>NC_141697.1:444612937-444988481 GCF_964263255.1 Lissotriton vulgaris | reverse complement strand
TCTCACATTTGGTACTGAGCCTTGATATCGCCATGGCAGATGACATACTAGTGCACCTATCATCATCGCAGGTTGTACACCAGCTCAGTGCTTGCGTTGCTACTAAGTCAGTGACAAGTGAGGCCACGGATGTGGTGGTAGGCCCTCACCGTTGGGCTCAGGCTTACACTGCGGTGCACCAGAACACGCAAAACATGAGGTGTCCAGACCACCGGGAAGGGCCATCACCGTGGTAGTGTAACTGAGCCGGCCACAGTGCATGCGATGCGAGCAACTCTAAATGGCTTAGAGCGCGTGCACTTGGTCTTTTTCATAAGTAGGGTCACATATAATGTGACGCCAGTGCTGGATGGGTGTGGTGTGGGTGTATACCAGCCGTGAGGGAGTGACTGTGGCATCAGTGTTTCCAGATCATGCACTATTGGGTTAAATTTTTTCCGGTTGTGCAGTAAACATTTGGTTTGTACTAGTTGCCAGATTATAAATATATACACAGTGCTCCAGAAAAGTAGTATGTTAAAGCGCTTTACTAGACAAAGATTTACTTGGCAGCCTGCTACAAGATCAATTCCAATGCATTCACCACCTGCTTGAAGCTGTCCCTGCCCCATCTTCCTTAAAGTAGCAATATTGGGCTACTTTGGGCTACTTTTTGGTTGGCTTTGGGCTAGAGAATGCTTAAAAAACCTGGAAACACTGTGTGGCATACTAACAACTAGACCTGTGACCAACAGATCACTACAATGAAAATTTGTGCCATATAGCGTTGTTGTCCTTCTCTGTAAGCGTAAGCGGAGTGGGCTGGCCTGGCGTATGCCAGTCCAGTGTGAGGTTGTGGAGAATGACTGCAGAGCTATGGGCGTGGCTCCGTCGTGAGCTCTATGAGGGATCCACTGATGCGGGCAGTGTTGCCTTATTGGGCTAGATCACTCACAATTGGACTATATTTTTCCCGTTTGTGCGGTAAAACTTTGGTGCTAGTTGCCAGATTATAAATATATATACAGCTCTCCAGCAAAGTAGTATGTTAAAGCGCTTTATTAGACAAATATTTACTTGGCAGCCTGCTGCAACATCAATTCCAATGTATTCACCGCCTGCTTGACGCTGTCCTTGCCCCTCCTTTCTTAAAGTAGCAATATTGGGCTACTTCAGCCTACTTTTTGGTTGGCTTTCGTAGAGAAAGCTTAAAAAACTCTGACAACACTGGATGCAGGTGTCCGTGTTGGAGTGCTGCTGTCACTCGGGTTGCAAAAGCCAAAGTGTCACTCTGTGAGACAATATGGAAGGTACGGTGAATCACTGACCCTACATTCATCCATAGTTCCACACAAGAAAGATGGTGGACGTGAGACATCTATGTGGATATGAATGTTTATTGCACATTCAGTGGAGTGTTGCATCTGTAGCAATACAGAGATATGGAAAGTTGAAGTTTCAGTTTTTGACACATGGTGGGCAGCCAAATAGAGAGAAGCTCATTGTTGGAGTTAGGCTGCGCCAACATATGTACTTATATAATCACTCCGCCAATGCCCATGCATTTAAAATTTCACTATACACTGTCCTTGCAGTACTCTAATGATCCAGTCTCTATGTACGTACTTGTACAATGCCCAAGACAAAGTTACATAATAAAGTTTTCCCCACTATCAGAGGTACGATGGTTGCATACGCTGTCCTGAGCACTATATAGTGAGGTAGGGCCCAGGGGCAGCATGTTGCATACATAATGAATACACAAACATAGATAGATAGTGGAACTGGGTACGGGCATGTGCGCTCGACTCCTTTTTATTGCCAGGGTCACATGTCCAGTAACGTCTGTCGTGGATGCATGTGGGGTGATTGTAAGCCAACCCTCCGGGAATGGTTGGTGCTGGCAACAAGTACAACAGTAATCACTGGATCAGACACAGAGATTCAATCATAATGGGTCAATGATTTGTGCTGCACTAAGGTACGGGCACCAGATGCAAAATAATGCAGAAAAGATTCTATCCTAAAGGGTTCATGACTTGTGGTACACTGAGTTAGGACACCAGATGTGAAATTATACACAAAATATTGTATCATAAAGGGTCCATGAGTTGTGCTGCACTGGGATAGGGGCATCAGAAGCATTTAGCATCTGCGAAGCCAGCGATGATGCCTGGTGCGGGCGAGCCACACTGAAAGCAATGCCTGTTGCCTACTGGACTGTATTATCTGCAATCGCGATTGGATGTGAATTGTGAGCCTTGCTATCGGTAGTGTACATCAAAGGCAGTAGTCAGCACAGACATTGAGGAATATTTTTAGTCACTTCCTCTTGACAAAGTTTGAGGACATAGAATGAATAAATCATGTCTCAATTTAAATTGTGAGCTCTGCTGACCGCAGTGTAGGTGTATGGAACAAATGATTAAACATTTATGGAATACACTGAGGAAATCTTGGTTCTTCAGAGTACAGTTGTAAAGTAAGGTATTCTGAAGCTAGAATCTGAACTGGTCATTCATCATATCATCCACCTTTTCCAGTAGGTAACAGCTGTGGAAAACAAAACATTTCTAAACTTGTTTCCCAGACACTCATGGGAGTTCCTTTTGCTTTTTTCATCTGGGACAATTCAATAGTATCTCCTATCAGTTCTTTTGAATGTAGAGGGTGGATAGTATAATGTTCATAATTTTCTTCTTTTCTTGAATTGTCCACTTTTTCTATTTGTCCACTTCAAATATGTGTTTCATCTACTAAAGTCATTTCTTTTTCTTCTACATTTACAATTTTATAGTAAATATTGTTTTGCACCAGATGTAATGTAGCCTTTTGGACCTTCGTGACATGTACTAACTCTTGCCATATTTCCGACTCTTTGTGGGTACACCATTAAGAGGAATGACTACAGGTTCAGAATCCTCTGTTTCTACACCAACAGTTTCAAAATTTTTCTTAAAATCTAAAGTTAAATACACAATTCTTCCTTTTAAACCTCTTTGTAGTTCTGTTGGAGGCAGCTTACCTGTTTTAGCCTGCATTCAAATATAGCCTGAAAAGGGTGCAAAGATTGTATAAGGAGGGCCTCATATGTATTTAAATCTGTAAGTTTAGGAGGTATAGCAACTAATTCTAAGTCATTATGGACAGTTCTAGCTGGCATTTGGTTTTCTTCTAATTTATTGTAACAATATTTACAAATACATTGTACAGTACATAACGCAAAACGACCTTCAACAAACAGATAAGCAGAAAATTCTTTCTATTTATCATTGTTTTCCTTTTAACTTTTTAAAAACACATCTACATTGCTAGTTTGAATTTTATAATGAGTAGGTTGGGAACAAATACAAACATAGTTGGGATTTTCACCAGAAAATACTTTAAACTTTGTTATTTCTTTTTCAAACTTCACATCAGTACTATCCTCCATCTCTTCTTCAACACGTACACTTATCAAACTTTTATTTTCTGTACACTTCTCTTGACTAGCAAAGAAACATAACTCTATATCATAATAAACTTGTTTTACATCCAATACCGAACCAAGCAAAAGAGCTGTACTAATTTCATTTAGATATAATGCAGGAGTTTTCACGTGGTATATTCTTCTAACTAACTTTCGTATTTCGAAATGATGTACTGCTAACATTGTTAAATGTTGAAAACGACTTTGACACAATTTCCTAGAAAGACAAGCCAGAGAATGACCTGGCAATCCTGTATTTTTTTCTCACTTCGGAAGGATCTAGTTCTTGTAATATCTTAATCTTCTGATTCACAGTTTTTTTCTATATTGTCTTAGGAAATGTAGTAAAATATCAATAGATTGTTGACATATACTACTACAATCCCATGTAAACACTTGAGCATGGGTACGCCTCCCTTGAAGTTCTTCAGCTATTACTTGTTAACATTTCTAGGAACCATCTTTTCTTTTTCAATTGGAGAGCCATTTTTCACTCCATAAGAACGACCACAAGTATCAACTGCATGCAGTAATCTATTTTGTTAAAAAAAACAAAATATTGTTTCATAAAGGGTCCATGAGTTGTGCTGCACTGAGTTAGTGGTCCTGAAGCGCTCAGTGTATGTGCACCCAGCAATTATGCTATAATTGATATCAAAAAAGCTCTTGAAGCAAGAAAACTAAAAGGATATTATGTAGGTTTTAGGGATGTTATAGTTAGTTGCATACTCCACTCTGTAATTACTGACTGAAAATTCAATTTTATTTGTGAGCCCTGATGACCGCAGTGTAGATAGGAGGCAGCGGTGAGCAAGGGTACACAGCCACGTGGCGTTAAGCAGAGCTGCACACTATTGGCAATTCAGTGTGTGTGCAACCTGCGATGATGAGTAGTGCACTGAGTTAGTGGCACCTGAAGCAACCAGCGTATGGGCATTCTGCGATGATGCGTAGTCCGGGCATGCTGCACTTTGAGAAATGTCTTTTGTCTATTGAATTCTGCCTCAATAAGGCCACGTGGTGATGGCTTATGATGTACTGAGTTAGTAGTACCTTTGGCGCTCAGCGTCTACATACCCTGTGATGATGCATGGTCCGGAGGGTCCGCACTCGGAGCAGCGCCTTTTGTCTATTGAATTCTGCCTTAATAACGCCACATGGCTATGACTTAGGTGCACTGAGTTAGCAGTGCCTCTGGCGCTCAGCGTGTACATACCCTGTGATGAAGCATGGTCCGGAGGCTCCGCATTCGGAGCAGCGTCTTTTGTCTATTGAATTCTGCCGTAATAACGCCACATGGCTATGACTTATGGTGCACTGAGTTAGTAGTACCTTTGGTGCTCAGCGTGTACATACCCTGCAATGATGCGTGGTCCGGGGGGCCGCACTTGGGGCAATATCTTGTGTCTATTGAATTCTGCCTTAATAAGGCCACGTGGAGATGACTTATGGTGCACTGAGTTAGTAGTACCTTTGGAGCTCAGCGTGTACATACCTTGTGGTGATGCGTGGTCTGGGGAGTCCGCACTCAGAGCAATATCTTGTGTCTATTGAATTCTGCCTTAATAAGGCCATGTGGCGATGACTTATGGTGCACTGAGTTAGTAGTGGCTTTGGCGCTCAGTGTGTACGTACTCTGCGATGATGCGTGGTCCGGGGAGGCCGCACTCAGAGCAATATCTTGTATCTATTGAATTCTGCCTTAATAAGGCCATGTGGCGATGACTTATGGTGCACTGAGTTAGTAGTGCCTTTGGCTCTCAGTGTGTACGTACTCTGCGATGATGCGTGGTCCAGGAGGGCCGCACTCGGGGCAATGTCTTTTGTCTTTTGAATTCTGCATTAATAGGGCCACGTGGCAATGACTTATGGTGCAATGAGTTAGTGGCACCTGAAGCACTCAGCCTGTGTGCACTCTGCGATGATGTGTGGTCCTGGGGGTCGCACTGGGAGCAATGTGTCTTGTGTACTGGACAGCATCATCTGCAATCGCTACTCCATCAGAATTGTGAGGCCTGCTGTCCACAGTGTAGATTGAAGTCAGTAGTCTGTACAGACATAAGTCTGTGTTGCTGTGCCGCGGGGTTCGCAAGGGGCCTGTGTCGAGGAGGCCCGCGGTCATGGCGGCAGCCACGTGGCAGGGTGAAGCACGCCCCTCTGGTAGACTTGTTGGCCTTCACACAAGTGAACCACCCCAGAGCCCCGGCTTATTTATTCATACTCCTACGCTGGAGTGGCGTACATTGGACCAGCCCAATGCACTTCCACTTCCAGGGAGGGACAACACATCTACATGACCGAGATCTTCCCCACTGCCTGAGGTAACATGGTTGCGTCTCTTGTCCACAACACTACAAGCACCAGCAGTATCTGTCCAGATGGAGAGGTCTGTACTCTGCATAGTGAGATCTGTCCAGCACATCACCTCTACACTTGGTATTGTGTGCATTATTATTATTGATGGGTGAGTTGTGTCCTTCACACATACTTGGTTGCCATATCTGCCAACATTCAAGTATTGTGTGGCTGAAGGACCATGCCGTTTTTGGAAGGTTTGCTGTCCTGTTCTGCGCTGCCTCGTGGTACTAGGGTGGGGGGGGGGCGACGTCCTGAGGCTGGTGGCAGCGGGTGTTGTGGCCTTCATGGGTGTCTGAGCTGCATGATCAGTAACTCTATGACATATGTTGGTCTTCAGATGTGATTCTGGGCTGGGCTCCCTTTCACATTGTAGTTAGTTGTCCTCGTTTACACCAGTAAAAGGAAAATGTAAGATTCCTAGTGCTAACGCAGCTTATTACCTGTTTTTGGATCGCACCCCAGATTTGGCTGCTTGTTGAAAATATCAGGAAGTGGTGTTTTGTGTTATTTTTTCACGGGAACGTCTATTCTGCATATTATTACTGTTAGTTGTTGCTCTCATTAGTGGCACATTTTTTTGTGGAAGCTATTGCTGGAAAACTGGGGATATCTGCTGTTTTCACTAGGTTGAGAATGGAGTGATAATTTAAAATCACTGAAAAAAATATAGGTTTAAAGAAGATTTTAATTTGAAATTAACATCTAAAAAATCTCAGACATTCACTGAAAAATCCATAGGTTTCTGGGACGTTATAGTTACAAATTAGCATTTAAAAAAACATTGAAATTCACTGAAACAAAACATAGGTTTCAGGGACGTTATAGTTACAAATTAGCATTTAAAAACATTTGAAATTCACTGAAAAATCCATAGGTTTCAGGGAGTTATAGTTAGTTGGACATTTCACTCATACAAAACCATTGAAATTCCGCTGTTATAGTTAGTTAACTAACTATAACTCACGCCCCAAAATGCACTGCTGATGACGTCACATATTACATCATTCATGACATGACATGGTCAGTGACATCGCTGATGACACCAACCATTATTCTAAAAGTAACAACTTACAGTGAGCGCGAAGGAAGTTTTGGATAAAAATCAGACAACAGCGCAAAATAACATTAATTGCAGAATGACATAAAATAGGGCTGGTGTGGAAGGTAGAGATGAAATCTGCTTATTATCACTGATGAAGGCACTACACCAGCAGAGTTTCAGGCCTTTCTGTCTCTGCTGAGCTTTGGAGAGCGATCATGCCCAGAGTGGGAGTGATTGGAGTCGGGATGCAGTTATGGTTCCCTATGACTCCAGTTATGTGCTTCTTCCTCTTACACCGTGGGTAGAACTTCCTGCTTGGCTTGTGTGTTCTATCAGTGTGCCCTAATGCTGCTTGGCCAGCTTGGGCTGATAGGTGTTCCCGCATGGTTGGTGCCCAATCAGTGTGTTTGTGGCTTTCTGTGGTCACCGCATGGGGTTGCTCAAATGGTAGCCAAGCATTTGGGAGCGAGAAGGGTGCTCCATTCTTTGGGTTAGCCCTGCTGCCTTGGACCACCTTCCCCCTCCGTGGCATGTTCACCAGGGGGGGAGGAGTTTGGCTCTCGATTCGGATACCGCTGGGATAGCTGTTCTGCATTCTGGCTAATGTCTGAGGATGGCAGAGTGGTGCTGGTGCTGATGGGTTCTGCCGAGTTGGCCACTGCTGTTCATGACGGCACGTGGCGTCGGTGCCATCTGGAGTTTAAGCTCAGTTTGACAGCATTCTTATGAGCCTGTACTGTCAATCATGCGTTGGTCATGTCAGATGCAGTTTCAACTGCTTTTTTCGAGTGCCTATAGCTGTTTGTGAGCCTGGTTGTGGGCTCACATTGTGCTGTTCATTGGAGTGGTATTGGTCTCTCTCTGCTGGTTGCACTATGGGGAAACATGCTTGTAAGAGGAGCCATTTTTCACCCATGTTATCGTCATCTTCTTCTGTGAGGGTGTTTGGTGTCAGCTCTTCCCTCCAAGACTAAGAAGTTGGGTGAGGAAGAGAGTCTTAAGCAGCTGATTTTGGAGACCTTGGCATCTGTTAAGAGGAATAAGCCTGGTTCACATTCTGGTCGTGGGCAGGAGCTGTATTCTGACATTTCCAGCTCTGATTCGTCTGAATATTCCTCTATGAGTTCCATGGAACATAAGGGAAAATACATCTCTAAGGACATGTTACTGGAAATTCTAACCCATGTGAGTGAGAGCATGGGATTTCCCGCTGAGGAGGTCGCCAGCACTTCTAAGGACATGGGGCCTCATTTCTGAGGCTGTGCGTTACTTTTACGCCGCCGGTGCATCACTTTTTGTGACGCACCAGTGGCGTAAAAAATGCGCCTTGTTGCACCGTATTTACAAAGTGACGCATCTAGGTAGATGCGTCACTTTGTAAACCCCTGCGCCAGGTATAATGTATGCAAGGGGGGCATATTGACGCAAGAAAGGTCGTAGAAGTGACGCAGTGAAATCTTTGAGATTTCACTGCGTCACTTCTAGGACGCCGTTGCATCAAAATCTTGCGCCTGCCTCACAGCAGGCATAAGACTGACGCAGGCCCTTTCACATGAGGCTTGCCCCATGTGAAAGGACGCATTGCTGGAGTTGTGTCACTTTTGTGACACACTCCAGCAATGCATCACTTTTGCTCTTACAGAGACGTCAGAAATACTGACGTATCTGTAAGTCCTTGCGCAATGATGCGTCATATTGTAAATATTACGCAACATTGGGGTCGCAAGGAGGGCGCAATGAAAAGTGACGCATCGCTGTTTTCTCGCAGCGATGTGTCACTTTTCATAAATGAGGCCCATGGTGTTGCCGCACTTTAGGGAGCAATCTACTAGAGCCTTGCCAATTCATCCCTTTGTGGTGGATTATCTGTTGAACGAGTGGAAGGATTCTGAGTGAATTCTGATGCCTCGCTTCATGTCCAAGCTTTATCCATTGAGGAATATGGAGGATTCAATTCCTGAATCGGTCTTTGTGGACTCTATTGTGGCCAGTTTGGTGGGGCTGCCATCAATGTCAGAGGATAATGTTCTTAAGGATGGTGCTGACAAGAAGATAGACATATGTGGCACAATCATTGTTGTCAGACTTCAAGGTGTTTTTCACTACTATGCAGGATGGTGGGCGTTGTCCTGAGTTAGTGGAATCTATGGAGAGCCAGACTGAATTCCTTTCAGATATTGCATTTGATTCAGTCAGAGCGTTGGCTTTGTCCTTTGGTGCTTTCATTCTGGCCAGGCGCAATCTGCTGCTGAAAGGGTGGAATGCTGATGCTGCACAAAAATCAGTGGCTTTGAGATTGACCTTTTCAGGTCCAAGACTATTTGGAAAGGGCTGGAGGAGAAGTTATAAAGGGTTTCTAAGGAGCAGAAACATTCCATTTCCTTTAGGAATCAGCAGAAGCAGCCTTTTTTCTCTTCGATGAAGTCCCTTCGTCAGCCTTCCTGTCGGCAGAAGTATGCCTTCAAGGGTCAGAAGGGCCATGGCAAGGGTTTCAGAGCAAACCTTCTCTGGAACCGGGGAACCCTAATCAGCATTCCTGACTATTCCGCCACAAGGGAGACAGTTGGCATGACACCAGAGGTTGGTAGGAGGCTGCATCCTTTCCTGGTGTCATGGCATGACATGACGTTGGACAAGTGGGCACTGAGTGTCCTGAAACACAGTTACTAGAAAAAGTTCCTCACCTTTCCCCATCATCAGGGAATGTTCTGATGCCGCTTTCACTGGATGTTCTCAGGAGAAAGGCATTGTTGGATGGGGTTTGATTGCTGTTGCAGAAGAAGGCCATTGTTCTGGTTCTGGCGTCACAGAGAGGCTGGGGCTTTTATTCTGTCATGTTCCACATCCTGAAAGTAACAGGGGGTTTCTGGATAGGGATCAGCCTCAAATCCCTAAACAAGTTTGGTGGAGGATCCATTTCAAGATGGCGATCCTGTAACTGATTATTCTGTTGATTCAAGTAGGCTTTGTAATGACGACGTTGGACCTCCAGGATGCCTATATACATGTTCCTATGGCATTGAGGTTCCAGAAGTATCTGCGGTTCTCACTGAGTGGCCATCATTTGCAGTTTTGTGTCCTACCATTCGGATTGCGATCCCCGCCCAGGGTCTTCACCAAGGTGGTGGCTCACCTAAGTCGCTCACCTTTATCTCCAGGGTATCTCCTTGTATTCGTACCTGGATGACTGGCTGATTCAGGGCCCTTCTGCTCTGGTGATGCAGCAGCACCTAGACTTCACCATGCATACTCTAAAAACCACTGATTCCTCCAGAATCTTCTGAAATGCGATCTTCTGCCCACGACCAGGAAGATGCTTACTGGAGCGGTATTCGAAACTGTCTGGGCATGGTATTCCTGCCTCAGTCCAGGATTGAGTGGCTGCAGGACTTGGTGCTGTTGATGTTTTCGCAGATCACAGCTTCTCTGTTTCAGTGGATGGAAGTGCAGGGGCACTTGACGGCCTCTGTTTTCACAATTCTGTGGGCCAAGTTACACCTGCGGCCATTACTGTGGCACCTACACTGGTTTGTTTGTTTCCCCCATTTAAGATATGGCCTTGGCCCTGTGTCTCCAGATATTGTTTACAGCCTGCAATAGTGGTTGGACTCCTCAAATCTCTCCAAGGGTGTGTGGATGCAGCCTTCTCCTCCGAAGGTGCTTATGACCGATGCCAGAGCCCTGGATTGGGAGCGACTTTGGGTCAGTAGTCTGTTCAAGCTTGTTGGACCCGACCAGAGGCCATGCAGTCCTCCGACTGGAAGGAGCGATCAATGGTGGAGAGGGCCGTTCAGTATTTCCAGCCCCACCTGTCCAGTTGCAATGTTTTGGTGTATTTCGACAATACTGTAACTGTGGTGTATGAGAATCATCAGGACAGCATTTACAGTCAGTTGTTGAACCATGTGGCTTGTACTGTGGCCAGTTGGGCAGAGCTTCATCTCCAGCCCATTTCTGCTCAACACATCAGGGGTATGGACAACGTGGTAGCGGATGCCCTGAGCCACAAGCTTCCGTCTTCTCAGGATTTGCATCTGCCGCCAGGGTGTTCCGCATGATCTGCCGGTGGCTTCGAACACCGGAGGTAAATTTGTTTGCCTCCAGTATGAATGCTCTCCTCCTGACCTTTTGCTCAAGGATTTCGGAGGTGGGGGCCTGGGGAGTAGATGCATTGTCGATCCTGTGGCCTTCGAGTTTGCTGTATGGCTTCTCTCCCTTTCCACTCATTCAAGCATTTCTTTTGAAGGTTCCGAGGGAGAAGGCTCAAGTGGGGGCTGTGTTCCCAAGGCAAGGTTTGCTAGCCCACATAATTTCTGTGGTCCAGCGTTCATGTAAGGTTTTTATCTGCCATCTTATTCTAAGCATTGAACTGCCTTTGACACATTGGGCATCATTAGGATGGCGGGCGGACTTTGTCCTCCCGCCATCCTCACGGTAAAAGGGACAGTCTGCCATAAGGGCGGGGGTCCCGAGAGGGCAATTAGGATGCGCCCGCCACAGTGGCGGGCACATCCCGTATTTTTAACATTGCGGCGGGCAATGCTAAAAATACATGTTGTGCTTTTCAAAGCACAAAGTGACCGGCACCGCGCGGTGCCTGCCATGTTGTTCTTTGAAAGGCAGGGGGTGCCATAGGTACACTCCATGTGCACCCCCAGCCCATTGAGGCCCACAACGGGCCCCCCAAGCAGACTCTGCATGCCTTTCCATGGCCGCCACAGAAAGGTATTCACAAATGCACATTGTAATATGGCTGGTAGAGTCTGAAAGACACCGCCACCATATTGAACCCTTTTCCGCCCGGTCGACATGTCGACCAGACGGAAAAGCGTCGGACTGTCTTTCCGTCCGCCGCGGAACCCCCAGCCATAATAATATGCCTCCGCCGGGCCGGCGGTGACTACTGCCGGCCCAGGGGGGGCAATCCACCCGCTATCCTAATGGGGCCCATAGTGTTCTCTTCATGATCTAGCTTCTGCTTCTTGTTCTGTCTCTTCTACCCTTCAATTCTTTTTGGTTGATCTTGGTAAGGGCCTTGCCCTGTCAATGTTAAAAGGCCAGTGGGCTGCGATCAGGGCCTTCAGGGATTCTGGTTCTTTTTCCTCCGATGCAGGACCTTAGGTTTCCTGGTTGTTTCATAGTTTCTCTCTTACTTCCCCTGCTGTCCGCTCTTCTGTATCAGAGTGGGTTATTTCTCTGGTCGTTTGTGCTCTTCAGTCCTCTCTTTTTGAGCCCTTGGCTTCTATGGATTTGAAGTTCTTGTCTTATAAAGTTGCTTTCCTGGTGGATGTCACATCGGCAAGGTGGTAGGGGGAGCTCTCTGCTTTGAGGTGCTCCCCTTCATTTCTGTGGTTCCGGGAGAATGATGTGGTGTTGAGGTTGGATCCTTGGTTCTTCCCCAAGGATTGTTCTAATTGTCATACCTCTCAGGAGCTGGTATCACCTACTCTCTGTCCTGCTCTTTCTTCTCCTGAGGAGCAGTTATTATTTTTATTTTTTTTATTTTACAGAGTTTTAAATAGCGCAAACTTGACCCGAATCGGGTGTCAGAGCGCTTTACATAGCACCAGTTGCATTACATGAGGATACATTCATTTTTGTCAGGCACGGGGGGCTTAAGTGATTTGCCCAGAATCACAGGATGTTCAGCTTCATTTCCGGGACTCAAACCCCGTTCCCCAGATTCGAGGTTGACCGCCCTAGCCATCCTTCTGATGTCCAGGCCAGGTCCACTAGAGGTGTTTAGGCCTAGTGAGCCACTTTTAAAGGAGTGCCATTGGAGGAGATCTGTCGGGCTGGGACTTAGGCCTCTGAAAATACATTTATCTGACATTACCATTTGAATTGTGCTCAAACTGACCGTTTGAATTTTTGGAGTGGGGTTTGCAGGCTGTGGAGCCTCATGCTACTATTTGAGTTTTTCTTTGGATGTTGCATTAAAATTCACTGTGATGTGCTTCTTTCCGGTGAGGTTCTTTGGTTCAGACGTTATTTCCAAGGCTTTCTACTTTGGATGTATGCTTTGGTATACCTCATTCGGTTATGGCTGGGTTGATGTTGAGGGATGCAGAGGTAATGCCCTGATTACTTACTGGTAATCATCCTTACTCTTAGTCCTACTCATCCTCGACCCAGTCATTCTTCCTACCCACCCTCTCGGTATCAGGATTTTGTGTGGCTTGGTATTTCAGGAAGTGCTAGTGTATGGCTATTATATTATAGCCCTTAGCAGGAGGGTGGGTGGGGTTAGTAAGGGTTTTCTGATTTGTTTCCCATTTGTGATTGGCTACTACCTCATTTGATTACGACTGGGTCGAGGAACAGTAGGGCTAAGAGTAATGAGGATTACCGGTAAGTAATCAGGGCATTAGTGACCAAATCTTCTAATGTGTATTTTAACTAGTGCAAATGTTCTAAAACAAATGATAATCTATTCCTTTTTCTTCTGTTATCTTCTAATTTATGAACTTTAACAATGACGATTATTGAAATCTTTTCTCGAGGACAGTTTCATTGTGACAACAATCACTGGTGGTATACACTGGCACAGTGATTGATTAATTGTGACCAATTTAAGACCAACTACTTGTTGTTGTTCATGGAGTGGTTCACACCATCAATATGTTATCTCTCAACCCTCTAAACTATAATTGTTCCAATTACCTAATGTAATGGTACTCAATTCAATTCAAATTATCTTTATTCAATCTTCTTAGGACAGATCATAAAAGATACACACAATAATAGATAAGAAAAGAATTAACTACATTGTAATCAACACATGTTAAAAAAAACAGCCTCATTTTTCTTTTAAAATTATAAGCACAAATATATTAATATACAATGAATAAAATAACACGGCGAGAAGCCTAATTTGGCAACAGATAAAGTAAGAGTGCGACAGTACTGGATCCAAAAATAGCAGCAAAGATGCAAGAAGTAAAAATGTATAAAAATTAGCATTGGTGATGAGCATATATAAATCATTTCCAGAGGGTTAATTGCTAAAAAGAGCACTAGAATACATTTTGTGTCAATACATAGTGAGAATTAGTATCAGCAATGAACATTTAGAAAGACAATTCAAATACAATGATTATAAAAGTCACTAAAGTGCTTGTGTATCAAAACAGCATACTCTTTTTCTTGCACTTCAGAAACCTCGCAATTGCTAAGCAGATGTTACAGTCATTGAGTTGCTGTAGATAATGAAGGGCTGCTTTACACATAGAAAATGTATGTCTGCGCAGTAGTGGTAATAAGAACTTTCTAGTGAAAAGGAGATAAAGTTGGCAAAAAAAGACAAAATGTAAGATAGTTTGACTTGATTGCTCATCACATGGACAGATGGCAACAGTTTTAGAGGAATACTTAGCTAAAGGAAAGCACATCATCAAAGAAACAACCCCAACCTGAATCTTGTCAACAGATTTCTTTCATAAACATTGGTCACATATAATAAATACAGAGCAATTGATGGGAATGCTAGAATGAGGCAATAGTCTCTAACTGAGGGTTTAATCACTTCTGATAGTTCCCTGGAAGATTGCTTGTGCTTACAAAAACTATCCATAACACACTTTTTGTCCCCTTTACCAATTGTCCATGGGTGCTCACATTCTGTCCCCTTTACCAATTGTCTCTGGGTGCTCAAACAATGAGGCATGGCCAAGTGCCAAAAAGCAAGTTTTAATATATTAGAGCAAAGGGATGGACTCCCATGGGCACTACTTAAACAATTTTTAACAGCCTGGTTAAAATCAGCTTCTTTGTTTGACCACATTGAACACGAAAAGGCTAAAGGGGCAGCAGATTAATTGTATCTTGGACATATTCAGGCACCTAGCTCTAGATGGTGGGAGAAATGCGGAGATGAGGGGGGAACCCCTAAAACTCGACAGCAGAATCTGTTCTCCTCTATCTGCATTGCATGTGCATCCCTACAGCCCCAGATACCTATTCCATATGTTAAGATCGGCAAGCACTTGCAATTGTAGATCTCTAGTATTGGCACAATGGGCTTTTTACCAATAGACAGTGCAAGTGAGAAAGTGATGCCTACAGATTGTGTACATTGGGTTATTCTATTTTTTACACAAGTAAGCCAGGAACAACCTTCGTCAAACTCCAGGCTTAAGTAAGGGAAGGAGCCAACCCTCTCCAGGAGTTTGCCCTCTACATTTATGGCTGCGGGTTCTAGTATTTTTTGGGCCGCATGTAATTGTAAAAGTTTTCTTGTAATTTGACTACAAGCCCAGGACCTTCATGAAACTGACATAGCTCACAATATGGTTTTTGAGACCATTCGCAGTCCTTGCCAGAAAGACTGCATCATCAGCATATAGCAGCACGGGCACAGCCTTATTCTCCACCTGTGAATTGTCAGCCCCAAACGAAACTAAAGTGTTCTCCAAGATCATATGTATAGAGAAGAAATACAACCTTGGTGCACCCCGCTCTTGATGCTGAACGGCTCTGTACATTCGCCAGCACTGTAGTAGTGGGCCTCAGCAAGGCCTACCAGTGCTAGGGATTCTCCCTTCTCTGCACAGAGTCCTCAGACCAATAGAAAGAAGTTGGCACAGAAGCTGGAATAGAAAATACAGAGTTTATTAAACCTACCTCATGAGGTGGAACTACATTCACACAGCACCCTTCGGTAATGTATGAAGTAGCACACTGAATGGAAGGAGCTTTTTCCTTTTATACCCACACAGGGGCTCAAATGAAGGCGGTACAAGTACAAAATGCTGGCTTTAGGTACATATAAGGTCATACAGAAAATGCACAGTCAACAAGTGGGAGGAGCTAACAGTTGCTAATTCTGGTGAACACATCTTTACAGTTATAGACTGTGGGCAGCTGCAAGCTCAACTGAGCATGTGCGGAGCAGAAAAGGCTAAATATATCTCGTCTCTAGGCAGATTTCAATAGCAGTTAACAGGAAGGTAGGACAGAGCACATGGTGAGCACATGGTAGCACATAGTAAACAAAATGGCTGACAGAAATGCAAAATGGATTCCACAAAACGGACAAGATAGTCTCTAAATACAGGATGGCTTCTGCTAATGCTAACCCCATCACTGCCAAATTACAACAGCACCACCAAACCTAACTGCAGCAGAAAGGTCAAAATGAAGGTGCCTTTGGAATGTAACCAGACCCGCATCAACAACCATTTTTTCTAAGATGACCCACAACTTAGAGCGAGAAACACAATCAAAAGCGCTTGACAAGTCCATAAATGCCAAGTGAGTGGAAGCACCCTTGGCATATTTATATTTTGCAACAATGGGGTGGAGATTAAGGCACTGTCCAATTGTGCCGAGTCCCTTTCTGAACCCGTACTGGCTAGGAGTGAGTATGCTGTTGGCATTAATCCAGTCCAGTAAACGGTCCAAAAGGACTCTCCCAAATATTTTTAACTGAAGAATCCAGAAGAGAAATCGGGCGATAGAATTTAACATTGTGCAGATTTCCTTTTTTAAACAAAGGCAAAATTACAGATGAACACCACGAACTTGGCCCACCCTCGCTGCAAGCAGAATTAAAAACTAAAGTGAGGACCGGGGTCCAGAACACTGGGTCTTCCTTAAATA
Source organism: Lissotriton vulgaris (assembly GCF_964263255.1). NCBI lineage: Eukaryota > Metazoa > Chordata > Amphibia > Caudata > Salamandridae > Lissotriton > Lissotriton vulgaris. The sequence goes on along the minus strand of NC_141697.1, from coordinate 444,972,033 downwards.
AATCAAGTGGAATGCCATCCGGCCCAGGGGCCTTCAGGTCTTGCATCTGCTATTAACAATTGCTTTAAAAACCTCCTCTTCATTAAAAGCAAGGTTTGGACACGGTGTAGTCATCTGTGTTGGGGCTTCGTCAGCCCTGCAATCAGGGGAATACAGGCCAGCATAATGCACCATCCACCCCTCAGCTGAATTGTGGACAGTTACTTTATGCGTTGGTGAGAAGGGGATAGAACAGACCGTACTGTAATGGTACTCCATTCATCAACCTTAGAAGAATGAAAAGCAGAGTTGAATTCCTGATTAGAGCTGCAGGTCACAACGGATGTCAGCACCGTGTTTTGTGAATGAACATGGTGAGATCGGGTCATTACAGCTCTTTTGCACAACAACGAGTTACTTAAATGTATAAAAAATCCATTTGAGAGTCTAAACTCCACATTTGAGTCACCAATTCAGAACTTGTGCAGTTTTATAATTGGAAAAAGTAGGTTTATGGGTATGTTCAAACATTTTGTCTGTAGCTCTACAATTGAAACATTAACAAATAAACTCCAGGAAATAGTTGGAGTGGCATGTAGATTTACACATCTGAAAGGTTGGAGAAAATTCCTTTTTTAGGTTATACATGCTTAACGGTTCTACAGGGTGTGGAGCTCGGCCATTCAGAGAAATAATTTCAAATACACATTTTCACGTGAATGACTCGGGCAGATTTTCCACATGGTGAAGAATGCACACAAATGACTTATGCAAAGTTGGAGTGCGCCTGAAAATCTTCAACTGGAGTCAATTTCGAGGAGTATTTCTGGGATGCTAAGTGGAACCATAAAAAAAAATCAACCCCAGAGCCAGGGTAAAACAGGAACAGGTGTCTGCTTTTTCCAATCGCATCCTTGTGACTTTGACTCAATAATGGTGAACGCACAACAAATATTTACCTGTAGCATCCTCAAAATCATGCTTCGGTTTGTTACATTTTTTAGATGGATTTTTGGGTTCACTGTAAAGAGTGTTTAACAATCTGCAACCAAATCACGGACTTCTTTAAAAAGCAGCAAATAAAAAATGCAAAAAGCTGACTGGGATAAAATGATCTTTAATGCATCAGCATGAAGTGTAAATATATACTGCATACAGATATTAAGCGTCCCCATCGGCGGTAGGAAATAATTACCCTGGGGAGCCTTAGGGAAACACATCCTCTAGCCATTCAAATATTGATGGTTTAATTCAGATGACCTCCTCCTCGCAGGAAAGGTCATGCATGGAGCTGAAATTGGAATGTTTGTCTTGAAAGGGAGAATACCTCTCCTTTGAAGAGGAAAGAAATATGAATTCATAAAGATGGCATCTGAGCTGGTGAAGCGTATCGTGGGGATACGATAAAACAGCGCTTAAAGTCCCGTTACTACACAATTCACCTTTGCGCTGATTATGATGAGTTGTGGAACAGGGTGCTTTAAATGAAACAGCATTCACACCTCAGCAGCATCTGTGGGGAGAGTTCATTATTGCTGCACGGGTGGTTAGTTCCCGGGTGCTGGTGCCAATGGCTAATCGTTCACTTTCGTGTGGTACTGCAATTTCTCTCCGATCTAAAAGAACTTTTAGCTCAAATGAATGGGTGAAGACATTTTGCCGGCATTTTTTTTTTTTAAAGTTCATCAGCCTTCGAAATAGTTTTTATGAAGTGACATGCCATAAACATTTTCTTTTTGTCATTTATATTTTATTTCTGCATATATTTTCAGCAAAGCAAACTTACTTTAAAATTAAATGATGTCTAAATAATAAGTAACCTAAAAAGTCAATATAAGCATTCTTTGTGGTTAAGAATCCAAGTAAATGAGACATTTCTTTCTCCCATTCTTTGTTCATCCGTTGCTGGTCTTGTATCTGTTGCTCCTTCAGTTTGACTAGGATAGGTGTTCCTATGGCTGGTGTGCTTTATACCATAACTTTGTTTCCCACATTCTTTAAGAATGTATTTCCTCTGAAATGCTAACAATGAATTGAGTCTGTGAAAACAAAGACGTACAAACACCATTTGTTCATGCCTGTATTTTGTAACTGTTAACTCGTTGAAGTCTGACCCATTGGCTTTGGTGGTACTTTTGGTGTTAACAGGGCAGTAGCTATTAGTGTGGTTCAACTGGTGCAGTTGCATCAGGATCCTGAAGTCAGAGGGGGCCTCACCACGCTAGCTCCTCGAGTCCTTAGAGTGCAGCTACTAGGGGGGCAGGAGCTCATCCCACTTCAGGGGAAACATCGTTTACAGTTAAACTTTTACCACACACTACCATTACAACGCAGGAATTACAACGAAAGTAGTTACAACGACTTTCGCTGGAGGGCGCTGTTGGATAGGGAATAGTTTAATTTCTATCCAAAATCTTCCCTACTATCCATGGGGACTGGAGTTGGAATAGAAAATTAAACTATTCCACTATCCAGCTCCCCCAACGCAAGTCGTTGTAACAACTTGCGTTGTAATACCTGCGTTGTAAAGGCATGCGTGGTAAAAGCATGCGTTGAAACGTCATACAACCCACTTCAGTGCAAATGAGCTGCCGGTAAAGCTGAAGCCGAGTCAGACACATGCCTATAAGTCTTCCCTTCAAGAGGTGTGTAGAATCTGAGTAGTCACTCACTTGTCAGACGGACCTCAATTTTTCTTAAAAAATGTTCAATTTGGGAATGGAAGCCAAATTTTAAATGTGGTCATACACCTGCAGTACGTCTTACAGAGAGGCTCATATTTCTTATTTTTCCACTACCCATTATTCATCCTCTGGATTTTGGAAGTGTTTTCCATCCCGCAAGAAGCAGCAGCTCTGGCAGACAGAAGGCATTTGAAATAAGAGTTTCTCGCAGCTACAAACTGTTGTCGGAAAGTGCACGGATAAAGATGTAATTTGATTGTACTATGGCGAGGGATAGCCACGGACCTAGACATGCACCATGCTCATGGCTCTCCATATTTATGCAGGTGCATGAGGAGAGCTTGCATTGGGTTGCTTGTGCTGTTCTGTAAGGTGCTGCCAATGTATAGGAGAAGGTTGAAGTATCTCATCACTCTCCTAGAAAAGAAGAAAGGTTTGTCCTCAAGACTTTTAGTAGCTCATCATAAACACTCTGCCCAGATATGTTTCAATAATGCCGATCTCTTTATATATAGTGCCTACTGTCATTTTAGGGTAGCTTCATAACACTGAAAATTATCAGGTATTACTATTCCCCAGTTTCAGACCCTAATTTCTCTCTCTCTCGTTTTATTGCAATTTGGTCAGGTAATTAAAGCCAACTGAGCTAATTTACTAGCTAGCTTTGATGTTATAATTTGGACAAATAACTGTTAAGAATTAATGTTATTATGAATAACATGATTATGCTTTGCAGTTAATATACAAGGTTAGGAAAAGTAAAGGTCACAGTTATCTTCTAGAAAAATGACATTTTTTTTGAAAATGTATTGTTATTGACCAAGGGACTTATATACAAGCCCCTTGCCCCGCTGGTGTGTCACTTTTTGTGATGCACCGGTGGCGCAACCTGCTGCTCCATATTTAGAAGTACACTTAAAGCCACCCTGTGTGGCTTTTCTTGTTTTTGTAAATATGGCCCTTTTACATACAACACTCTGTGTGAAAGGAGGGTGCCATGGATGTGGCAGTGGGTGTTTCCACGCAACACTCATGGTTTCTGCTACATTTCCACATTTACAAGAAATCATAAACATGGAAATGAGTCAGAATGCTATGTGTGAGGCGCAACAAGGAGTAATGTTTTCATTTCTCCTAATTTGTTTCCTCTTCCTTATGCTAGCTGCATTCTAGGGTTGTTTAGGTGCAGGAAGGTGTCCCTTCCTACACTTAATCAATCATTAAAAAAATACATTTTTCAACTTCCATGTGTGCTGCATTGAGTAAATATTGTGCAACATAACATTTGTATAGCCCTTCTATCCCTAGTGAGTCAGCACCCAGGATAATGTGCTGCATGGCTAAACACTTATAAGGTCTGAAAGGCAAGACCTGTTGGCTATGTCAATGCTTGTTTATAATTATTGGCTTTATCTTTAAGCATGGTAGTCTCACCTTTCTTTTGTTCAACACAGCATGGCTCGCCCACCTCTATTTTTAATACCTGTAAACATATTTTAGCTATGAGCGAAGCGCCCATTCCACGAGCGCCACGCTTTATGTTTTACTTTCTTGTGTCGTATTACTCGAGGAGCTGCCAGAGGACCTTTCCCAGAATTGTGTTGGCAATAGAGTCCCTTTTAGGATACGTTTATTTAGGATAATGTGTGCAGCGGAAGTCTAATCTTATGTCCTAACCTTAAGCCTAAAGACAAAATTATATTTTAGTCTACAATGTACCCTTACCTAATCTTAAACTTGATTTTTAATCTTGCCCAAACCACTACCTTAAACCTTAAATTTAGCTTATCCTGAAGCCAACCCTATTGCTACCACTAAGCTTAACACGCTCATCTTACCTGTTGCCCTAAACTGACTCCTTACCTTCCACTTGCACTTAAACGTTCTACGTAGAGGTATTTATGGTGCACCCATATGTATGTATGTATGTATGTAACCGTACATCGATGGTAGTGTAGGGAAGGCGCACCAAGAATGACTGGATGAACTAGTGATGCCTCCAGTAAGACCACTTTGGATCTGTTAAACCCTGTCATTCATGGGCAACACTGCAGATCTGGTGGATACATTTGGTGTTGAACGGATATGGGACCTGCCCCAGAAGTGGCACAGCTTTGAAAATGGGCCCACTTCACTTGTAACATCAGATCCCTTTTTCCAGCCACTCTTTATATACTGGACGTTTCAGCTTATATTTAACACTGTTAAAAGTGGAACTATAAGTCCCAGAATGCAGCGTGCAGGTGGTGAAATCTGGGGTTGACGTCACGTGCCACACATGACTTTGGATCCACTTGGCAGCTCTCGCCAGAGTGTGCCGGTGCAGTGGCCGGTTACACGGGTGTCTGCTTGAGTGGCTTTGAACTTTGCTACTTTTCCTGTATTCCCTGGGCTCGACTTTCGTCCTGGTGGACCGGATCCTACTTATTGAATATTTTTATTAGTCCTATGTTTGCAGGCATTTTTATGTATAATGCGGTGTTTCTTTCCAAGGTGTTTTCGGAGAATGAAGTGTGCTGTTTTTTTCTGTCTTCAGCTGTAATTCTGTTCAGCCGACACGGGATGCTGTGGCAGTTTCTTATTGAGGACAGCTCTAGGTTTAGTATAGTATTAGAAGACAGAGTAAGTCGTGTTTACTTGCAATAGCTTGAAGAGAAGCAGAGCTGGGCATGTTGTAGTTCTATACTCTAGGCAGGAAGGCTGTACAGCTGAAACAACTTTATCAGTTATGAATGTAAATAGACAATAAATGCAAAGATCTTGCTTGGAGAGTAGGTGTTTGTGGGGAGTGATTTAAATGGAGGGAGACATTAAACAAGAAATGATGTGCAGTTCCCTGAGTGAGAAATTCTTTAACGCAAACTGTTAGTGACACAAGTGTGTGCAAGAGGTTGTTTCATGTGGGCTTCCCCTGTACTCTGAGTAAACCGTCTAGCCACCTCCTTGTGTCTCGTCGCCCCCCCCCTCACTCCCTCTAAACAGCCACCTCCCAGCCTCCACCCATTGCCACTTTTTTATTGTCCCCAGAATGAGTGCCTTGCAGAAGGGCTGGACTTGCTCCTTACATTGCGAGGTCAGCGTCTTTGGAGCATTTACCTAAAGGCCTTCACATCCTGTATGTGCTGTGTGTGTTTTAGGGTACCTTGCTCTACAGCTCCCAATCTGTCATTGTTTGTCAGTGAAGCATATACACGTGTTTTATTATTCCAAAGCCTAACCGATTGGCTTTGTTACTGCTTGGTTGGCAAATCCGTCATGGTGCGATGCAGAATGTAGATGTTAGTGTTCAGTTCACTTTTAGTCGGGTTCACTTTTTAACGAGGTTCTGATCAAGTCCCAAAATAGACGTTACTCAGCTTTGGCTTTTTATCCAACAGCATAATTTGTGCTGAGCATATAAAGTGCAGTGTGCTGAAGATTGAGAACTTGGTCCTCTTGATGGCAGTGGCCTCTCCATTGAAAAAACGGCCACAGCTTCCGACTTTGGGGCTGGGGAGCCAGGATCGAGTCTCAGCGTCAGCTCAACTTCCTGTGATTCTGGTCAAATCACTTGATCTCCCCGTGCCTACCAAAAATGGATGTGTCCTTGTGTAACGTAACTTGTGCTCATATAAAGAGCTCCAATACATTCGGGTCAAGTTTGCGCTATATACTACACAACACACAATTACACAACTAACAATTGCAATAGAACCCACATAATTCCACTCCACACCATATTCATCCACTGCACTCCAAAAAAAACAGATAGGGAAAAAACATTATCATTTACAATGCTAATAGCTCTAACTCGCACACATGCAAGACCTATTGCATTGCAAATGCTTGTTCATGGGGTAAATGCTAGGACTTCAACAAGTGGATTTTAGGGAAAAGAATTCTAAACATTTTGTGCACATGAGAACCGTGGTGAGTGTTTGCGTGCCAGGTGCAGAGAAGGGGGGTGAGGAGTTGCTGGGGCAGCTGATGTGGTGGTTTATCTCCAGAGGAAGGTGATTCAGAGTCATTGCTTGCATTAGGGTTCATGGCAGGCTAGCTATGGCACTGATTGTTATGTTGGTGGTAATAGTGGGAATGGTAGTGGCGGTAATGTATTACTGGTAGAGATGGTGGTGTTATTGATCACTTCAATAGAGGTTCAGTTAATAGAGGAGGTTGCAGTGGTGGTAAAATGGATAATGGTGGTCATCATGCAGGTCGTATTGGTAGTGTTAGTGGTAATAGTCTAACAATCTAGTACTGGCAATGGAGGTAATGGTGGTTTGTAATGGTACTGGTGGCGGTGATAATGGTGACAGTAATGAAGTTAGTGATATAAGTAGTGGCAATATAAATAATGGTTATGTTTGTAATGGGTGGTGGTAGTCATGGTGGTAGTAATAGTAGTGGTGGTATGGTTGTAATGGTGGGGAAATTGAGTGATGGGATAGAGCAGAGACGAAACTGAAAAGCTGGTCTTGCAACAGCAGAACTACTGCAGGCAGGTGGGACAAGAGCCAGCATGATGGATGCTGTGATTTTATAAAAGCATCTGGTAGATGCATATTTCAGGAGCATCCGGGAGGCACCAGGGATGAGAGGTAGAAGAACAATCAGCTATGTGCTCTGATGTGTACACAAGAACTCAGCAGAAGCACATTCAGGCTGCAACACCAAAGCTGTGGACAGGAGAAGGACAGGAGCTTTTGTCTGGAGCTAAAATCTGTACACAAGCACTTAGTGGTAGCACAATGGATCTGCATCAAGGGAGGTGCCAGGAGTGCTGAAAGTGTGCGTGCAACACCCTGGCAGAAGAGCAACAACCATGAAACAAGAGGGCAAGGTTGCACTGGAGCTGGGATCTCATAAGACTGGGCTGACATGTTGGAGTCAGACTGTCCTGATATGTAAATACAAAGCCACAATTAGGTAGTCTTCTTAAGGCAAGACTTGCATTTGACGCCTACCAAAAACATTTTTTTAAAAGCCCACTTCACTAAAACACATAGCAAAAAAGATTACTTTCTTTATATACTTCATGTACAAATTGAATACGTGACGATTGAGTGTATTTTACATGACAAATAATTCCCCATGAATTTCAATGGAAACACTTTATTGTACACTGTGAGCACGTGTCGATACAGCAAAACTCAACTGAACCCACTGAATACATGTAACAATTAGTAATATGGTATGCGCTTGAAAGACAGCTAAACATTACTTAAAAGATACATTATTTCTAACGTTGGCCATATTTTATTGTTTCTTTAAACAAGCAGTCCCTCCTTATAGATATATGTAATTATTTACTTATGTGTTTTGTAAGATAGTGTCACCTTACAAACACAGGGAAAGACTATGATATGCAGGAAATTGGCAAGCAGACTCCCTATGGATGCAAAGGTAAGAAACTTATGTGGCATTTTTCAGTCTCTGACTTGAAGTCAATCCTCCAGTGGGATGTATTCCTGAAAACGGTTCTGATTTGAGGAGGTTCCTAAAAATGATGTAAATTGGTTCCGCCCTCAAGCAGCAGTCCAAAGCATTTGAGAGATTGGGAACCTCTATTGACAATGATCGGCCACACATTCTTGCATTTTAAAAGCACAATAGATATTAAGTTGAAATATAGATATGGTTGATTGAAAGTTTTTGTTGGACATGAAATCTGGTGCCAACTGTTATGCAGGCCTTTATTGAATAAGGCATTGTGCATGATGCAGACTAAAGGCGACCATCAGGATGGTTTCATGTTGTGATTCTGCTGGTTAAAACACATCATGGCAGCTTTGTAATTATTTTAGTTGTAGATTGTTCTTAGGCCCTTGTACAAAATGTTACAATAGGCTAGGTTCCCATAAACAAAAACAACAGTTGATGGACAGAATGCAGAACAATGTCATACATTCACCCCAGTACAGAGATCTGGGCCTAAATCCATTGTTTGTTTGCTCACCCCACCATCCCAGTTTAGACATGGCCATATGCAAATCAGCCTTGACCTTGTGCCTCATGGGAACAGTCCAGCCCGAACTGCCAAGCCATGTCTTCCCTGGACTGGAATCAAGCATCCTAGTACCAGTTTCAGGTTATCAGCCGTCTTCAACCTGTACTGGGGTGAATGTATGACATTGTTCTGCATTCTGTCCATCAACTGTTGTTTTTGCATTTGTCACCCCGAGTGGGATGGGTATGCTCAGACGTAAGTCTCATGCTCTCCGTGCCACTGGAGTCAAGCTATCCTGGCTGATGAGGGCTGAAAGCCTGAAACTGGTCCTAGGATGCTTGTTTCCAGTCCAGGGAGGACCTGGCTTGGCAGTTCGGGCTGCACTGTTCCCATAGGGCACAGGGTCAAGACTGATTTGCATATGGCTGGGTTCAAACTGGAATGGCATGGTGAGCAAAAAAACTATGGATTTAGGCCCAGATCACTGTACTGGGGTGAATGTATGACATTGTTCTGCATTCTGTCCATCAACTGTAGTCTTTGCAGGTTCCCATAATCAGGCATTCAAAACTACTGAGCCTTTTGCAGGAGTGGGAGTACGTTTACTTTGTGGAGAGTTGCATATTATTGCCCTTAACTAAGGCATCTTTTGGAAGATAAAGGTGAGTTTTATTGCCAGATGACTCCAATGTTCTTGACTTTCTGTGAGGTGCAGCCACTATGGAGGGGGAGGTTAAACAGTAGTATGAGAGTGCCTTTCCCCTCTGGTATTAGTATCTCATATTTGTCTCCATTCCAGCACAGGAACGTTTCTCTCAAACAGTAATACACGTAGTCTGATATCAGTGGATTAGCTCCCAGAATCATTTTCCAATAGGTTATTTTGTTAAGTGTTGTTGGTTTACCTGGAAGTGGGCCACATATTGTTTATTTTGCATGAGAAAAAAGGATCTTTTGGTATTCCAGACAATTCCCTTTTCTTGGAGGATTCCTGAAATCCAATGCCGACCTTCTGGTTGCATGCTGTGACGAGGAAGGGGATCCAGTCTCAAGCACACCAAGAAGATCGCACTGCGAACCCAGTTTTTCAGTCTGGACAGCAGTATATACATGATGTCATATCCCAGAGAGAAGCACGAAAAGGATCAGGGCTTGTTTTCAGTCTTCTTCAAATGTGAAACCAAGCTCCTCTCTGATATTACATCTGGCAAACTGAATTCCTCTCAGGTGTTGGAATTGCAGCTGGAGGTTAATACCCAAATAGATTTATTTTTCATACTATTTTCGCATTTCGACCACCATTCATTAAATAATTTATTTTGGATATAAGAAAATCAGTTGACAATTATATAAGGGTGTGTTGTAAGATTTTTTTCAGTAGAAGAGAAAGGAATATTCTGTGTGAATTAGTATTCAAGAGTGTGCCACAAAGTAACAGTTTAAAATAGCAAAACAATGGCAAATTAAGTTTTATTAGTAAGGTGAATAAATACATGGGAAAAATGAGAGAATAAAGAAGCAAGCAGAGTGCAAATGTATGGTTCAAGTGGCCAAGGGGACCGATGATCAAATGTCCGGGTTGGTCCGGACATTTGATCATCGGTCCCCCTGTCATCTAAAATCATCTCTGCCTAGTGTTGTAGAATGTATGAAGTGTGAAAGTTTTTTGTATGAATGTTAAGGGTATGTTAGTATGGAGTCAGAACCACCATTTAATTGTTGTTAAGATGTCTATTTATTTTGATGCTAAACTATTTATATTTATATACAATGACAATGAATTCATAGAAATAAAAAATACATTTTGATAAAATCAAACTTGTTATACGATTTGCTTGGGTTCAGGGCAATTTTTATAATACAAAGGACCTCTCCTAGGCCATTGACTAAAATTACTGTGGGCAGGTCTCCTCCCAGTGTTTGATTGTTACTTTCCCCATCGACCTGCCTAAATTGATGTGGGGTCCCCCTCCGATTTTCAAGTGGCCAAGGACCAAGTGAATTGCTGAAATAGATTGATCATCTTGGTTTTGTTGGTTCTAAATGATGGAACTAATTGTTTATAGGGATGTCAAGATGACATTACTATAGTGATTGGAAACTCTGAACTTTGTGCAAGTCTTATTAGTTCACCCTCATCTTCTTCTATGTATGTGGGAAATAATGACTGAACGGGAGAAGGTCTGATGGAAGTGTAATGAATGAATGAATGAATATTGGATTTGTAAAGCGTGAAGTCAGGGAGTCAAGGTGCTGCAGAAGAGACAATGTTACAGAATTAAGAAAATATGCTTAAACTGATATCTGTGTGAATAGCCAGGTCTTCTGAGCTCCGTGGAAGAGGGAATGGGACGCTTGCCCCAACAGATCATAGGGGAGGGAATTCCACAGCCTAGCAGAGGCAATGGAAAAGGCCCTGCCTCCCCATCTAGCCTTCTTGAACCTTGAGACTATCAGCAGATTTTTACTCGTCAATCTAAGCTGCTTGGTAGGAAGATAGCGCTGGAATAGCCCTTTGATAGAGTCAGGGTCTAGGCCATAGAAGGCATTATGGGTCAGGCAAAGGGTCTTGAACAATATTCTTCGATCCAAAGGAAGCCAATGCAGGGTAATGGGAGAAGTGAAGACTGAGTGATATTTTGGAAGGTCCATCACCAAACTGACAGCGGTATTCTGCACCAATTGCAAGTGTTCTGCACCAATTGCAAGTGTTGCACCATAACTGCCTACTTTCATGCCGCAAACAAAAGAAACTGGGACATTTTCCTGAGGATCATGATAATCACAAAACACATGGACACTGTTCTGCTAATCTTCAGATTTAGAGAAAGAGAATTGTTCACTATGACCCCTACATTTTTGCCAGGGGCTACAGTGCAGGGACAACAACCAAGCGTATCTGGCCACCAGTCGGACGAAATGTTCTGTTGATTTCCAAAGATCAGGACCTCTGTCTTTTCCCCATTAAGTCTAAGATAGTTTTTGCCCATCCAGGAGGAGACTACCTGCATATAACTTTGAACATTTGCAGTAGATTCCCTGATGCTATGTGTGATGGACACCATAATTTATGTGTCGTCAGCATAAGACAACACCTCAAATCCAAAGGACCTTACAACCTTAGCCAGCGGGCAACATAAATATTATAACGGGTTGGGTTTAAGGAGGAGCCCTGCGAGACTCCACATAACAGAGGGCTAGGAGCAGAGTGGAATTGGCCCACTTTCACTATCTGTACACGATCACTGAAGAAGAAGGTAAGTAACTTGAGGGCCGTGCCCCCGATCCCTATCTCCTTGAGCCGTTCCACCAACCTCAACAGAGACAGGGTATCAAAAGCTGCGGTGAGGTCAAGAATCATCAGCAGCGTATTATGCCCTGCATCGACCTAAACCCGGATGTTATTAAATACTGCAGTTAGCGATGTCTCCAAACTGTGATAGCTTCTAAAGCCATGGGGCGAACCATCCAGCAACTGAATATCCTTTAGATAAGCGCTAAGGTGAGAATTTAAGTTTTTCTCAAGAATTGTGGCTGGGACTGGTAACAGGGAAATAGGGCGATAATTCTCTAGTTCCATTGGGTCCAAAGAAGGCTTTTTTGAAAAGTGGTTTACTACTGCAGCCTTCCAAAAGGTGGGGTACTGGCCCACGGAAATGGCTACATTAAGTACTGCAGTACGGTGGGGAACAATAACTTCTCTTCCTATTTTTAACACCTTCAGAGGCCATGTGTCCAGTGGGGACCCTGATGTAATTCCCCCTAACAGGAGGTGTGCAGTTACTGGAGACAAAAGAGGGAAGGTAAGTATCCTTGGTAACTCCTCCATGGTAACAAAATCATCCGGCTGGAGGTGAGATAAATAAAGTGGAGCAGGAAGGGCAATTCCAGCATTTAAAGTTTCCAATGAGGAATATACATCTGTGATTTTGGTACGGAAAAAGTCAGCCATTCTGTCACAAAGCTCTTGAGAGAATTCCGTCAGGTCAGAGACAGGGGGGGAGATAAGAGAGTTGATGACATTAAAGGGTTCTCTAGGTGATTTAATGGATTCCGTAACCTTTAAAAAGTATGAACTATTTTCAATTTCTCAATAATAGCTGTTTTATATTCCCTCAAGCACTGTTTGAGAAGCTCTCTACCTGCTGGCACCATGTCTAGGCGCCATATCCTTTCCTGCCTACGTCATGATTGCCTCAGCTTTCTGAGTCTATCAGAGAACCATGAAGCAGAGGGCTTTTTCCTCGCTGCATAATGGTCCTTATTGTGCGCTAAGATATCCAAGGCTACTATAAGCCTCTTAGTGAGTTCATCTGCCACTAGATTGGCATCCAGGTGCATGGAAAGCTGATAATTTTAAAAAACATTAGAAAGAGCCTCCTTATTAATAAGGCTAAGATTTCTCATTTCCCTCTATAGGCCTTATGTTAGCTGGGACAATACCTGATGGCAAGGTCTGAAAATTAAAAGGATGGCATAATGATCTGACCAGGAGAGGGGTATAGGCTCCCCCACTTTAATCCGCAGATCGTTTGAGAATATGCCATCTAATATATGTCCTGCCAGATGTGTGGAACTCAAGACCAACTGTGGGAAGCCACAGCAGCCCAGGGTTTCCAGGAGGGTTTAAGTATCTTTACATAAAGCTTTCTCAAGATGGAAATTAAAGTCACCCAGAAGTTTGAAATCAGGTTTTACCAGTTAGGGTTCTAAAAGATTACTAAAGTCCTGGCTAAAAGATTATCTGGGTTGCCGGTAAGCAAGAACCCCAGAGAAACGTTCTGTAGGGTGAGTTTGCCTTGAAAAATACAGTGCCTGGTGCAGGTCAAGGGATGTGGTGAGTGGCTCAATGTGACAAGAATAGACATCTTTATAAAGGATGCCCGCCCCACTCCTCTTCTGCCCACCCTATATATTCTAGCTAGACTATAACTGGGAGATCAGGTCCAGAGCAATCCTTTGCCCAGGTCTCCGTGATGAATAACCAGTCTGGTTTACAAAATGAAACAAAATCCTAAAAGCAATCTTGTTCTTATTCAGGGTTCTAGTATTAATAAGGGGGGTGGGGAGTGCTGGGGGGGGGGGGTGAGGGATGATACTTTGTTCTCTGTAGAGGCGCTAGCATTGCCTACCAGAGTCATACAAAAACTGCAGGAGGGACAGGCATAAGGGTGTTTTCCAACTAGGACCTCGGGATCCACAGTATGACATCGAGGGACTCCCAGCCTCTGTAAGTCTAAAAGTTATTCCCTGGTATAATGAAAGTTTCAGTCTGTCCTAGCAGAAGAAAGGCAGCATCCCTGGTGTCAACGCGATCTTGGCCTGGATGGGCACAGACGGGCTTGCCTTTGGCGCGATGTCGGCGCGCCTGCTGCGCGCGACCAGGATTACATGCGCCTTATGTTGGTAATTTGTCCAGTTGACCATTTTGCCACTCACCCAACCATTCCACCTACTGTTTCCTAGAAAAGTTGTATAAAATGTTTTCTGCTAGCGAGGGTGGCGTTTTGATTTTCCTCTCAGGGAAGGGGTCCACTGTCATTCTCTCACCCAAGAAAACTCCCACATGCTAGCCTCCAGTAGGCCTTTCGCTGCCCCATCCTCACATCATGTTAGATTAGATTAGCTGAAATATTGTCCAAATATTGGGTGTTATATATTTTGTCAAGACTGGCATAAATGAGACAGAACTGTAATTGGCTGCAGGTAATGAAAGGAGTATGTTTTTTTACATGCAGTTGTCATAAGAATTAAGGGACTGCCACTCACAAATGGGGCATCAAATATTTTAATCCCTGGATTCGGATACGTCCACTGCTCTGAGACATTACCTATGGTTTACAGTATAATTTTAGTCCCTTCATTGAAAAGTGAATTTTCCGATGGAATGGAGTATATCTAAATTAATCTGCCTGGAAGAAGATAAATACAAACTGCTTAAATGTATCTTGTAACGTATACTTGAAAAAAAAAAAAAAAAACGTGCTGAATACATTCATAACCAGCAATGGCAAAGCCAACAGGTCAGCCTTGGTATGCGTGCAGTGTTTCTTTCATTTATTTATTTATTGCAAATATGAACAAAAACATTGGCAAATATATAAAATAAATAAAGGAGTAAAGAAGCAACCCAGAAGCCGAGACACACTGACCCCTGGCGCTGAAGTGCACTCCTTTTCAGGCAGCTGTGCACATGACCAGGCCGAAATGTCGTTATCCACAATGCATGACAGCCAGTGGATGTAGTGAGTTGGCCAATTTCCGTATGCTATATGCTTAGTGGGCAGAAGCAAAATGTGAATGACCCTTCGGCCGTACAATCAATGAAGATAGTCGACTGAGGGCCAGATGTAGATAAATGGCATTTACCGATTCGTAAATACCGAATTTTACCGATTCGGTATTTACAAATCGGTAAATGCTATGTAGGTATTTTTACCGATTACTTTACCGAATCTGTAGAACTCAGTAATTACCGAATCGGTATTTACCGATTCGGTAATTGCCATTGATTCCTATGGGCCTTGAGGCCCATAGGAACCAATGGCAATTACCGAATCGGTAAATACCGATTCGGTAAAATTACCGAATTGACAAGGGGGACTGGGTGTCACTTTGACACCCTGTTGCACCCCTGATTCAGGCTTGTGTGCCATGTGACACACAGACATGCCCTTAGGGCATGTCTGTGTGCCACATGGCACAGGTGTACATGTACAGATGTGCATGTACACAGGAATTCGTTATTTACCATGCAATAGTATTACATGTTAAATAACAAATACGTAGGGGCCTGTGGCACTGTTTGCAGGGCCACCTACATATAGATTTAGAGATTCGGTAAATTTACCGAATCGGTATTTTACAGAATCGGTAAATTTACCGAATCGGTAAATTTACCGATTCTGTAAAATTTAGGCCCCCTACATCTCAATCATCAAATACCGGTCGGTAACGGCCGAAATCGGCCGTTACCGACTGGTATTTGGTGACCTACATCTGGCCCTGAAAGCCCGGACTATGTGCATGCATGTTTTAATACTAACAACAGTCATAAAACCTTTTATCATTTTAATAACTCATATGTTTTGTTACTTTGCGTTATGTTTCTACAGCCTACATGCATGAACTCTCTAAGCAGAACAGACAGCATAATTGCATTCCCATATAATCAAAATTGCCCCCATAATATGAAAGACAAATGCATAAGTGGCAACCCTATTATGCTTAAAGACATAAATAAGCCTTTAGCAATGTGACGACGATCCTCTGATGGTTTTATTGTTGATTTTATTAAACTGTAAAATCCTTGAGAGAGAATTGAAAGTATCTATTCTCCAAATAGCCTGTACCGGATGGCAAATTTTTAGGAGGTGATTAAGAGGTTCCCTGCTATCTTGAAAAAGGGCGTAATATCCTCCAAATTTCCAAAAAGTTATTTCAAGTCTGATATTTGCTTAATGCAATAGCTGTTAGCTTTATCTTTCAACTCTTTCCAACTGATTTAAATACTTGGGGGCATATTTATGAAATTAGTAGTGCAAGGCAGTGCAGCAATGTGTAAAATGTATCCAAAACAGTGCATTCCTGTCCTTTCCCCTTGCATTGGCACTGTTTTGGCAGACTAGCGCCAACTCACGCACCCTTGCACCATGGAGACTATTTCCTCTTACTAGGTGTGCCTCAGAATGCTGCACACACAGAAAGAGGAAAGAATTAGGAGAAATAAAGATATTTCTTCTTGTTACACCTCACCTGGGGAGGCGTAAGATTGTGGCACAACATGAAGGTCAGCTTTCTCCAATTTGCTGTTAAGTTCTTCAACAATATGGCCCATACCATTTGAACATATTGCTGCAGGCACCAACTCCTCATTGATAATCTTTCCACTTGCAATAACTGTAAATTCAGTGTTCATTGAAGCATCAATATTTTGTTGAGTTAACATCACCAAGTACATGTACATCTAAGTTCTGTGGGTAGAGGCTTTAGAAATGTTGAAGGTTTTAGAGCCCAATCAATATCTTCCCAACCAAATTCACACGGATCTTTCACTACATATGCATGATCAGTAGAATGTCAGTTAGCGGGACTGATCTCTTGAACTCACTGTACCAAGATCATAAAATTTGTGACAGTGAGAACTCATTTTCCACATAAGCACAAAATATTTTCCTATGTCTTTAAAGTCACATTCTTCTTCTGTGTCAGCAAATCCTTTTAGAAACTTCACGGGTTCAGCAGTTAATGCACCAAGCTTTGTTCCAATTGTGATCATAGTGTCATCACCTGTAAGAATATGTGCCTTGATAGGAACACTGGCCATCGCTGGGTCAAGGTTCGTGTACAGAATATGAAGTGGGATTAAGAGTCTTCTATCATAAGATATCCATAACTCTGACAAGCCTTGACTCATGAATATTGCAACAAATCTAAGCAACACAATAATAACATTTGTGTCAACTTTCAGCACGATGACTTGTTTTTTATTTTTTATTTATTTTGTAGTGTTTTATAGAGCGCAAACCTAACCCGTTAGGGTATCAGAGCGCTTTACAGAGTCAAAGAGGCATGATAAAACAAGAGTATACTGTACATTAGGCAGGGGGGTGCTGATTAAAAGAGGAATGGGAGTATACAAGGATAGTCAATATTACAGTTGCTGAAGACAGGCCCCGGTTTCTTGGTGGTGTGAGGTCGAAGGAGGATGACAATAGTATTGAAGTGGTTGTGGGATGGGATTAGCCGAGGAATTTACCCATGAGGAAGGATTTAGCCTCCTTTTTGAAGCGTGCCAGAGAGGGGTTTCTTCTGATGGCGGGTGGGAATGAGTTCCATATTCTTGGTGTAGCCCCAGTGAACGCCCAATTTGAGGTTTTTTGTTTCTGAAAGCGTGCAGGCTGGAGAAGAAGAGCATTGGCCGATCATGAGTTTCTGCTACCTCCGGATATCACAAGTTTCTGTCTAATATACGCAGGGGAGTTTGAGTGTAGGGCCTTGTGTGTGATGCATGCCAGCTTGAGTTGAATTCTGGCCTCGAGAGAAAGCCAGTTCAACGCTTTCAGATGAGGAGTGATGTGATCAAATTTCCTAGTGCCGGTGAGTAGCCTGGTGGATGCATTAAGGCAGGCTTTCAAGGGTGCTAGGGAGGTCTTTGGTAGACCAGAGAGGGTGGAGCAGCCATATTCCAGCCTAGAGATGACTACTGCTTATTATTATTATTATTATGTTTCTTATATAGCGCCAGAATCGACCCCCGAAGGGGTATCTCCGCGCTTGCCTTGGGAACCCGTCCTGGCTTTTCCCTGTGAGATAGCCCCTACAGGGCATCCCCAAGGTGAAAGCCAGGCATCCCGCCGCGGGGGGGCCGTTGTGGAGATTAAGCAAGCTTAATGCCCAGAGTTGCAGAGCGTGAACCCATGATTAGGTCAGGCACCGAAGCGAGAATTATCGAGTCCATGGACATTTGAGCTCAAGACCCTACCGCGTCGGGAATCGAACCCTGGTCCCGGGTCTGACCTCTGCTTCAGGGTCTGCCTGCTCTAACCAGTGAGCCACACTTCTCCACTCCTGCTTGGACTGCATATTTTGGGTCGGGAGTGTCAAGAAAGGGTTTCAGCTTTCATAGGTAGCTCAGGTGGAATCTGGCAGATTTGGCCATTGAGTTGATGTGGTCTCGCGTGTTTAGGTTGTAATAAAAAGGTTATTCCCAGAGATTTGTCCGAGTCCACAATGGTTGGGGGACAATTTAAGGCTGTGATGGCTTTGATCCATGTCTGGAACTGAGAGTTGCTGTTTCGCTGGTAGATTAGAAGGAACTCAGTTTTATTTGCATTGAGTTTAAGTTGGTTGGAGGAGAGCCATTGGATGGTTAGCTTCAGAGCCTCATTCAGGGAGAGAATCTCCTTGAGAAATGAGATTTTTATGTAGATCTCATTGTCGACGGCATACGTATGGTAGGAGATATTTGCGGTGTGAAGGACTTCGGTAAGGGGTTCTAAATAAAGGTTAAAAAGGGTGGGGGATAACATTGATCCTTGAGGGTCTCCAACTGTGACCAGGGAGGGAACGGACAGGTTACCATTGAATAGGAATCTCTGAGACCGGTTTTGGAGGAAGGATCTAAACCAGTCAAGGACAGGGTCATCTAATACCATCCTAAGTTTGAGGCGTTCAAGTAGCATCACGTGGTTGACTGTGTCGAAGGCGGAGGATAGATCTAGGAGGATGTGGAGACAGGTTTTGTCTTGGTCAAGGGCTTGTAGGGTGTCATCGACGATGTGGAGCATGGTGGTTTCAGTGCTGTGTCCAGGTCAGAAACCAGATTGGCAGTCATCGAGTAGGTGGAAGTTGTTGATGTGGTGACTTAGCTGCAGTTGCAAACACTTCTCCAGCACTTTAGCTAAAAGAAGAATGTTGGAAATCGGTTTGAAATTGTCTGGAAGGCTGGATCCAGCGACAGCTTTCTGAGAATGGGAAGGACTTGGCCGGCTTTCAGAGAGTCAGGGATTGATCCCTGCCGGAGAGAGGAGTTAATTATCGCAGTCCAGCTAGGAATAATGGATTGGGCGTCGGTCGTCAGACAGTTTGAGGGAAGCGTGTTGTGGAATTTTTGTTCGGGTTTAAGGTGGAAAGGATTTTGGCGACAGAGTCATCGTCCTAGAGTAAGAAGTCTGCTTGATTCTTAGGTGAGGCCTGTAGAGGCATGGGTGGAGGAGGCAGAAGGTCAGGGTTCGGTAGCGAGAGTGAGGCAGAACTAAGTTCGTTACCTAAGGTTTTGATTTTGTTTGCGAAAAACAAGGAGAATTCATCAGAAGTGATGAGAGACTTGGGGTTTTCTTTCGATTTTTTGGCCAATTTGTGTGAATGGTGTTTGACCAACTAGAAGAGTTTGCGTGGTTTGTCCTGGGCATTTCCTAGTTCCGCTCTGAAGAACTCTTTTTTTGAGTTGAGGATGTTCTTGTTGTATGTATTTCTGGCCTGGCGGATAAGTTTTAGGTGATCGGCCGAGGGGTGCTGTCTCCAGATTCTTTCAGCTTGTCGGAGGGATCTCCTCTCATTGTTGAGAGAACCAGTAAACCATGGGTTTCTATCTTTGACTTGAGCTCTTTTTAGTTTAAGAGGGGCTAGGTCATCCAGAATGTTTGACATAGTTGCTGAGTAGTGATCATTGAGGTCACTGACCGATGTGATATGTGGGGGGGAGGTCAGATTTGCAGCGTACCTCAAGTTGCTTGTGGTCCAGGTTCTTGGTGTCTCTGACCCAGCGTTTGGGAAGCACCGGTTGTGATGTCCTTATTTTGTGGGTGCCGGGTAGAAGGAAGGCAATGGCGTGGTGGTCAGACCAGTCGCAGGGGTCTATAGAGATAAGTTTGACGGTTGCCTCCTTCGAGATGATCCAGTCAAGAGTGGCCCCTTTCGACTGGATTGGGAGTGAACAAGCTTGGGTCAGGGCTTGATCGGCCAGGAGGTATTTAATGGTGTTGACATGAGGATCCTTGGGATCATTCCAGTGTCTGTTGAAATCTCAGAGGAAAATTTCTTTGGGGTTGGAGGAGCTCTTTGCTGTGAGAATTTCCATGAGGTGGTCAGTGAAGGAATCGTTGGTGCCTAGAGGGTGGTAAAAATGTGCAGGTTGCACAGTTGGGTGGTGTTACTGCAAATTGAGAGGGCTAGGTATTCGCAGGAATCAGTGGTATCCTCCAGGAGCTCTGTGACAAGGAGGTTAGAGCGATAGATGCAGGCGATGCCACCACCTTTCTTGTTATGTTGTCTGTCTAGCCTAGCAATGTTATAGTTGGGGGAGACTAAGAGGTCCAGGCATGGGGATGAGGAGTCATTAAGCCATGATTTTGTTAGAATGGCTAAGACGGAGTTATTGTTCAGGATGAGAGCAGCGACATCGGCGGCATGCTTTACTGCCGATTGTAAGTTAATTAAGAGACCAGTCAGGGAGGGGAGGGAGGAGATGTCGGGAGTCGGGGCAGCCAGGTGCACAGGCGCTAGATTACTTCTGATCACCCTTCTGTTACAGAGGGGAGCTGATCTGCAAGGGTTCATAGCGACCGTGCAAATGGGATGTTCAGCACTCACGTCTGATAGACAGGTTGTGACTAGGCCTGCTATATGGTCCTGGAGAATGTCTAGGATTTCCTTTTCAGTGAGGTCTAGGGGATTTGAGGTGATGAGGGAAGGGTTGTAGGAGAGGGCGTGGGCCAGGGTTTCCTCCTCCGATAGGTGGCTAGGGTGCTTACGAAGCTAAGATGTCTCAAGGACGTCGGATGTGGGTGTTTGGCAACCTCTGTGATAGGAGGGGAAGTGGGCTTCAGCTGAGGCTTGAAGCTAACAAAGGAGATTTCGGCGAGGTGAAGGAGGTTTGTTAGATCCAGGATGGAGAGGTGGATGCTCTGAATTATTTTGGTGGCTCTGGAGTGCAGGGTATCGATATCCGTGTAATGGGGGGCACGGTAGGGGTGCTGGGAGAGTTAGGATGGACTGTGTTAGGGGTCATAGAAGGGGTGGATTGTTTGTTAGCGGGGCTAGCTTGACCTGCATCAGCAAAAGTCGTTGGAGCACACCGGTCTTAGAGTCCGAGTGGGGAGCGTGAACGGAAGATACCAAGGGCCTTGAGTCAATTGCGTTGGGGAGGCTGTTAGGAGGACAGAGGAGGTTAGGGTGTGCTGTGTTGGAGGCCGTGGAGTCCGAGTGGGGAGTATGAATGGAGGAGACCAAGGGTGTCGGGTAGAATGCGTTGGGGAGGCTAGTAGGAGGACTGAGGGGGTTTGGGTGTGCTGTGTTGGAAACCATGGAGACCGAGGGAGGAGATAGAGGGGAGGAGACCCAGGGTCTTGAGTGGTAGTGTTAGCAAGGCAGGTAGATGAGCTGGGGGGGTTAGGGGGAACTGTGTTGGAGACTCTTAGAGGGGTGGCTTGTGGGAAGTTAGTCATGGTGGGCATGTTGGTCGGAGGATCGTCAGGACGGGTGTTAGTCTCCTTCCCAATGTCATGCACATGGTTTCGGAGAATGGTAAATAGATCAGCAAATTTATTAGGGTTTTTGGTTGAGGCCTGGATCAACACAATGTCGCTTTTGTAAAGGGTGATGGTGAGGTCAGCTCGCAGGGTTGCTGAGGGTGGTATTGTGAGCTTTGTGCCATAGGGAATGTTCCTGGTTGAGCGTACATTGAGGAGGAGCGAAAAGATATCGCGCCAAGAGGGGATTTTTCTGGAGTAGAACACAAGGTTGTTGATGTGCCGTGGTCCGCACAGAAACGCAGGTCAGAGATTAGTGACTCGGGGGTGATTTTTCTGGGTGAGGTGTTTGAAGGCTTTTGTAGCGGTTTTGGAGAGTTTAGGGGGTAAATCAGGGTGTATGAATTAGCCCCAGAGGCAGTAAGACCAGGACCAACCATGTTGGCTCGGGTTGGGCACACTCAGGGAGACCTGGAATCAGTAAGCAGCTGAAGTCATTATGATCATGGTAATTAAGATGGTGAGCTTTGTAGGAAATAAACCAATTGGCCGGATTGTATGTGAGAGCTCCCACGAGACAAAAGGTCTTTTGTAGAATGTTGCAGCCGGTCGGTGCCACTTCAAAGATGGCCGCCACCTGAGCGAATAGACCCTAGCTTGTTTTGCTGGTGCAGTACTCTTTCTGTTGCTACTGCTTGAAAAGCCAGCCTGGTTGGTGTTCAGCTAAGGGCCCTTTTTTGTTTTTTAAAGAGCAGTCCTCTTTATGTGGACATTAACAGGAGCTACCATTTTGGAGGGTAGAAGGTCCGAAGACAGTGAGGGGGTAGAATGAGTACAAGATGGCTGTCACCATTTTAGGGTCAGGCATTGCTTAAAATCAAAAATTGAAGTCAGATCTCTAAGCAGTCATTGGCAATAGATTGTGGACCTTTGGATCAGAAAGGCTCTCAAGAGGAAACGCTTGCATAATTCCTCATTTGAGTCCCAGAATCAATTAAATAGACAAATTGATCAAAAAAAGAGGAATGAGGTACCTGGCGTGTCCTGATAAAAGCGAGGACGGAGGGACACTCTTTGCCAGGCCGTGTGTCTGAGGATCCCAGGTGATGCAGAAGAGAAAGAGGAATGCTGGGCATCTGGGCGGGGATCTCCATTGCAGGCGATATTCTCTGGCCAGAAAAGGAGAGAGGAAGGTTGGGCATCTGGGTGGCGATCTCCGATTGCATGCGATATTCTCTGGCCAAAGGAGGTGTAAGAGGCTGAGAGAGAGAATCCTGCTCTTGTCAGCTGGGTCATCTTGCGTGAGTCCTAAGCAGGCAGCCGTACGACGTTTGGGATTCTGGGCGATGCAGAAGTGGTGATGTCTCGGGATCGGCACTGGGACAGGGAAAATCAGCGCTCCTGTGAAGCTGAGCTCCAGGTAAGACCAGACGGCAGTGATCACAGGCTGCACGCAGGGGCTGTCCCCGAGTCAATCCTGGCACCAGAAAGACAATGAGATTGCTGGGGCAAGATGCGCCATGTCAGAAAGGGAGCGCCGCCAGGTCTAGAGCTCTTTCTCACAGCAGCGGACCGGTGGCGAGACGTGCTGCTCAGGTAGCGGTAGCCTTCGGTGAGAGGTGCGCTGAACGGCGATGGGGTCCGGCATAGCGGGACCAGGGCAGCCACCTCCGATGGTCCAGTGGGAGAGACGGATGACCAGCCCAGCTTCCCCGGTAAGTTTCGGTGGTGGAGTGTAGTCCGGTTCAGGAGGTGGGTTGCAGGATGGCTCGTGGGACGGTTTAAACAATGATAATTACCACTTGGCAATCCCTGAACCAGGAGCTTCTCGGCGAGGCTCCTTCACAGCGGCCATCTTGCACATTTTGAACAGCCCACTCAGCATGTGGCACAACATGAAGGTCAGCTTCCTCCAGTTTGCTGGTAAGTTCTTCAACAGTATGGCCCATACCTTTTGAATATATCACTGCAGGCACCAACTCCTCAATGATAATCATTCCACTTGCATTAATTGCAAATTCAGTTTTCACTGAAACATCAATGTTTTGTTGAGTTAACATCTCCAAGTTCATCTTGTTCAATGTTGAAGTCCAGAATTTATCAAGTTGTAAAGGTAGAGCTGTCGAATTTTTGATGCAGGCAATGTCATTTGTTCCACTTACAGACATTCGTCTGATTCTCTCACATTCTTTGACCTATAGTTCAAGATAACTATCAAAGGCAATGTGCAGTTCTCGAAAGGTGCACATTGACTTTGACATCCATAGAACAGTGTGAACGACCTCTGAACAACCTCTAGTTGATGTGTCTTTATATCATTATCCTGACCAACATGAATTCTACTCTTTTCTTCTTACCCTCTTAATGTTTTTTATAGGAGGAGAAAGAAATTTCTTTAAATAACTCTCACCCGCCAGGGTTACCCCTAGGTGGCATGCTTCATCATAGGGTTCTTCCCATTACGCTGCGCAATGGGGCGTGCTATGGCCTACGGATGCATGGGAGCACTAATAGTTTTACAACCTGATGAAAAGTAAATAGAAGTGGTGGGTTTTTCTGGAATAATAAATGTAAAAATGCCTGGCTTGTCATAAAATAATTTTTTTTAGCACCTCTAACTGGTATGGTTAAAATGAGGGGAAAAGAAGAAACACTCTAGGGTGATGTCCCTGGGTTTCTTTGGTAAACTAGTTTCAAACCATACCCCAAGACCTTTCTTCAGGACCTAGGAAGGCGAACCCCTTATGCCACTCCTTTTGTCTTAAAGCTCACTGCATTGTGTTAAGATACCAGAAAAAATTATATTAATATACACACATATACATGTATAGCACCTAGTTGGTCTGTTACTTGGAAAAATATAGTCTACCTAATTAAGGCACCATGAGTCCAAATGGGGGAAGAGGGATGCCTGCAGTCACACTTTCATCAAGGTTGCTCCCTCACTCTAAGGAACACAGTGCCCGTGGGTCCGATGGAGGGAAATGAGCTCAATTCACTAATGCGGCTCTGACGAACACCGTAAGGTTGAAATGCGTCAGCCAGTGGAATAAATCATTTGGTGATCGAATTCCTAGAGTGCCGGCATTTTCTTGAGCTGATTTCATATCAAGAATTTGTGTGTGTGTGTGTGTATATATATATATATATATATATATGTATATATATATATATATATATATATATATATATATATATATATATATATATATATATATATATATTGCCTTTTGAATCCAGTTCCTCTGAAGAAGTGGTCCGCCCACGAAACGCGTCAGGAAACATGGACACATTTCCTTTGGTTGTGAGGCTCAACCATTGCTGTACCCTGCATTAAAGAATGGTGGCACAAAACTTACCTGTCTAGAGGTTCTTCCATAGCAGGCACCTCGTGTTTGGATATATATATATATATATATATATATATATATATATATATATATATATATATATATATATATATATATATATATATATATATATATATATATATATATAAATAAATATATATATATATATATATATATATATATATATATATATATATATATATATATATATATATATATATATATATATATACAACCAAATACTCCTCCAGTCAAGAAAAGAGATCCGGGCCATATATATATATATATATATATATATATATATATATATATATATATATATATATATATATATATATTACCTACTGGCGGTCGCCAGTAGGTATATATAGTTAGGATTTTTTCTCTATGGGACTTTTGAAAATTCTATGTCTAATAACTTTGGCGTTTGTGGACAGAATCGGCTGAAATTTTCAGGAAAATGGCACATTTTGTTTCTGAGCAGCCCCTGAAAATTTGGGGGGGTTTCGTCAAGGGGGGGCCGAGAAAAAAGGGGGGTCCCAAAACACGTTTTTCCCATTCATTTTTCCATAGGGCGTTTGGCCTCACTTTTAGCTCGAACGGCTGAATGGATTTGCACGAAACTTGGCAAAATTGTAGGGACTGTTAGCCCGATGTGCCTTTGCTAGGTCTCAATATATGTGCTCCCGTGGATTTTGAGAAATTAACGTTTTAAAAACAGATATATCTGTGACAGCGTCCCGGGTAGCGCTCCGGTTAGCGAACTTTTCGCGTAACGGAACTTTGCGAAGCGAAGCTGATTGGCTCTCCGGTGTCTGTCAACATTCTAAACAGTCCGGAACGGCCGCCATCTTGTCTCTCGGTAGGATCGAGAGACAAGAGGAGGAGAAAAACGAAGGGGGAATTTAATTAAAGGGGGCAAGGTAGACCCTTCTTGACCCCCTAGGAATGATGTTGGGGTTATTAAAGGGTCCCGTGGGGCAAATAAAAAAAATTTGATTTTTTGCGGTAGAAGCGCTTTCCGGTTCGCGAACCGGGTAGCGAACCGGGACGCGAAACGGGAATTCGCCATTTTGTGTTTCGTTTTAATTAAATTACAAGATGGAGGAAAAACAATGTGAGAAATGGGTATAAGGGGGTACGGGAGACGTATCCTGACCCCCTATGTTTTCTGAGGGTGGCTGAGGATGCTCATATATGTTGATACATGTCTTCCAGCGGCTGCGCGTGAGCGTCTTTTTTTTTTTTTTGCTGCGTGACGTCTGTTAACGTTCGATTCGAAGGAAATCAGGAAGTGTTGACCGCCATTTTGACACTGCGAGTAAATATATTGTTAAAAATAATTGTTATAAATTAATCCGTATTGATAAACATTGTCTGCGCGTTTCATGCTTTTTTCCAATGCCACACTTTTGTCATGCACGGCAGCAATTTTAGATGCCTTGACCAGACCCACTCTCTGCACGCCGCCGATCCTCAGCATGGCTCCCCACCCTTGCAAGCATCTCCCCCACGCACTGGTCACCCCCGCTCTCTCTCTCATGCATGGGCCATAAACCTCCCCCCATCTGCACTGCTCTTCCCTGAGAATCACACCCTGTGCCCGCCCAACACCTCCCTTTCACCCTATTCACTACCGCACCCTCTGACACTCCTCTTCCTCTGTGTCTGATTGTCCAGGCCGGTCCCAGGCTATCACCTAGCCCTGCGGATGTAGTTTATGGCCCCAACTGTAAAGAATCATCCCTCTTCAAAGGAGTTACAGTAGATCAAGGCCCCCATCCCATGAGATCCGTCACACCACACGCGTTCCTGCTATCTGATAACGACCCTGTATTGTGATTGGGGAGGGGATTCTCACTGTGAGGGTGTGTGGGACCGAGCCTGAAGCGGAAGATTCCAGGGATGCCTTATTGTACAACAAAGTCTTCACAATTATGTGTCACATTAAAAATATATAGCACTCCAACAAAGTAGTAGGATTATAACACTTTAATAACTTATAAATATATACAACGCTCCAACAAAGTAAACACGTTAAAAAAATTTTTTTGAAACAAAGCAACAATGGGCTGCTGTGAGGTGGCGTCAGTAGCGGTCTGTTGTGCGAATAGTCCGAAGGCAGCACAACGCGCTGAGATCTGGACGGCACCCAGGTGATGTCCTTTACTTGCCGCACTGGTCTTGGC
Source organism: Lissotriton vulgaris (assembly GCF_964263255.1). Taxonomy (NCBI): domain Eukaryota; kingdom Metazoa; phylum Chordata; class Amphibia; order Caudata; family Salamandridae; genus Lissotriton; species Lissotriton vulgaris. The sequence continues at coordinate 444,944,931 of NC_141697.1, read as the reverse complement.
ATCCTACAATGCTGCGCCGAAAAACGGCGTGGGGCGCCCCGGGGGGGATGGGGGGGGGCGTGAACGGGCCTCCCCAGGTGGAGGCTCGTCTGCTGTAGTGGGGCGCCCCTTTACCGTTTCAGTTGCCATTCAGCGGTTTTCCGCCCGCTTTTGCTGCACTGTGCCTCATCCGCCATTCAGCTGTTTACCGCCCGCTCTTGCGGCTTCAGCGTCTCGCCCACCATCCAGTTGAGTTGCGCCCGCTCTTGCGGCTACAGCGTCTCGCCCACCATCCAGTTGAATTGCGCCCACTCTTGTGGTGCAGCGATAGGCGGCTGCCACAGGACTCTTAAAATGGCAGCCGGCTCTTCGGATTTGGGCCTGGTCCACTAAAATGGCCCTGGGACACATTTGAACTCGGACATTTGCCTGCTAGGGCTTGGGCCCCATTCTCGAAAGCGTCCCCTCAGCCTTGAAGATTCTACAAAAGTCATCGGGGCCCCCGACTCCCGCAGGCTTCCGGTGGGGAGCGGCTGCCATGATTGCTTGCGGAATGGCCACGACGGAGCTACGAGATGGTGGTGCTCTCATGCTGACGCCAGCTTCAGTCTGAAACATCCAGAAACACTGTAGACTATCAATTCGATGACTTCCCGTGGAGCCCCAACGTAACCCGGTAGGGAAGAACTTGCCCTCCCCTCTTTTGACTGATGGTTCTTGTTGCCTGTCCCCTCTGTTGTCATCTAACGGAACCTTTTTGGATTGCCGAGTGAGAAAAAAAAGGTGGGGCTTTCATCGTTTGGGAAAAAAAAATGTTTCAATCCAATGAAAAGTGTTATTTTTAGGTCATATGATCAAGCATTTCATCATTAGGAAACCAAAAGTAAAATGAACCAATGAAAAGTTTTATAAACAAGTCACATGACCTGTTATGCGGCTTTGGGCTATAAAAAGCCTACAAAATCCGTTGGCCTGTGAGGCAGCGTCAGTAGCGGACCGATGTGCGAATAGGCCGAAGGCAGCACAACGCGTCGAGATCCGGATGGCACCGAGGTGGTGTCCAGCAAGTTGCAGCACTGGTGTGGCTATCCTACAATGCTGCGCCCAAAGACGGCGTGGGGTGCGCGGGGGCGGAGGCAGCGCGAACTGGCCTCTCCCCCCTCCCCAGGTGGAGGCACCTCATGTGCAGTGCGGCGCCCCTTACTGTTTCACTCGCCGTTCAGCAGAGTTGCGCCCGCACTTGCTGCTACAGTAGGCCGAAGGCAGCACAACCCGCCGAGATCCGGATGGCACCGAGGTGGTGTCCAGCAAGTTTCACTGGTGTGGCCATCCTACAATGCTGCGCCGAAAGACGGCGTGGGGTGCCCGGGGGTGGGGGAGGCAGTGCAAACGGGCCTCTCCCGCCTCCCCAGGTGGAGGCACCTCATCTGCAGTGGGGCGCCTCCTAGCGTTTCACTCGCCTTCCAGCTGAGTTCCGCCCGCTCTTGCGGCACAGTGCCTCACCCTCCATCCAGTTGAGTTCCGCCCGCTCTTGCGGTACAGCGTCTCGCCCGCCATCCAGCTGAGTTTCGCCCGCTCTTTCGGTACAGTGACTCACCCACCATCCAGCTGAATTGCGCCCACTCTTGCGGTGCTGCGATAGCCGGCTGCAACAGGACTCTTAAAATGGTGGCCAGCTCTTTGGATTTGGGCCTGGTCCACTAAAATGGCCCTGGGACACCTTGGAACTCGGACGCTTGCCTGCTAGGGCATGGGCCCCATTCACGAAAGCGTCCCCTCTTTTGACTGATTGTTCTTGTTGCCTATCTCTTCTGTTGTCATTTAACGGAACCTTTTTGGACTGCCAAAAGGGGTTCTGGTCCGACCGCTGGTTGGTGGAGACATTTTGACTATATCCTGGACCTGCCCGGCCTTGCCCAAAATGGCGCCGGTATAAATGGGACTCGTAACTCCTTGTTGTGTACTGGTTGCCCAACCTTGATATCACGAGATACGTATGCAGTTTTGAAGCACATGGCGGGCGGGGACGAGTACTGATTGAACATTTGGACATCCCTATTGATATTAAGTTCTGATGTGTTATTGATTACTGTACTATTGAAAGTTCGAATTAACGTCACCCATGGTACTTGCCCGCAAATGTATATCTAGATAATTTTATTGTAACTGGCCCTGTCGTACTTTAATTATAAAATGTACGTCCACCGATTCCGCAACTGTTAGACACCTTACTTCTTGCAACCTAATGGCCCGCCCGTTACGTTCTTCTACAGTGTAAATGTCCCCTCATCATATACGATTCCAGTTTGCTCCGTGGCCGGCCCACGTGGTTATAGGCCCGTATTTGTATACTGACATTTTCACAATAAAGGTTTTTAAAACAAAACATGGTAGTAGTACCTTTTTTGGTAAAGTTTTGAATAATAGCCACTGTTTGCAAATCAGTAAAAGGCAAGTGAAATAAAGCAGCCCGATTACATGACGTTAAAAGGTATAATACGCAGGAACGCAGTAAAGATAAATGGTCAAGGGCTGTTGTGTTTTCCACTCCTGCAACATAAAGTGATCGATAAGAATCCGATATTCATGCCTATCAGCGACTAAGACAGCAGGCCGAGCCTCTTTTGCTCAACGGCTCCCTCATGGGACGAAGAAACGCCCTTTTTCTCGAAATAGGAATATTTTACTTGCAGGACAGTTGTAAATTTCCCGGGAAAATACATTAGCCTGGAACATTGTTAGTGATAAACTGTAAATCCATCTGGGTCCTTTGCTTTACAAGTCAGAGTGAGAAAAAAAAAGGTGGGGCTTTCATCATTTGGGAAAAAAAAATGTTCGAAAGCAATGAAAAGTGTTATTTTTAGGTCATATGATCAAGCCTTTCATCATTAGAATAACAAAAGTAAAATGAACCAATGAAAAGTTTTATTAACAAGTCACATGACCTGTTATGCTTAAGTTACGCGCTGCGCGCCGCGCTCTGGATCATTTCCGGGACGCTGCACCTCGCGCACCGGAGCACTTCCGGGTGCGCTAATGCGGCGCGTCACATGACGCATTACGCGACAACGCAGGTCCAGAATATAGTCAAAATGTCTCCACCAACCAGCGGTCGGAACACAACCCCTTTCAGCAGTCCAAAAAGTTCTGTTAAATGACAAGAGAAGGGACAGGCAACAATGACCATCAGTCAAAGAGGGGAGGGCAAGTTCTTCTCTACCGGGTCACGTTGGGGCTCCACCGGAACTGATCGAATTGGTAGTCTACAGTGTTTCTGGATGTTTCAGACTGAAGCTGGCGTCAGCATGAGAGCACCACCATCTCGTGGCTACGTCGTGGCCATTCCGCGAGCAATCATGGCAGTCGCTCCCCACCGGAAGTCTACGGGAGTCGGGGGTCCCGGTGACTGTTGTAGAATCTTCAAGGCTGAGGGGAATCTTTTGGGAATGGGGCCCATGCCCTAGCAGTCAAGCGTCCGAGTTCCACGGTTGCCCAGAGCCATCTTTGCAGGCCAGGCCCAAGTCTGTGGAGCCGACCGCCTTTTCGTGAGCTCCGTAGCAGCTGCCTGTCACTGTACTGCAAGATTGGGTGCAATTCCGTTGGATGGCGGGTGAGACGTTGTAATAGCAAGAGCAGGCGCAATTCAGCTGGCAGAGCGAGGCACTGTGTCGCAAGAGCGGGCGCAAGTCAGCTGGTCGAGTGAAGCGCTGGGGTGTAGCTGAGAAACCTCCACCTGGGGAGGTGAGGGAGGCTCGTTCGCGCCGCCTCTCCCTTCTACTGCACCCCACGCCGTCTCCTGGCGCAGGTATATGTGATGGTCGGACCAGGGCACGGCAGGACGTGTCTTCAGGTCAAACGGATTGTGGGACAAGGTGTGGAGCAGGCGCAATTATCTCGGGGGCCTCCGTCAAGTGGTTCAGGGAGGCACCGCATCACATTGTTTTCCAATGCAGTCAGGTCCACAAACAGCCCCCATTTACTTTGAGAATAGTGAAGCTGCAGCAGGTGCAAATAAGCTTCAGACAGTGTTCCAAGCGTTGCTCGGAACCCTTAACTATGGCACCCAACATCCAGGACTTATGCAGTGACATCGAAGCATCTCAGGGACCAAGCAACATACCATATCCAGAGTCCTTCCCACAACCTCTGCCTTCCTTCTTACCTAGTTATTGTTCTTTCACTCCCACTCCAGGCTTTTAGTCTGTGGATGGAAAACCATGAACCTACACTCACCTATGGAAATCTTACTATTGATGGTTTATTTTGAGCCCAAAATACAAAGGCTTGTTTGGATCGATGTTGCAGCAGGCTGCCATGTAAATAGTTATTTAATAAAACATTTTAGCCTGTTACTTTGCTGGTGTGTTGTATATATTTATAATATTTACATAGTGTTTGTCGTTATTTTGGGTGGGGTGGGCGGCGGAGCCGAGCTGTCTTGCAGCCATCATGGTGTTGAGCTCAGTTCCTCTCACTAGTTTCGTATTTGTCATGAGGGGTTGTTCATAATGTTTCTATTTTAGCGAGGTCAAAAAGAGATCCCATTAGTGGCCTACTGATTTTGCTTGATTCCTTTTGTTTTTTTAACGATTTTTCACTATCTGCAAAGACTAAACAGAGTATTGCGACTCTGTGCTTGTTTGTAAATAGAGAATGAACCAAAGAGAACCAATTCCAAAACAATAAATGCTAGGATAACAATCAATCAAATGGAGAGGGAAGCAGGCACGACGGATTACAACGGGGGCAAAGGCCTGTGTTACCTACCCTTCACTATCTGCAAAGAGAGAATACTCCCAAAAGAAAAGAGGAGGGGGGGGGGCAGCGTTCAAAGCACATCTGCGTGCATAAATACGAAAATGTTTTTACCTACCACGTACTTGACATTTTACAGCTTTTGATATTTGCTATTAAAAAACCATTGAAATTCACTGAAAAAACCATAGGTTATAGACCATATATAGTTAGGAATGAGCATTTACAAAACCTTGAAAATTCACTGAAAAACCATAGGTTATAGACCATATATAGTTAGGGATTAGCATTTACAAAACCTTAATTTACTCGCACAAAACCATTGAAATTCGCATATATAGTTAGTTGCACTACCTACATATCGCGCACCCGCAATCCACTGCTGATGATGTCACATATTACATCATTCATGACATGGTCAGTGACATCACTGATGACATCACTGATGACATCTCAAATGACATCACTGATGACATCTCAAATGATATCACTGATGACATCTCATTTGACATTACTGATCACATCACTGATGATATCATTTATGTGATAATACAATAAACATCTTCAGTCTCTAATATAACCTTAGATACAATCAGTATAAACAGACACTCACAGACTGTCACTTATCCATGGAGTTACTCACACACCTAGTCAGTCATGCAAAGAATCAATCACACCTCCATTTTCTCAACTATACAGTTATACACACCTTACTTATTCAAACATATACTAACACATATTTACTCTCTTATACAATCCCTGATACATGTTCACTGTGATCCATACAGCCACTCACACATTCACTGGCTCTTATGCACAGTTATTTATATATGTCAACTCTCACATGTACTGTGTTGTACATATGTACTTACTTTGACATGTAGCACTGAGAAATCCATTCACTCACCAATACACTCATGCAGACAGTCAACCGCCCATACAGCTGTTTCCACATGCACTTTTGAACCCATACATATAGTGAATCAACTACTCACACATCTATGCACAGAGTCACACACCTCCCAGCCACCCACACACACACTCAGTCTCCCATACAAATACTTGGGCAACCAATCATTAACCCATATAGTTACTCATATAGCTACTGATCAACACATGCAGCAGTTTACAGAACAACAGACATAATGATGCACAAATTAAGACAGTTTAGTCACTAACCCATGCACTCAGTGAGACACATTAAATCACTCACTCATACAGTCAGTCATGCACCTACTAAATCCTTCATCCAGACACTTATACATCCACTCATTCTTCAATATGTAAGACATATTTTAATTTTACAGAAACATACAGTCACTGGGTGTTGTCATCAGTGATGTCATTTGAGATGTCATCAGTGATGTCATCAGTGATGTCACTGACCATGTCATGAATGATGTAATATGTGACATCATCAGCAGTGGATTGCGGGTGCGCGATATATAGTTAGTGCAACTAACTTTATATGCGAATTTCAATGGTTTTGTGTGAGTAAATTAAGGTTTTGTAAATGCTAATCCCTAACTATATATGGTCGTTAACCTATGGTTTTTTCAGTGAATTTTCAAGGTTTTGTAAATGCTAATTCCTAACTATATATGGTCTATAACCTATGGTTTTTTCAGTGAATATATATATATATATATATATATATATATATATATATATATATATATATATATATATATATATATATATATATATATATCCAAACACGAGGTGCCTGCTATGGAAGAACCTCTAGACAGGTAAGTTTTGTGCCACCATTCTTTAATGCAGGGTACAGCAATGGTTGAGCCTCACAACCAAAGGAAATGTGTCCATGTTTCCTGACGCGTTTCGTGGGCGGACCACTTCTTCAGAGGAACTGGATTCAAAAGGCAAAGGCATGACAGTTTATGAGCACAGAAGTTCCGCCTCAGTGGGCGTGGCCACACCCGTGGCATGCTGGTATTTAAAGTGCAAGACATTCATAACTTCCGTTTTCAATCCTACTCAGTGAGTTTGCCTGCCCCTGCTAACAATATTCAGCGGTAAAAATGCCAGTGGGTCTTGGTGAAAGGTCCCCAACATCGCTGCCACGAATTATCTGCAGAAAATCGGCACCTGTCCTCTTAGGCAGCGGCGTCGTTTGGCGTTGCTGCAGAAATGCCGTGAACAGCACCAGGGTTGCTTCCGCGGCTCAGGTGGGGCCGCTCTTTATCCAAACACGAGGTGCTTGCTATGGAAGAACCTCTAGACAGGTAAGTTTTGTGCCACCATTCTTTCATGCAGGGTACAGCAATGGTTGAGCCTCACAACCAAAGGAAATGTGTCCATGTTTCCTGACGCGTTTCGTGGGCAGACCACTTCTTCAGAGGAACTGGATTCAAAAGGCAAAGGCATGACAGTTTATGAGCACAGAAGTTCCGCCTCAGTGGGAGTGGCCACACCCGTGGCATGCTGGTATTTGAAGTGCAAGATATTCATAACTTCTGTGTTCAATCCTACTCAGTGAGTTAGCCTGCCCCTGCTAACAATGTTCAGCGGTAAAAACCCCAGTGGGTCCTGGTGAAAGGTCCCCAACATCGCTGCCACGAATTATCTGCAGAAAATCGGCACCTGTCCTCTTAGGCAGCGGCGTCGTTTGGCATCGCTGCAGAAATGCCGTGAACAGCACCAGGGTTGCTTCCGCGGCTCAGGCGGGGCCGCTCTTTATCCAAACACGAGGTGCCTGCTATGGAAGAACCTCTAGACAGGTAAGTTTTGTGCCACCATTCTTTAATGCAGGGTACAGCAATGGTTGAGCCTCACAACCAAAGGAAATGTGTCCATGTTTCCTGACGCGTTTCGTGGGCGGACCACTTCTTCAGAGGAACTGGATTCAAAAGGCAAAGGCATGACAGTTTATGAGCACAGAAGTTCCGCCTCAGTGGGCGTGGCCACACCCGTGGCATGCTGGTATTTGAAGTGCAAGACATTCATAACTTCGGAAGTTATGAATGTCTTGCACTTTGCTGTACCCTGCATTAAAGAATGGTGGCACAAAACTTACCTGTCTAGAGGTTGTTCCATAGCAGGCACCTCGTGTTTGGATAAAGAGCGGCCCCGCCTGAGCCGCGGAAGCAACCCTGGTGCTGTTCACGGCATTTCTGCAGCGACGCCAAACGACGCCGCTGCTTAAGAGGACAGGTGCCGATTTTCTGCAGATAATTCGTGGCAGCGATGTTGGGGACCTTTCACCAAGACCCACTGGGTTTTTTACCGCTGAACATTTGTTAGCAGGGGCAGGCAAACTCACTGAGTAGGATTGAACACGGAAGTTATGAATGTCTTGCACTTCAAATACCAGCATGCCACGGGTGTGGCCACGCCCACTGAGGCGGAACTTCTGTGCTCATAAACTGTCATGCCTTTGCCTTTTGAATCCAGTTCCTCTGAAGAAGTGGTCCGCCCACGAAACCCGTCAGGAAACATGGACACATTTCCTTTGGTTGTGAGGCTCAACCATTGCTGTACCCTGCATTAAAGAATGGTGGCACAAAACTTACCTGTCTAGAGGTTCTTCCATAGCAGGCACCTCGTGTTTGGATATACATATATATATATATATATATATATATATATATATATATATTTTTTTTTTTTTTTTTTTCACTGAAATATAAATACAGAAGTCTTTCTGAAACGCATTTGGCATTTCATTGTGAGCAATGAAATTCGTTTTATTCTTTTTTTTTTCATTACTCTGGTCGGCCTTGAGCCGGACTTTACTACCCTCCACCCTGCCCCTCCCCTGCCCCGCCCCAGCACCCTGCTGCACTCCCTCCATGAGCCGCTACTGCTTTTGGGGGATCTGTGCAGTGGGGAAGTGGGGCCCGAGAATTTGGGGCACGAAATAAGGTTGTGCTTGTAATGATAATTCCCATAGGAACATTTAGCACACCTACAGTCCGAACCGCTGAACGGACGTACACCCACTTTAGGAGGGAGGTAGAAGTTGGTTCATGGAAGTGCCTTTTGCTTATTTGGTGTAAATCTGTTCAGTAGTTGTTGAGAAATGTAAGTGTAAAGTTATAGTGATATCTCTGGCCATGGATATTTCACTGTGGTGTTGAGATTAATCGCGAATGGATGCTCTAACCGGTATGCTCTGATTGTCTGGACAGAACCTGAACAGAAAGTTGTGGCTGCCATTTTATTGCGGTAATGGTTCCCAGGGCTGAAAATTTCTGAGAAAGCTAACATCAGGGATCAGAATACCTCTACTCATGTTTGAAGAATGGGGTGTTAGTGACACAAGTTATGTTTCCAAAATTGATTTTTGTAATCGCACGCGATATTCACAAGGATGCCGTGCCACCAGCACGCCCTCTTATATTATCATGGGGACATGGCGACTATCCACAGCATCGTGAATACTGGTGGAAATGTAAAAAAATATTTTAGTGAATCATTAATATGCATTGTTATGGAGGTATTGAGATTTTGATCAATGATTTATAGATTTATTTATCCACTGAGTTATCTACTGTGATGGTTAGAATTAATTATATAGTTCTAACTTTTGAATGTGGTGGTGGCTATTAAATTCCTGCTTTTGCTTTCCTCTTTCGCAACGTAACTGTGAGGTTCACGATGATCAACGTCATTGCGTTCTCCGGCCTCACCGCAAAAACGGAAAATAGGTTTTTGATATGGTTGTTCTGGAAATACACTAGAAAAGGGTTACTGTAATAAACCCCTAGTGTGTAACATACTGTAATATGTGTGCATATATGTGTTTTCCCTTTTTTGTAAAAGGCACGACAGTCGCAGTTAACAGCAACATTGTGATGTCCCAAATAACCGTGAAAACAGAAAAGAGGTCTGAAAGATGGTTTTAGTCAAGTCAAGTCAAGTCAAAGAATTTATATAGCGCACTACATACCCAGAGGGTCTCAAGGCGCTTAGAAAGGGGAGGAGGATTACTTGTCAAATATCCACGTTTTAAGTTGTTTTCTGAATGCTAGGTGGTTCTGGGTAAGGCGAAGGTAAGCGGGGAGTGAGTTCCATGTCTTAGCAGCCAGGTATGAGAAGGATCTGCCTCCCATGGTGGTCTTGTTGATGCGAGGTACAGTGGCTAGGGCTTGGCTGGAAGAACGTAGTTGGCGGGAGGGGGTGTAGAAGGACAGTCGTGAGTTGAGGCATTCTGGTCCGATGTCGTAGAGTGATTTGTGTGCGTGGGTTAGCAGTCGGAAAGTGATCCTCTTATTGACGGGTAGCCAGTGGAGGTCTTTAAGGTGACCAGAGATGTGTTCGTTGCGTGGGATGTCTAATATGATCCTGGCTGAGGCGTTTTGGATTCGTTGGAGTTTCTTCTGGAGTTTAGCGGTAGTGCCTGCGTAGAGGGTGTTTCCGTAGTCCAGTCGGCTAGTGACCAGAGCATGGGTGACTGTTTTCCTTGTTTCGGTGGGGATCCAGCGAAATGTTTTTCTGAGCATGCGAAGAATGTTGAAGCAGGAAGAGGATACGGCGCTGACTTGTCTGTTCATTGAGAGTGAAGAATCAAGGATATCGCCCAGGTTTTGTGCGTGGTCTGTCGGGATGGGTGCTTTTCCGAGGGCTTCTGGCCACCAGGAGTCGTCCCATGCAGAGGGGGATGTACCTAAAATGAGGACTTCTGTTTTGTCTGAGTTCAGTTTCAGACGGCTTTGTTTCATCCATTCGGCAACTTCTTTCATTCCTTCGTGAAGGTTAGTTTTGGCGGTGCTGGGGTCATTGGTGAGAGAAAGGATCAGTTGAGTGTCATCCGTGTAAGAGATGATGTTGAAGTTGTGTTGGCGGGCGATGGCCGCGAGGGGGCTCATGTATACGTTGAAGAGGGTGGGGCTGAGTGAGGATCCTTGTGGTACGCCACAGATGACTTCAGTGGCCTCGGACTTGAATGGTGGGAGGCGGACTCTCTGGGTTCTTCCGGTGAGGAACGAGGTGATCCATTCAAGTGCTTTTCCTTGGATTCCGATGTTATTGAGGCGTTGTAGAAGGGTGCTGTGGCAGACTGTGTCGAATGCGGCAGAGAGGTCGAGGAGGATGAGGGCGACTGTGTCTCCATTGTCCAGTAGAGTTCGAATGTCGTCTGTTGCTGCGATGAGGGCGGTCTCAGTGCTGTGTTTTGCTCGGAAGCCAGATTGTGAGGAGTGGAGGGATTTGTTGGCTTCGAGGAAGGCGGCGAGCTGGTTGTTGACAGCTTTCTCGATGACTTTGGCCGGGAATGGAAGGAGCGAGACGGGGCGGTAATTTTTGAGTTCGGTGGGGTCCGCTGTGGGTTTTTTCAGAAGGGCGGTGAGTTCAGCGTGTTTCCAGTCTTCCGGGAAGGTGGCGGAGTTGAAGGAGCAGTTGATGACGTCTCGGAGGTGCGGTGCTATGACGGAGTCTGCTTTGTTGAAGATGTGGTGAGGACATGGGTCTGTGGGGGATCCTGAGTGGATGGAATTCATCAGGCGGATTGTGTCCTCAGTGGAGATTGGGTTCCAGTCGTTAAGGGTGTTCACGGGGGGAGAATGTTCAGTGAGTGGTAGGGTGGGTTGGTTTCCGGGTTGGTTGTCGAAGCTGTTGTGGATGTCTGCAATCTTGTTGTGGAAGAATAAGGCCAGGGAGTTGCAGAGGGCTTGAGAGGGGGTGATGTCGTTGGAGTTGGCCGAGGGATTGGAAAATTCCTTGACGATGTTGAAAAGTTCCTTGCTGTTGTGGGCGTTGTTGTCAAGTCGATCCTTAAATGCTGTTTTCTTGGCCTTTCGGATTAGTTGGTGGTGAGTGCGGGTGGCGTTTTTGAAGGCGTCCTTGGTGCTAGTGGTTGGGTCTTTTTTCCAGGCCTTTTCAAGGGAGCGGCAGAGTTTCTTGGACTTCTTGAGATCATCGTTGAACCATGAGGCCTTTTTGCTGCCAGGTTTGCTTTGACGTTTCTTCAGTGGTGCTAAGGTGTCGGCGGTGTTGGATAACCATAGGGTCAGGTTGGCGGCGGCTTCGTTAGCGTTAGAAGAGTGGGCTGGGGTATTTTGAAGGAGCGATGCGGAGATCTGATCCGTGGTGATTTTGTTCCAGTTTCTTTGCAGAGTTGGCTGGAGGTGGTTGGTGGGTTTAGGTTTGTTGTAGGTGAAGTGAACGCAGCTGTGGTCAGTCCAGAGGAGATCCGTAGTGTGGCTGAAGGAGACATGATTGCTGGAGGTGAAGATGGGGTCGAGTGTGTGACCTGCGATGTGGGTGGGGGAAGTGACCAGTTGTTTAAGTCCGAGGTTGGCGAGGTTGTCCAAGAGGGTGGTGGTGTTGCGGTCGTTGATCTTTTCAAGGTGAAAGTTGAGGTCTCCCAGAAGGATGTAGTCTTTGGAGGGGAGCGCGTGAGGAGTGATGAAGTCTGTGATGTCTTCACTGAATTTTGCGCGGGGTCCTGGTGGTCTGTAGAGGAGGGTGCCTCTGAGTGTAGTCTTGGGGTCGATGTGGATCTGGAAGTGAAGGTGTTCGGAGTTAGCGAGGTTGGCGTCAGAGCTGGTTGAGATGCGGATTGATTTCTTATGGACGATAGCGATTCCTCCTCCTGTGTGGTCGGTGCGGTCCTTGCGTGTGATCTTATAGTCTTCGGGGATGGCAATGGTGATGTCTGGGGCGGAGGAAGCGTTCATCCATGTTTCTGTTAGGAAGGCGACGTCTGGAGAGATGGTGTCTAGTAGATTCCATAGGTCAATGGCGTGTCTGTGGACCGATCGAGTGTTGAGAAGGATGCACTGTAGGTGGTTGGGGTCGGGAATCTGTGTTGTGGTCGTAGCGGAGATGTTGTCGGTGCCGATGAATTTGCAGGAGTAGCAAGAGAAAGGTCCATGGGTATGTCCAGGGGCGGCTTGGACGCAGTTGGGGGCGCGACCGGGGTTAAGGGCTAGGAGGGTGGCGGCATCGTAGGTAATGCGGGGGGGCTGGGCAGCGCGAGGGGCAGGGGGTCTGGCGCTGGGCGCGGTCCAGGCGCGGACGGGCGTAGACGGGCTTACCTTTGGCGCACCTTCGGCGCGCATGGGGCGCGATCGTTGCGCGTAAACGCTGCGCGTAGGGGTGTCTGACGTATATGGCCGGATCGAGACGTGGGAGGGGCGAGGTGGGGTCAGCTGGGATGCGGGGGCGGGGTGGGAAGAGGGGCTGAGAGGCTGAACAACAAAATGGTGGCAGCAAAAAACTCGACCAGGTCAACAACAACTGCAACAACACAATCAGGGCTATGCAGGGATAAACAATTAAGTCTGCACAGTCAGCGCTACAATCCAATTTAGTTATTAACACACGTTAAGCAGAGCGGGTAGTTGGGGGCAGAGAAGCGCTACGAACAGCTCAAGCAGAGAAGCGCTGCAATGTAAACAGGCTGCAGTTACATATGTTTATGCACGAGCAGGGAGGCGCTACGATCAGATTAAGCTGTGCCTAAGTATGTCTATGTGCGAGCAGAGAGGCGCTACACTGAAACAAGCTGCACTGAAATGTATCACTGCACGAGAGAAGAAGCGCTACGATCAGATCAGGCTAAAATGAGTGAAGGGTTGTATAAACAATTCTGCGCTACGATCACCTCAATCAACAAAGATAGCAGGGTTAGCAATGCAAATCTGGATCAGGAAAGCACTACGGGTTCCGAGGAGCACACGTAGTGGAGCGCTACGATACCAGAGCAGGGAGCGGCCGCTTCTGAGCCAGTCAGAAACTTAGTACACAAATATGAGTTTAAACATGCTTTGAAAGAAGTATGTATATAGTAATATGTGTAGGGCGAAGTTCAAAATGGATTTCTTTACATATTAGTTTTGGATGTGTTGGTGGTCATTGAATGTCTGCTTTATTTTCTGTTTTTGTAACATGTCCGGGATCGCGACGTCATCGCGAACATAAAATATGTAAACAAAACAACGCTCATTATTCCACTGAGGAAAATTCAAGCTTTTAACAATACCTCTCACATAAGCCACTTTTAGATGGAAAATACAATTTAAAAACCTTAAAAATGTAATTAAAAATTCTAGGTCACATGGACGTTAAAGTTGGGAAATAGAATTTTTAAAACCTTAGAAATTCCCTGGAAAAACCAAAGGTTACAGGGACGTTATAGTGAGGATTTAGCATATAAAAAACCTTGGAAATTCACTGAAAAAAATAAAGGTTACAGGGGTGTTACAGAAAGGAAATAGAATTTAAAAACCTTAGAAATTCAGTAAAAAAATACCAAAGGTTATAGGGACGTTATAGTTAGGCTGACATTTCACTCATACAAAACCAGAGAAATTCAGCAGTTATATTTAGCTGAGCTAACTATAACCTGCGCCTCCACAATGCACTGCTTATGACCTCATATATTACATCACTCATAACATGGTCAGTAACATCACTGATGACATCTCAAACAACATCATTGATGACATCACTGATGACATAATCGGGTGACTGTGAGTTTTTCTAAAAAGTGTTAAATATATATACACCAAGATGTATTGATAAATCAGTGGGTGTATAAGTGCAGGTATGGAGTGCCTCATCCCTGTTGGTCTTGCGCTTGCTCTTCTGCTAGCCCGCTCTGTGTGTGTCATCTCTTTCTGTTTGCCTTTTCTCTGTCTGCCTTTTATTCTGTTTGCCTGTTCCTGTTCGCCTTTTATTCTGTCTGCCTTTTCTGTTTGCCTTTTGTTCTGTTTGCCTTTCATTCTGCTTGCCTTTAATCTGCTTCTATCTTTTTCTCTTTGCCTCCCTCTCTTACCTTTTTCCTCTGCTTTCTTGCCCACACGCTCCCCGCCGCTGCTGTTTTCTTCATAGCCCCTCCCCCTGCTCCCACCTCCCAGCTGTTCACCTTCCCCGACCCCTACTTAATAACGGCCGCCATACGGCAAGAAAAGACCCCCGACCTTCTGGTCAGAGTCACTGCTCTCCCCCCAAGCAGCTCCACCTTTGTGGGTCTGCCCTTAGAGCCACTCGAGCTCTTTGCCAGGTAGGTGTTTGTGTCCCTCCTCCGAAGACGCGCCGAAGGCAAGCCCGTCTGTGCCCATCCAAAACCCGACTGCGACCAGCACCAGGGACCCTGCTCCTCCGACCCCCCGCCGGTATGACCCCAGCACTCTCCATTCATTCAACCCCGAATGCATCAACAACTGCCAGCTCTCAGCGCTGAGCAACACCCATGGCCCGATCTCCTGCAGACACTGCCGCTGCACCTTCACCCACCTCCAGACCCCAGAAGCCAACCCACCAAACTCCAGTGCACACAAACCACTGAACTGCATCCTCTTCAATTTGCGCTCTCTGCACAGACACACCATAGAAATCTGGGACATACTTAACACCCACACACCCAACATCACCTTCCTCACAGAGACCTGGACCAACACCAGCTCCGCACCCGACATTGCAACCGCATTCCCCAATGGTTACAAGATCCTGAGGAAAGATCGCCCCAGTCACCCAGGAGGAGGCCTCCCAATCGCCCACAAAAACTCACTCCGACTGGCTACCACCAACTCGGATGATGTCTCGCCCCCATGGAACACATCCACTTCCAGATCTAGCCCAACCCCAGAACGACACTCCACGGAGCACTCACCTACAGACCTACTGGACCCCGCACCCCCTTCACCAACATCATCACTGACTACATTGCACCCCACGCCCTCACCTCTGCAGAATACATACTTCTTGGAGACCTGACTTTCCACCTGGACAACCATCGCAATCCCAACACAACCACCCTTCAAGAGAATCTCACCAACATAGGACTGAAGCAACTCGTCTCCACCCCCACTCACATGGCAGGCCACACGCGCGACCCCATCTTCACTGGAGGAAACAACATTCACTTCAGACACACCATGGAACTGCTCTGGACAGACAACTACTGCATCCATTTCTCCTTTACAAAACTCAACACACACAAGCACACGTGCCGCCTCCCATGCATAACCTGGAACAAAGTCCCTGAAGAACACCTCACCACCACCGTCACCTGCACTTCACCCCCAACTACGACAGCCGGCAACACAGCGGTAAGCAACCTCCACCAATGGATTGCCAACTCTGCCAGCACCTTTGCCCCCCTCCAGAGCACCACAAGATGACACAACCAGAAAGTCAACTGAATTCTCCACAGATCTCCTACAATCTAAACACTCCTGCAGACTCATGGAGAAGACGTGGAGAAATAGTAAAACCCTGGAAGCATGCTCCAACTACAAAACCGCCATCACAGCGCACCACCAACTCTTCAAATCAACAAAGAAAAACGTAATCCGAAACAGAATCTTCTCCAACGCCCACAACTCCAAGGAACTCTTCACCATCTTACAGGAATGCGCC
Organism: Lissotriton vulgaris; assembly: GCF_964263255.1. Taxonomy (NCBI): domain Eukaryota; kingdom Metazoa; phylum Chordata; class Amphibia; order Caudata; family Salamandridae; genus Lissotriton; species Lissotriton vulgaris. Next base: position 444,928,869 of record NC_141697.1, on the reverse strand, counting down.
AAACTAAACAGTGAAACAACCAACGTCCCTCCCTCTCAGGACCTCTGCGACAAACTTGGCTCCTTTTCTCACCACAAGATCAAGATGCTCTATGACAACTTTGATGACCAAGACCACAAAACCACCTCAACTCCCACACCCAACTCCGCCTCCCAACAGACCCTTCTATCCTGGACCCTTCTCAACACAGAAGACAACTTAAAGACAATGAAGAGCATCCACTCCAGAGCACCCTCTGATCTCTGTCTGCCGCACATCTTCCACAAGGCCACCACCACCATCGCACCTGAACTACACCGAACAATCAACAGCTCCCTCGAGACTGCCACAAACGTCCATGACACCTGGAAGTGTGTTAAAGTCAACCCTCTCCTAAAAAATCCTCTGCTGACCCAGTGGACCCCAAGAACTTCAGACTCATCTCACTGCTTCCCTTCGCAGCCAAAGTCATCAAAAACACCATCAACACCCAACAAGCTCATTTCATAAAAACCAACGACATCTTGAACGTTTCACAATCCAGATTCTGCAGCAACCACAGCACCAAGACTGCACCCTCACTGCCACTGACGACATCCGCACCCTCCTCGACCAAGGTCATACAGTAGCCCTCATCCTCCTTGACCTCTCAGCAGCCTTCAACACCTTCTCCCACCGCTCACTAGCCACCAGACTCCATGAAACCAGCAATCTAGAAAACACATTAGAATGGATAGAATATTTTCTCTCAGGCAGAAAAAGAGAATAAGACTCCCGCCCTACTTCTCAGAACCAACAGAGATCATATGCAGAGTCCCCCAAGTATCCTCCCTCAGGTACATACTCTTCAATGTCTACAACGCCCCCCTCGCAACCATTGAAGGAAACCACAAGCTCAGCATCATCTCCTATGCCGATGACACCTAGCTCATCCTCTCCCTCACCAAGTAACCCAAAACTACAAAGCACAACTTCCAAGAATGGATGGAAGCCATTGCGACCTGGATGAACAACAGCTACCTGAAGCTCAACTTGGAGAAAACAGAAATTCATTCTTGGCTCCACCCCCTCCGCGTGGAACAACACCTGGTGCCCCCCGTCCTCGGAAACCCACCCATTTCTATGGACCACACAAGGGGTCGAATTCACCGAACAAACTTAAGACAAAATCCTAAACTGACTACCATTTTGGTATTCACAGAAGGCACTTACTCATTTCGGCATTCACAGAAGTTAGGAGTCCTAACTTTGGGACTCCTAAATGCCTTCTATGAGTACCGAAAGTCTTAAATTTGGGATTGTTCTCAGTTTAGGAGTCCTAAAGTTAGGACTCCTAACTTTAGGACTCCTAAACTGACAAACATCCTAATTTTATCTCTTTCGGTATTCACAGAAGGCATTTAGGAGTCCTAAAGTTAGTAGTCCTAACTTTACGACTCCTAAACTGAGAAAAATCCTAACGTTAACACTTTCGGTATTCACAGAAGGCATGTAGGAGTCCTAAATTTCGGAGTCCTAACTTTATTACTCCAAAACTGAGAAAAATCCTAACTTTAAGACTTTCGGTATTCACAGAAGGCATTTAGGAGTCCTAAAGTTAGGACTCCTAACTTCTGCGAATACCGAAATGAGTAAGTGCCTTCTGTGAATACCAAAATGGTATTAAGTTTGGGATTTTGTTTTAAGTTAGTTCTGCGAATCGGGCCCACAGGACCTAGGCATCATACTCAACTCTTCACTCACCATGAACCACCAAATCAACGTGGTATCCGCCACATGCTTCAACACCCTCTGAGTACTATGCAAGATGTTCAAGTGGATCCCCCCAACTCCAGGAAAATTGTCACCCATGCACTCATCACCTGCAGACTGGATTAAAGCAATGCACTCTATGCGGTAATTAGTAAAAAAAACTCCTCTGCAAACTCCAGACCGCCCAGAACGCCGCTGCCAGACTTATCCTCGAGATCCCATGACACAAACATATCACCCAACACCTCCGTGACCTTCACTGGCTCCACATAGAAAGTAGGATAACATTGAAGCTGCTCACTCATGCTTACAAGGCCCTCCATCAATACCTCAACAACAAAATCTCCCTCCACGACCCCAAGAGAAACCTGCGCTAAGCTGACATCTCCCTAGTCAACGTCCCATGCTATCACAGGACCAGAGGCAGCAGAAAATCTTTCTCCTACCTAGCAGCCCAGTCTTACAACAAACTCCCTCTCCATCTCCGACGGAGCCCGACATTGCACCAGTTCAAGAAGGACCTCAAGACCTGGCTCTTTGACTGACCCCACCGGAGCTGCGCTCTCCCTCCCCCAGCACCTTGAGACACTCACGGCTGAGTAGTGTGCTTCACAAAACCTGATTGATTGATTGATTCATTCATGAAGGGAATACAATGAAAAAGGAGCAGGGACCCAAAAAAGGTTTTGACGCCAATGCTTTTTTACATAGACTTTCTTTAATGGACGTAGCGGCAAAACGTCTGAATGGATTACAATGACATTCTACAGCAATGTACATTAGATTATGTAAGGGATCCTTTTGCAGTTGCAAGTGATTTTATGATATGGTTATGAAGTTATAGGGGGAAAAAGAGCCTTAGTGAAAGCTGCAGCACAATACTATTAAAATAAGCAGGGAAGTCCAAAAAATAAACTGGACTACATATACCGCACAAATTAAAGAAAAAAATGTCTAATCCCTACCTTCAACAAAAAAACCTGAAATGGTATGTAGTATCCTTAGAAAGAATTTGAACATTGGGAGGTGTGACACCACAATAGGCAATTGCATCACCACAGGGCAGAAGAGAACATGCCGTAAAAACAAACGGGTGGTTCACAATGACATCACAGACAGGGTGAACATGGGCGCGAGTTTTGACATCAAGGGGTTCTTTATTTGCGGTAAGTGTAAGACTTGTAAATAAAGTTACAACATGAAAACTTTCTCAGTGCCATATGGTACCGGTGAAAAGAAAATTGAAAAATTCACTACTAATTATATGATGGGAGCACTATTCGGTGGTCAAAAAGTGAGTACTTGAACATATCAGGGCAATTGATAAGCTATACAGTCACTATCCTGTGGCTCGTCATTTTGCTGAATTTTATTTCTCTGGCCAGAAACTACTGAGGTATTATGGGATAGACGGAATAGACTCTGACATAAGGGCATGTAATAGAATTTACAGCTAAGGTGCAATGAATACATATATATAATCAACCTTGACACCAGGACCCCCAAGGACCTCAATTGTGTAGAGGAACTGACAGTTCATATTGGTGATTAATATTCTACCTGAAAGTTACATATATACTACTGCTTATGTGAACATTTTATATCAAGATGCTCTGACAAGTGGTTCTTTTCTGATTTTACCTTGGTTTTGTATGTTTATACTTGCAGGAGATGAGGAAATGACTCTTTTGTGAGAGGTGATTGGCACCCCCTAACTTTGTCTTCATGTTTTTCACTGATGAGGTTCTGTTTACAGTACATGGAAACCATTTTCTTCTTTTCCTTATTTACATAACAGACAATGGTTTCCTTTGTTGGTGTTTATATAGGAGGGTCCCATAATTCATGTTTGTTATGATTCTTTGCCCACTGGGGCTTTATTGTGCTGTATAAAAACATAGAAGCTCACTTGTTCATAATACTATACACATACTTAGAGATATACCTTTCTATTTGATTGCATTGAGGCTGGTATCTGATAATGGCATCTAGAGTTGGAACAGTTTTGTTTAGTTTTCACTTTATTCCGATGTATTTGTCTATATTATTGGTTGAAGATTCCTTTCTCTGTGTGATGCTAAAAATTGGTTTTATCACAAGACTTATATATATATATATATATATATATATATAAATGTATGTATGTATATATGTATATATGTATACCGCACCCGATGGAGGTAGAGGTCTTGCAGCCAATTGACAGGTCGTGACACACACAGAGAAAACGGAGTTACTTCAACAACGTTTCCAAGCCTCACCAACTGAGGCAGTGCGGGGTTGGAAGTGCATGGGCAGGAATCAATTATCACTCAACACAGAATTAAAACTCAAGACGTCCACTCTCCAAACTCAGCCACTCACTGTGAGTTAGGAAAACACTTGGCTGTGTGGGAGCACTCGTCCGTGCGGAGAACTAACTGCATGATGTAATCTGTAGTACGCACACATGAACTGTCCGAGTGATCCTTAAAACGAGATGTGGAGCAGGTGAGCCCCACGCTACTTTAGAAGGAGGGGCTTAATTTATAAAGAGAAAGAAACAGAATACCTTGAGATTGCAACAACGGAGGCATCTGATGAGGCAACTGCCGAAATGCGTCATGCCAATACCAAAGAATTCCTGTGAAGCCCTGCGGTGTTCCCTGATTCTTTTCTACTGAGAAGGATAGCTGCGGAGATAGCCAGTAGGTATATATATAGTTAGGATTGGCTACCATAGGGAATTCCGAAAATTCTATTGGGAATAACTTTGGCGCCGATTAAGGGATCTGCCTGTAATTTTCCCTAAAATGGTCTCGCTGCGCTCTGCTCCTTCCCTGAAATTTTCGGGGGGATTCATGAAGTGGGGGCTGAGAAAAAGGACGGTCTGACAAGTCTACAGCCCGAACTGCTGAATGGAATTACGCCAAACTTGGCAAAACTGTTTGGACTGGTACGCAGATGTGCCTTTGCTATGTTTGGTGAAAATTGCTCCAGTGGTTTTTATGAAAATTACGTTCAAAAACACATATATATCTTAAGGGTCTGCGCACCGTACGCGTACCGTACGCGTACGTGCGCGTACCCTTACGTGCGCAAGCGCGATCCTGATCGGCTGGCAGTCGACTGTCAACATTCCAAACTGTCCAAACCAGGAAGAGTTGGCCACCATCTTGTTTCTCAGGAGAACTGAGGCACAAGAGAGCCCAAAACAAGAGTGGAAAACACGAAAAGGGGGCAGGGTAGAGACCCCCCAACCCCCTAGCCCTTCTCAGGGGGTCTCAGAAGGATTCTTTTTTTTAAACCTTTATTGTGCGAATAGAAGCATACAAATACGGGCCTACAACCAATCAGGCCGGCCACGACACGTTATGGACGCACAAGAGACAACATTTAAGTTCCCCAGCAGTCATCCAGTGGCATATAGGCAAGCAATCCAAGATGAAAAGGCTGAGTGTAACCGCTAGAAGCAGGATGAAATAAGGTTAAGTTTTTTAATATAATAGGAAGTATAGTAGGATCAGTTGCAACTTTCAACGTCTAAATTCCCATGACGGACTACAGTTAAAGCATCAATACAAAGGGGCCTTGATAAATGGAAATACTAGCAGCAGTTGACAGAAATGTGGGAATAGTGGGAAGTGTGGCTCAGGGTTTAGAGGCGGCAGACCCGGAAGCTGAGATCGGTCCTGGACCAGGGTTCAATTCCCCGCCTCGGCGGGTCTTGGGCTCAAAAATTCCACGGACTCGATAATTCTCGTTTCGGTGCCTACTCGACTCACGGGTTCACACTCTGCGACTCTGGGCAATAGCTTGCTTAATCTCCACTACGGCCCCTCGCGGCGGGATGCCTGGCTTTCACCTTGTGGATACCCTGCTGGGGTTATCTCACAGGGGAATACCAGGACGGGTTCCCAAGGCAAGCGCCTTGATGCCTTCGGGTGATACGTGCGCTATATAAATCGCAATACATACAAATCAAATTATGATTGCCCCATTTCAGATCAGTTCCCACCACGGCCCGCCACACACCCGCTACCACCTGAATACGAGCTGGAACAGATCAGAAGAGTCAGAGCAGCAACGTAACAACCATCCACTATACTAACCCAAATAAAGAAAAAAGAGGGGAGGGGTAGAGAAGAGAATGTCAGAAAGAGGGAAAGAAAGAACGTGGCGCCATTGCACTCGCTCCACAGCGAGTAAAGCACGCAGAGCTGGAGGACCCGCTATCGGGCAAGTCATGTAAAACATGTTGTATGTGCAGTCAATATCGTAGAAGCAGGAAAGCACCTCCTTACTACCCGCTAACGCCCCATGGAAGACGCGCGCAGACACCGCGCCCCGATAAAGGGATACAAAAGAGCCATAGAACTGAAGAAAAAGGAAAACCAACATCAGAAAGATCCCGTCCCTCCCACACCACCCTGCACCCCTGCAGAAGGCTACGGCCTACCCCCCCAGCAGCGTGCCTGTCGCCCTAATTAGAACCCGAAATATAGAAGAATCAGAAAGTAAGAAAAAGAACACACCAGACCAAAAGAAGTAGAGAAGGGAAAGGGGAAAGGAATCCAGTGGGAGAGGAGATCTGCAATCGAACATTCAGCTCCTACCCCCCGCCTTAACACAGCTGAAACCCACAGCAAAGCGAGAGAGACACAACCTCAAATATCAGGAACAGGAAAAGGAGTCGGCCATATTGTCCCAACTACGGGTAGTCCTCGTCCACGTACATTAACCAGTAGTTAGCCGAAGCAATCCTGTCTCACCCCTGTCCTTTCCTGATCATAGCTTTCGTGCGCAATAAGGTGGTAGGTAGCAAGCAGGTCGGCAAGGAGTACACACAGGATCGAAACAAGGCAGGCCAAGGGTGCAGTCTAGAGGACCCCAGTCTCAAACAGCAAAGCAAGTAGTGGCTGCGATGAACCAGACTGTCAAGTAGCAATATCAGGAGCAGCAAACAGACTGGGTGCGGCCCGCCATCCAAAACACCGAGGTAACCCCTGCAAGGCAGCCACGGGACCTCACTAAAGTAGGTTGATTCAAACATCCGCCGGGCTCCCCGGCCCGACCGGCATGGACGGGTCTCAACGTGAGGCCTCCTCTCCTGATCGCCACAGCCAAAGCTTCCTGGAGATTCGGGGCCGCTGACATACAGTCTCGTGGGTGCACGACAACATCGCTCTTCGCAGCAGCCGAGGGGAGTGAATCAGCACTCACTATCAGTCGAGCCATACTCATGGGGGACGGGCCAGCAGGCATGGCGGCAGAACCGCTGTCTAGCAGAACAGCGTCAAGGGCCATGGCCGCACGTAGAGAACATAGGGCGGCCAAGACATCATCGATCATGGGGTCACGCCCACAAGCCTCAGCCATCGTGTGGTTCGACAAACTAGGTTCGCCACTCCAAGCCGGTCCGGGACCCGGGGCGCCGGCGGCCATCTCATCAGTGCAGCAGGGACTCTCCGCTCCTTAACTTCTGGACTGGGCGTTCGAGTGAGGCCCACCGGAGTCTCCTCGAACCCCAGCAATGGCAATCTCGGTGCAGAAAGATGGGCCACCAAAAAACAGGGGTCGCCGGCGCCAACGCCTCACGGGCGCCGCCCGCCGAGTCCGGGCGGAGGGCTTCAAGATGGCCGGACAAGGCAACAAAGGGGGGACCAGCCTCCTATACAGTTTACCCCCGTCCGAAGCGGGCCGCGCCCCGCCACAGAGCCCTCGGGCCACCAGACCGGGCCCGGTCAGTCGCCACCGGAACAACCGCACAACGGCCTCTTCAGCCGACCCCTCTCCACCACCGGGGGCCGGCGTCGACACACCACTCCGGCTGGCCGTCACAGGCGAGTCCCCGGCCTGCACGCCACGGAGGCTCCGGAACAAACAAGGGCACAACTCCAGATCCACAGCACCCAGGAGCCCCCGGGACGGACGGTAAGTGCCAGCAATATTTCACCTTCCCATATTTAGTCGATTGTGTCTCCCCGGGGCAGGATGAGGTACAGGATATGTGCTTCAGGCAAGAAGGTTGACGGAGCCGAGCTACAGTGCGGCCATCACGGTCGCGAGCTTGGCTCCTCCCCAGAAGAAGGATTTTTTTAAAAACAAAAGGTGCCATGTGACGCTCATACATGCCCTTAGGGCATGTATGTGCGCCATATGTGCACACATGTCATTTTCAGGGGTGCAGCAGGGTGTCCTTTGGACACCCCTGCACCCTTGAAAATACTCTCAATTTGCGATTAGCTAATTGCTAATCGCACATTTCCCCTTCATTCCTATGGGCCTCCTGGCCCGTAGAAATGAATGGGAAATTATTCCTTAATTGCGATTAGCAATTTGCTAATCGCAATTAAGGAATTTTAAGAAATTGCTAAAAAGAAGCTGATATCTACATACATACCATTTTGCGATTTCTAAATAGCGATTCCTTAAAAATCGCTATTTAGGAATCGCAAAACGGAATGTTGATACATATGGTCCCTAGTCTCTGGTACCTAGAATCGTTAAGGATCAAGGAGTTAGCATAATAGGTAGAAATATAGCATTTGCACTCATATATTAATCACAGACTCAGGAAAGTTAAAACTCTTTATCTATGTAAAATATTAAATGTCAATGTCCTTACTACATTAATTGAAACTTGATCCATCAACAAGAATATGATTAAAGTAAGATGAAATGAGAAATTTTCATTAAGCATTGAAACATAGGAAGGATAGAAAAGGAAAAAAGTACAAATACGTACCCACACAGATTTATAGTTACCTAGAATAGTGTGAGGACCAACCCTGGCCACAAAAGCTGAACCCCAAAATGCAGGTGCCAGCAGGAAAAAACAGATGCAGACCAGAATCAGGACAGGTACGGACCAAATTGGATCAGGACAGAACCACCTCAGGCTAAGACCGGCACCCACAGCGTCGCACCCTCTCTGCAGATAACAGCCAAAACTCCAATTGGGTCTTCGATTCTCCCTTCCCAGTAACCCCAATTGGGTTATCGATTCTCCCTTCCCAGTAACCCCGATTGGGTTATCAATTCTTCTGACAGAGTGCTCCACCGGCACCTCTGCTCTCGATCACCTATTGAGTGCGTTGGGTCAGTGACAGGTCAGCTACTCTGACATATTAACTAGCTAAGCCTACTCTAGTTATACTATTTTCCAGGACAGTGTACCACCCCGAAATGTTGCAAGTTTAAGGATCCCCAATTTTGATTGTACAAAAGACGTGGAGAGGTCATCACACCATACCAAAATAAAATGTTTCTCTTGAATATTGAAATTAACATTCCAGCCCATCAATTTATTTTCCCATGCACTTTTATTCCACCCGACAATGAATGTTCTTATAGAAAATACAATGTTAACAGTTTGTCTTCCACTTGGAGTCATCAGGTTAACTTCTCAGGCGCTTCTCCTAGTGTGATGAAAGTTTGGCTCTAGATCAATGACAAATGACTTATGTTCTTTCTTTGACATGCGGCGTGTGGGTTTCAAAATGGAGTAAGAGCACCTTCCAGGCCCAAAATATGATACATGCAAGAATAGAAAAGAAACAATTTTAGAACACAGAATAAATGAAGGCACTGTATACCACCTATCTCTACTCTATTCCCATTATTTTATCTTAACTATTGCATTTAGTGTTTAGGCAAAACAAACAGTTTAGCAAAAGGAGCAGTGCAAGCTTCATGCATGCTGTAAGACAAAGCAGCCATCTTAGTTCTAGTGCGCAGAAGCAAAAGTTTCCCTCCAAGCAAGGTAATAGGTCATGTCACGTGAGTGTGACAGACGCATGCGCAGTAGAAAAATCCCGCGTAGCAGCAGCCATTTTAATGCAAGCGGATTATGGTTAGTAAAAGCACATAGACAAGCTTCCCCTAGATGCCAATAACGTTGTTTGGTGCGATTATTAGTACACAAAACATGTTTATTATTACATTAATAGTTATTTCAAGAGGGCTGAATCCGAGCAAGTCGCTCTACGTGCGAAACCTTGCTCCATCAATCTCCTCTTTGATGATATTTTATATCATCACAAATTAATGAAACAGATGCCAATTTTTACAGTTTCCCCAACTATTTTGGTTTCTTTTCATTATTCATGTGAAAGTTTTTCACTTTCTTGTATAAATTTCAATTCAACTCTTCAAGTCTATTTCTTTTCTTTCCTTTCTTATTTACTGCATATGTCTTTTTGTTTCTGCAGCATTTACACCAAAGAATTAGTGCTAAGATCAGCAATGCTACTCCCGATATTGGCATCAGTATTCTACCTACAATACTTTTGCCTACATTAGGAAACCAACTACCTATAGAGGAGAGACCCTCTGTTAGCCTCTTCCATGCACTACCAACCTCCAGTGGTTTGAGTTCTCTTTCCAAAGGTGTAATGTTCCTTACATACTTTTTGATTTCCACACTTTTGTCTGGTATGTAAGTGCAACAATGTTGCGCCTTCATTACTCTGCAGACTCCACCCTCTTTTGCTAATAATATATCAAGAGCAAGTCAATTTTGTAAAACCATGATCTGATCGCAACCAATTCGGAATTCACCATCAATAATCCTCCAGCAGTGTCAGTCGATAAACGATCCACCACTGTTGACAATTTGCAAATTCTTTGCGTATTCAGAACCACTCCCACTGAAGGTATCAATGCACTAAATATATCACCTACAATTTCAGCAAAACAAGCTCCTTTACTACGTATTAGTCCATTAATTTCTTCATTGCTTCCAGTGTTTTTATTTACACGCTATATATTTGGGAATACTATTCCAAAATAATAGCGCCCATACCAATGATCTGGTAATTTGTAATATGCCCTGTTTCCACATATAAAATAAATTCCAGAAAATACAGGTTGAGTTCCATCTTTGAAACCCCAACCCCCAATAACTTTATAATTGTGTTCACACTCACTGGAACGAATGAATATATTGTTATAATAACTTGTTCTTTCTCTATGGAGACAAAGTTTCCCTTTCTTTTCAAAATCCAGCAACATAGCAGCATGAGTCTTTCCATTTGAGGTGAACCCTATATTGTCTGCCCATTTAGGGATTTTGTGGTTCTTGTCCTTTGCCTTTCTTTGGAAATTCTCTCTCCTTTTCTCAACCATATTTAAAAATATTTTCTCGTTTTCATGTAATAAGCATGTTAGATTATCCTTGTGTGCTTCAGCTATATCTATAGTACCCATAGTTATAAAATATTCACCCATATATCGTGTTACATCACTCTTAGTATGTACAGGATTCAGGTTACTACGTATAGGAAGTTCAGAAAATATCATGTCTGAGTTAGAATAATAATACTGTAAGGGTCCTTTCTTATAAAATAAACTAACTAATATACTACATGAAATGCCATAAGTCAGGGTCAAATGATGATAAGTTACACCCTCGGCTAGAGATGTGGGTAATTTCATACACACATAACAATCATTTATCTCCATAGCTTCTACATAATGTACTAGTAGGTTAGCAAACACATTTAAGTGAGTTCTATTTTTAATTCTATTATAATGTAATTCTTCCTCATCTGATGCTTCTAAATCTACCTTCTGTTGTTTAATGCTAAGTGCCTTTTTGTGTGTATCTATTTTCCTAGGTGCATCTATTGTTTCAGGTACACTAGTGTTATTCTTTATGTTTCTACTCATTAGGTAAGGAATAGCTACTGCCAGTCCTAACCATACTATGAGTACTATCCCTATACTACATGTGCATATTCTACAGCATGTTTTTAAACATTTTCTTTTCGGTCTTCCATTAACAGTATGATCAGCCATGACTGACTAGGAGACTTAACCCCTCTTTCTAACCTCTACAGAGTCTTTCAACTTGTGTAAATGTATTTCAAGTTGGTCTCACTTCTTCGTCAGTCTGATCAGCAATTAGTTTGTCACCACTTTCGTCACTTATTTGTAAGTGCTCGAAATCTTCAAGAATGACATAAGTCCATTCAGGGCCTCTGAAGTTATTATTCAGTCTTTTCAGTCGTGGACTTCTTCTTCTTATTTGTTCTGTAGATTGTCTAGCTTGACTTGATATTTCATTTACTTGCTCTGGCTCTTCATTTATTGTTTTAAGGCGAAATTTCAATCTTTTGACAAAACTAGGCCACTTATCTCCCTTTCTGAGTCTTTTAGCTGGCACTGTGCTCTGACCTTCTTCGAGCGTTCTCTTATTTTTATTCAGTTGTGGCACATCTATTTCAATGCTGTCCTCTGTATCCCTCTCTATCTGACTAGGTCCAGGTCTTTCTTTTATTTCTGCTGCCAAGTTACTAATCTGGCCTTGTTCAGGTGTTTGCTGAATTTGACTTTGATTTTGTTCTCCTTCTTTTTCCTGAAAATGTTATCTGGTCCTGCTCAGGTAACTCAATTTCATGTCCTTCTTCCTCCTGAGCCTTCGCCCTAGTACCTATCTGTCCCTCCTGAGACTCTGGAGCTGTGACAGGTGTCTTAGATGTCTGAGTACATTGATCTTTCCTTATCTGGTCCTCCTCAGAATTACCATTGGCTTGGATTTCTGTAATCTGAGTACGTTCTTCTAGACCTATCTCATCCTTGCTATCACTCTGTCTGTCTAGATAGGTTTGACTTCTGGTTCTTATGATCTTTGTAGGTATCTCGACTACTGGAATCCAATCATCCTGACTGGTGCTCGGTCGTTGAACAGCTACTTCAGGATCGATTTCTTGAGACCCTTCAGCTGTACAACCTTCGGCTTCAGTTTCATCAGGTTCAATCACTCTTTTGGTGTGACTGGCATGGATCCAATTCAGAATTCCCTCTTGTTTTACAGCTGTGGTGGTGACAATATCACTTGATGCGGCCTCACCCACCTTGGTGATGGGCAAGATTCTCGAGTATGTTCCTTTATCACTACCCAGTCACCTGGAATAAGATCATGTGTTGGAGTTGATTGTCTGGCGACAGCGTCTTTCCCAACCTGGTGAGAGATAGAACGCACGTGGTCAGCTAGTTCTTTGCAGTACTCCAGCACTAAGTCATCAGATATATTTATCAACTTATGTCCTGGCACCCATGCCTGCATCATTGCTCTTCGCATGAGGATTTCATGAGGACTCAAGCCTGTTTTCCTGTCTGGAATACTTCTGAGTCCCATCAGAACAAGAGGTAAAGCATCAGGCCGTTCTAATTTTGTAGATGCATATATCTTCCCTGATCTTGATTTAATTGTGCCATTCAGTTGTTCTACCACTCCAGAAGCCTCTGGACGGTATGTACTGTGCAGCTTTTGCTCAATTTTAAATGCTTCACAGATTAGACCAACTATTTCATTATTTCATTTTTAAAATGAGTACCTTGGTCTGATTCAATCGTTACTGGAAAACCAAAAGGTGGTATCAACTCTCTGAGTAGGAGTCTATCGACAGTGATGCTATCACTTCGTTTGTAGGGTATGCTTCTACCCATTTTAAAAACAGGCAGACAATGACAAGAACATATTTCATTCCTCGACAGGGTGGTAACTGAATAAAATCAATTTGTAGTCTTATGAATGGGCCTTCTGCTTTCCCAATCTTCCCAGGGCAAACTACAGTTCTCTTACCAGGATTCATTTGCTGACAAATCAACATCATCGGCAAAGACCTTCTGCCATGTTTCTTAATATTGCATTAAACCATGATTGTCTGAATATTCGCAACATAGCATCCCTCCCTAAGTGGGAATCTCCATGGTACATCCTAGCCATAGGAGCAAGCATACAGTCATCAAGGTAAACAATAACACCATCTTCCACTCTTCTCTGACAACCTATCTTTCTCCATTCTTCCTTCTCCTCAGTTTCTGCCTCATTCTGAAAATTTCTCACTTCTACCCAAGTTTTCACACCTTGCAACAACATAAGTTGGCAGCTGTTTCCACATGCAACGATTTTCCTATTTATTGCCATCTTATGTTTGGCACAGTGTTGGGCTAGTTAATCAGCATATCGGTTACCTGCTGTCACCTTGTCATTTCCAGATTGGTGAGCAGCACACTTGACCACAGCCACTTCGTTTGGCAATTGAATTGCTTCTTGCAAGTCTTTTACATAATGACCATTTTTAATAGGAGTACCTGATGAAGTCAGAAACTCTCTTTGAATCCAGAGTTGGCCAAAGTCATCAGCGACGGCTCGTGGAGGGAGTTACGGTGGGGCAGGAGGGTGGGGAGGGGGAGGGGCAGGGTGGAGGTTGCTAAAAACCGGCATATGGATAATTGCAGGTAAGTAAACAATTTAATTAATAAAACGAATTTCGTAGTGCGCCTTGCATCGCAAAATGCAATGCAGTGCGAGCTACGAAATTCGTTTTATTAATTAAATTGTTTACTTACCTGCAATTATCCATATGCCGGTTTTTAGCAACCTCCACCCTGCCCCTCCCCCTCCCCACCCTCCTGCCCCGCCGTAACTCCCTCCACGAGCCGTCGCTGAAAGTCATGCACAACTCCATAGCCATATTGGCTGTCTGTATACATTGTTACTTTCATTTTTTTCCCAATTTTGCAAGCCCTTGCCAATGAAATTAGTTCAGCTACTTGCGCAAACTTGACTCCAGGTAAATATGATGCTTCAACTGGACCCCATAAAGTACATGCAGCATATGCAGCACTCAAACCTCCTTCCTCATGTTGCATGCATGAGCCATCTACGAATAATTCATGTTCTGAATCTAATAATGGTTCTTCTCTTATGTCTCGACGATGTTTGGTACACTATTCTGTTAGTTCGATACAATTATGTTCGACTTCATTTTTGACTTCTGCAAGATGTGATTCAGACAACAGCATTGCTGGATTCAAAATGTTACACCAAGCAATGGTCACATTTGCTGCACCTAAAAGAATTTGTTCATATTTATTCAGCCGACTAGGAGTCAAGTATTGGGTTTTGGTTCTTGTCAACAAAATCACAACTGCATGTGGGACGTATACAGTCACTGCATGTCCCATAATAATGGACTCACTTTGGGGTCGATTAGGATCGCGGACGGACTTGCGTCCGTCCGCGACCCCAGAGCAGGAGGGAACCTCCGCATGGCATGCGGAGTTCCCTCCTGTGCAATTAGGATGTGACCGCAAGGGTTGAGGTCACATCCTCTATTTTTAACATTGCCGCGGGTGCAGCTTCAAGCTGCACCCGCGGCAATGTTAAAAATGCACGCATTGCTTTTGCATGCAGAAAGAGGCAGGCACCGCGCGGTGCCTGCCGCTTTCTGCATGCAAATGCAGGGGGGTACCATAGGTACCCCCCATGTGCACCCCCCACCCCCCCTTCACCTAGGGGGCCCGCAACGGGCCCCCGCAGTGAAGTTCCATATGCTTTTCCACGGCGGAAAACCCGCCGCGGAAAAGCATACTTTACTGGCCATCCTAATATGGTGGACGGTGTCTTCCAGACACCGTCACCATATTAGAGCTTTTCCGCCGCGGTTGTAAGCCAGCCGCGGCGGAAAAGCCGCGGACGGAAACCAGGACCCACCAGCCATCCTAATGTGGCGGTGGGTCTTTGGTCAGTCCGCTGCGGATTTTCTGCATCCTCAGGGCCGGCGGTGGCTTCCGCCGGCCCCGAGGATGCGGAAAATCCGCAATCATAATGACCCCCATAGTTTGAGACTCATGCAAGTTGCAGCTACTGCTTTCAGACATCCTGGCAATGCGGATGCTAGTGTATCCAATGTGGAAGAAAAAAATGCCACAGGACGTCTAATTAGACCATGGGTCTAGATCAAGACTGAGAGTGCGCAATTGTCTTGTGTATCACAAAACAATGCACAATCTCTTGATTAATCATGCATTCCCAGGGCTGGAGCTGTGCACAGACAATCACATAATTTTAAGAAAAATGACATGCTTTCATCATCTCATTCTACTCGTTCTTTTGCTCTTTTCTTTGTCATTTGTATCAATGGTTTTGCTAGGTCTGTAAATCCCACAATCCACTGCCTGCAGTAACCTACAACTCCAAGAAACATTCTGATCTCTTTTTGAGTTTGAGGTAAATTCATGTTTTTGATTATTCTGATCCTTTCTGAGGTAAACCTTCTGACACCTCTTTCTATCTGGTGCCCCAGATATTTCACTTATGTGGTGCAAAACTGTAATTTTTCAGGTGACACTTTATGTCCTTCTTCACCCAAATGATTTAACAAAGCTATGGTATCCACTACACAGTCATTTTGGGTTTTAGACGCCACCAATAGGTCGTTTATGCACTGCACTAGGACAGATTTTCCAAGCAGTACCAAAGAGTCAAGGCACTTTTTCAAAATCTGAATAAAAATTGATGGACTTTCTGTGTTCCCCTGAGGAACACGGTTCCAGATGTAGACATGGCTGTCAAATTCAAATGAGAAAAGATACCTGCTATCTGGGTGTAAAGGTATGGAGAAAAATGTGTGGCACAAATCACTTACAGTGAACCAACCTGCTGCCCATGGTATCTGATATAAAATCACAGCAGGGTTTGGCACAACAGGACAGTATGGGACAACAATTTTATTAATTTTGCGAAGGTCCTGTACAACCCTATATTTCTCACTCGGCTTCTCTATGCCAAATATGGGCGAATTACATGGACTGCTCATTATTTCTTGCAAAATGCCTGTTTCAACCAAACATTTTATTTCTGATGCAACACCTGCTTTTATTTCTGGGCTCATTTTATACTGTCGAGTATTTGGGTAAGCTACACCTTCTTTTACCGTCACTTTTATTGGATCGACATTTGCCATTAATCCTACATCTTTTCCTGTAAAATCCCACATATCAGGATTCACATTATCCTGTAATTCTTTTGGTAAGTCTTCTATGGTCAATGTTTTATTTTCAGTTTCCTGTTTTGCCAACATTAATGTATAAATTCCATCTTCATCGGGGGTCTGAATTTCAACACCACTTGGATTGCAAAAGATAGTACAATTAATTTTGCACAGCAAATCCCTACCTAACAGGTTTACTGGACTGGAATCACATACAACAAACTTGTGCATTTCTTTAAAATTGCCTATTCTGACTTCCATCGGTTCTGTAACTGGGGTACTAATTTGTTTATTAGAAACGCCCACTACTTGGATCGCTTCTGCCGAGAGGGGTAGGTTTGGAACATCTATTGTTCTCACAGTAGAACGGGTAGCGCCAGTGTCCAACAAAAAGGTAACATCATTTCCCTCAACTTTTCCCTCAATATATGAACCTGACTGATCTACCGACGAGGATGCGCCAAGTAGGCACTCCTTGTCCTCCCCTCTCAAGCACCGTCAATAGGTGTCCTCTTCAAAAAATGTGTCACTCAAAAGAAATTGTGGAGTCACTGAATCTCTCCTACCACTTCCCTCCCAATTTGTGGTATCCGCACTATAGTTTGCTTTACTCCCAGGATCTGGCATAGGTGCAAGGGGTAATTGGTTCTTTCACACTTCATTCTGCGTCTGTGGGTTCAAAGGGTTAGTTTGCATATTGTTATTATTCAATATAGCTTTACACTCGTTTTTCCAATGCCCCAACTTTCCGCTGCTGTGATATGGGAATTTCTCTTTAGCCTCATCTCTGTTATAGTTTCCCTTTGATGTTCCTCTATTTCCACCTCCGTGGGCTTGGTTATTTTTCAATTGACTCAATTGAAGTTCCTGTTGCTCTGCTAATTTGACTTGTTCCCACATGATCTTTTCTTCTAAATTCGTATGCTTGTTGTCCAATTCATCTTCACATTATTTTGCATATTTGAGTATTTCATCAATAGGTTTGGCCTCCCATTATATGATGTTTAATCCATTGTGAAATTTCTGGTCTTAGCCCAGACACAAACCGATAGATGAAATGCGTCATATATTTGGTATCAATGTTTTCCAAACCACTATATTGTTAAAAAACTTGTAAGAGGCGTTCATATTATGCATGCACAGATTCAGTTTTATTCTGTGTAGTTCTTTCTATTCTAGTCCAATCAGTCTCTTTTGGAGGTACTTTCCCTTTCAACTACAGTATTACCTGATTATATTTTTTCATGACTTCATCTGATGGGGCTCCTGTTTTTGGGTCTCTAGGATACTCATCACTTGGCCAGTCTACTGCAATTTTACATTCTGTCCATAAATCGACTGGTAACACAATATCAAACAGCCTATCTAGGGGCCATATGTATGAACACATTTTCCCATAGACACAGAATGGGTAAAACCCTTTGAAACATAAGGCCCTAGATCTTTTAACAGTACTTTAGAAACTTTTACAAACCTTTCGACTTGTCTGTACCATTCTACAGGTTTTTCTCGTAATTTTGGAAAATTATTGGTAAATGACAAACTATCCTGTCGGGACCATGGGACATGTACGTAACCGCCACCTGGCACTTCTCTCATTGGACACAACCTTTCCACCTTTTCTGTTTCTTTCAACATATACTCTGATGCAGGGTTTTTCGCTTGTGCCTCCTCCTTTTTCTTTGCCCACCTGGCTTTCCATCTTAATAAATCACCCCATTTTTTCAATATTGATAACAACTCCTTAATCTGCACTTTCCTTCCTGACACATTCATATTTTCCTAATCTTTATCATTAAATTCAGCACGGTAAGGTTTCTGCAGTACTTTTGATTTACCAATATCAATTCCCATTTCAAGTGCTGTATTCATCAATTTCTCATGAAATACTCTTGTGTTCCGTGTAATACTTCCACATATAAACAACAATTCATCTTCGCTGAATGAGTTCAATCTTTCTAAACCCACATTTCCTGCCATCATTTCTTCTAATTCAACCCTTAATTTGAATATATCCAATGCTTTTGGTTGCGATTTTGGCTTATCTATTTCTCAAGTCCATCTCTCTAAATCTTCTGGGGTAACTACTGTTGCATTTACTGTACCTGTTGGTGTTTCCATTCGCATTTCCCTAGAGCTTCCAAGAGTACTTTTCCTAACTGAGCTCCTTTCGGGTTCTCTTATAGGTAAATCCATAAGGGAAATTTCTGACTCACATTCACTTGCTTGATCATCCACTATTACTGTTTCTTTTCTTGGCTGTACTACATGTGTAGTTAGAACAGGAGTTTTGGGACCAGGCTGCTTATCTCCATACAAAGAAACAACAGGACCAATTGTTACCGGGATTGTTAGGGCATCAGGACTCGAATTTAATTGGGAAATTTTCAGAATTAATTCACTTCTTTGTTTATTTAATGCTTCTCTCTCTCTGTCCTGAAGTACCTTTTCTAATGAGGTCTCATGTAGTACTTGTGGTATCAAAGGTGGTTTCAATAATGGAGCACTAGGATTAATTGTGCTTGGTTCCTCATTATATGTTGGCGGATTTTTCATTAATAAATCCTCCAAATAATCATCTTCTGGATTATCACTAATTATTAGATCTCTTGTTTTCTCTGTGCTTTTACTTCCTGATGGGTTTTCTTGAGTAAATACAGGATACAACCCTTCCACTATCATGGACTGTCTCGATTGTTTCATAAGCTTATCTCTAGTCTCACGTGGAAACTTAGGGTAAAACTTACTCATACCTCTGTCACTTCTGGGTCTGTCTCACTCAAATGCTTCAATTTCCCATTCTTCTAGTGCCTCATACTGCGTTAATCTTGGCCTGGAGTCTAATTCCTTCATGTGATTTCTCAGATTATACAAAATTCTACCATTAAAGGTACCATGTTCTGGAAATGCTAAAACTCCGTCATCTTTGGTGTATTCCATCCAGTTCTCTAACCACACACAAGTGTGATAGCCCCTTTCAACCATCATCTATGATGCGGGCGTATTCGGTGGTGGAATAATAATTCCTTCTCTGGTTTTAATCGGTTTATCTTTTTAAAAAAAATTCTTAAAACTCTTGAATAACGACAATTTATTTTCATCTCCGTACATGATATAGGGTCTTCCTCTTATCATCTGCTCTTTAGCAAAACCAAGGTATTTTCTATCTGGTCAGTTTCCTATGAATCCTGGATCTAAATGCCACATATAACTTGAATTTTAAACCTTTGCAGGGACACTCAGTTGTTTACAAAATTTCTTCCAATATCTAGGCGTTTTTATTTTTCAATGACCAATCAGAATTTAAATTACAAATAGACTCAACCAATGGTTGCACAGCTTTTCCCGTGATACGAGTTCCCACGCTCCTGCACTCTCTCCTCCTTTACAGTATTACCTCAGCTACACACCCGCTGTCTCAACCAATACCAGCGTGGAACTAAGTGATGTCAGCGCAGCTCCGCAACTGACTCCCTTCTTTGCAAGGTAATATGAGCGCTAACTTCTATTTACTTTTAAATGCACATTTCATGAATCTAACAACGTGAAAACATTCACCACTGTGCTTGAGCGACTATTTTAGAGAAAAGATGATTTTCACTCACTACGATTAAATCCCTTCGGCTTACTCTTCACACGCTACAAGTAGATCCCTTCTGTCTACCTTTCATGCAAGCATCGGACAACCTGTTACTCCCTCGGGCTTACCCTTTCTAGGTGATATAAGGCCAAGGTTTTACTAGTGATCCCCTTTGCTGTCAATCAAGCTCAGAAGAACCTGCTACTTCTTCAGCGTGACCCTTACTAGGTGATATCACACCAAAGATTTGCCAGCGAAATCTTTGCTATCAATTATTCACACATTTATTCAGAAAATTCCCTAAACAGTGCTTCCGGTTGTACCTAACCATGCACTTACTTCCTCAGACTACAGAGTGGCTTCCATTTACCACCTGTTATTCTGCCCCCGGGGATTCCAGACAAAACATGAAACAAGTACAGTTTTGGTTAATACATAAAATCAATACAATCAATAATCAATATAATTTCAAATATGTAAAATATATTTCAATAAACCAACTAGCTACAACTAACTACCTATCTTAACTAAACCCTAACCATCATTCTGCTACCAAAAGAAACTGATAGAGCGCAGGCTCTGCTGCTCTTTTTACCATACTCTCCTGGGCCCATTTAACAACATACGCACTTTGAACAAGTAAAGCCTACGCTTAATCAATTTCTATGTTTTAACCTTTCAGGACCTATACCCTTTGATTTACCAAACCTAGTCTCTGGTACCTAGAATCCTAAAGGATCAAGGAGTTAGCATAATAGGTAGAAATATAACATTTGCACTCATATTATAAGCACAGACTCGGGAAAAGTTAAAACTCTTCTCTATGTAAAATATTAAATGTCAATGTCCATACTACATTAATTGAAACTTGATCAATCAACAAGAATATGATTAAATTAAGATGAAATGAGAAATTTTCATTAAGCATTGAAACATAGGAAGGGTAGAAAAGGGAAACAGTACAAAGATGTACACACACAGATTTATAGTTACCTAGAATGGTGTGAAGACCAACCCTGGCCACTGACTGGGACAAAAGACAGAACCCCAAAATGCAGGTGACAACAGGAAAAAACAGGTGCAGACCAGAGTCAGGACAGGTATGGCCAAATTGGATCAGGAGAGACCCACCTCAGGCTAAGACCGGCACCCATAGCTAACGTGCAATGCCTGCGTCGTACCCTCTCTGCAGCTAACAGCCAAAACCCTCATTGGGTCTTCGATTCTCCCTTCCCAGTAACCCCGATTGGGTTATGGATTCTCCCTTTCCAGTAACCCCGACTGGGTTATCGATTCTTCTGACAGAGTACTCCGCCAGCACCCCTGCTCTCGATCACCTATTGAGTGCGTTGGGTCAGTGACAGGTCAGCTACTCGGACAAGTCGGACAAATTAACTAGCTAAGCCTAATCTAGTTATACTATTTTACAGGATAGTGTACCATCCCCAAATGTTGCAATTGTAAGGATCCCCAATTTTGATTGGACAAAAGACGGGGAGAGGTCATCACACCATACCAAAATGAAACTTTTCTCTTGAATATTGAAAATAGCATTCACACCCATCAATTTATTTTCCCATGCATTTTTATTCCACCTGACAATGAATGTTCCTATAGAGAATACAATGTTAACAGTTTGTCTTCTGCTTGGGGTCATCAGGTTAACTTCTCAGGTACGTCTTCTAGCGTGATGAAAGTTGGGCTCCAGTTCAATGACAAATGACTTAAGTTCTTTCTTGGAGTTTTGACATGCGCAGTGTGGGTTTCAAAATGGAGTAATAGCACATCCCAGGCCCAAAAAATGATACATGCAAGAAAAGAAAAGAAACAATTTTAGAACACAGAATAAATGAATGCACTTTATACCACATATCTCTACTCTATTATTATTTTAAACGATTGCGCTTAGTGTTTAGGCAAAACAAACAGTTTAGCAAAAGCAGCAGTGCAAGCTTTAAGCATGCTGTAACACAGCAGCCATTTTAGTTCTAATGCGCAGAAGCAAAACTTCCCTCCAAGCAAGGTAATACGTCATGTCACGTGAGTATGACAGACGCATGGGCAGTAGGAAATCCGGCGTAGCTTTAGCCATTTTAATGCAAGCGGATTATGGTTAGTAAAAGCACATAGACAAGCTTCCCCTAGATGCTAATAATATTGTGTGGTGCAATTATTAGTACACAAAACATATTTATTATTACATTATTAGCTATTTCGAGAGGGCTGAATCCGAGCAAGTCACTCTATGTGCGAAACCTTGCTCCATCAGCTATTTAATCAGAATTGACAAGTCTCTTTTAAATTGGACAATCGGAGCATATCTGGAAACCAACAGTCCAGATATACCTAATTTTTTAACCCCTGCTTTCCCAACTCAAGATTCTCTTTAAATGCTCATTTCTCCAATCAGCTGAAAAGCATGCTTTCTGAATAAAATTCTATGTCAACGCCAATAACCTCATTGCCTGGGAACAACACGGAACCGCCCACTCCCCTAAATCAATACAGAAGTGGAACGTACATCGTCGGGAATAGGCTAGGGTAACATTTTGGAGGTCATTGTTGGCTTTCATTTTTGCTGCTCAGACAGATGTCGAAATGAAATTCAGATTCCTACCAGCTTATGTGTTCCTGCCTTAAATGTTCACCAAATTCCTCTTTAGTTCTAAGCAGGACACTTTCTAAAGGGACAGCACATGTATTAATACAGATTTTGAATACTGCTATATTTCTACAGCAATGTTACACATTAACTTCTCTCCCTTTCCATACACTTATCTGGGTTAAATAGTAGACGTTGTATGTAGTAACTCCTCTATATTACCTTCATTTTACTACAATAGTTCACAGATATTTCTGGAAGTGTGACAACATTTATGGATTTACAGTTCCTGTTCTCTATGGCGTTTTCTTGCCAAAAAAGTAAGTTGTCACTTTTGCTGCTCAAAATGGTTGGAGCTCTACGGCCACCTAGTTGAAGTGCTGTGAGTTCAAACTCTATGATGCTTATTCCTTGATTATGCAATGTATTAGATATGAGGTGCACAAGACTTGAAGGTTCATACAACAGTCTATCAAGTTTACACACATGACCAGATCAATGTTTGCATGCGCTAGTTAATTTACGGCTTTGCACGATTTTTTGTGAATAACTACTTTGTCTTTGCTGGTTTGGCAGTGAAAGACCTGTCCATGGAAAACACAAACCTGGATGACTCAGCGACTGTAGGAGTTCAGATAAGTAAAAGGAGTGGGTGTTCAAACAGCAACCTGGAAAACCACCTTCCGATGAACTTGAAAGCCAAACAAATGGCACGTGCTTGGGAAGTATGGTTGTGAACAAAAATGGCCACTGTATCATGTGTTTTCAGGAAATGGCTCACACATTCTATGGGCCATACGCTGGATCTGCCCTTCACCAACTAACCTCTTTCAATTAGTGAGGTCCACCTCCCACTTACCTGAACAGATCACTTCATGATCATGTTTCACATTTCCGTGGCTGATATATTAAAGCAGACGATGACCTGAGGGAATCAGTCTTATAAAATATGGAGAAATGTCACAGCAGATACATTTGGCAGAACTGTGTCCTAGGGAGCAGTAACACAGGAGTCTGATAATATGAAGGCACTAGACAATCACCATTTTTCTTGGTTGACACCTTTCGAGAAAATGACACCCCTAAAAACTTTCAAACATATCTCTGGCAGCCCCCATGCTTCCTTATTCACTGTTGACTTACAACTGAGGAAGGCAGAGTGTAGAAAACTGGCGCAGATCTATAGCTTTGAAAGATAGAGCAGATTACAAATCTACTCTACTGACTATCATGCTCTTATTAAGAAAACTAGCTGCAGCTTCATTCGTAACCAAATAACTAATTCTGCTAATTCTTCAAGAGACGTTTTCAAGATAATCAAGCACTTTACTAACCCTCATGCATACAGCTCTGTCATCCCTGCTCCGCAACACCTCTGCTACACCCTTGCAAATTTCTTTGAGGAAAAAATGTAAGCATTTATAGGAAATCTCCTATAAAGCAAAAGCAGTTCAATTATATTGCCCCACTGTCTCCTTATAATGATTCTCTTCCACCTATGGATAGATTCACTGCCATGACCAAAGAGCAAGTCTTATCTGCTTTGAGGACAACGAAATCTGGCTCACCAATGGATGTCCGCCCCCACCCTCAAATGGTTGCTACTTTGTCACCTAAACTTCCCCAGGCAGTTCAGTCTTTACTCTGTCTGTCCCTTGAATCTGCCACAGTACAATTGGCTTGGAAAACTGCTCTGGTAGTCCCTTTACAGAAAAAATAACCAATATTGATCCCACAAATTTGAGTAATTATCGTCCAATCTCCTTACTTCTTTTACTGGGAAATATTCTTAAGCGCTATGTAAACAAACAGCTTATGATATACTTGGATGACAATGCAATCTTCTCAATCGGGATTCTGAGTGGAGCAAAACTGAGATCACAGTTGAGTCAGTGACTGACTATATCCATATTTCTTTGGATGGTGGTTCTCCTGCTGTGCTTGTTTTATTAGACCTCTCTGCGGCTTTTGACATAATTTCTCATCCAGTTCTGATTAGCAGACTGCATGAGATCGGTGTCAGTGGGACTGTTCTGCAGTGGTTAGCTGATTTTCTAAAAGATTGGACCCAAATTATTACAGTGGGTTCCTTTAAATCTCAGTGTTAGGATTCGGTCCCCAGTCCTCTTTTGCTGACCATCTCCTTTTTGTCACATGACTCGCCAGTTACATACAAAAGTTAGTCCTACCATAGTGTTGGTGCTTGTTATTGCTAACCTGTGGGTTCCTGCTATCCTGGTTCCTGTGTTTCTTATTGGCTGTTGCTGATTCTCACGGGCTCGTGAGAATCCTCGGAGTTTTTCCCTTTTTTCCTTCCTTCCTCTTCCCCTGTCCTGGAGTACCGATATTGCTTATTCCCTGTTCCCTCCCCCCCGTTTCTTACATGTCCATCCCTTGTATATTATAGTTAGTTAGTGAGGTTCCTTTATTTTTTGTTTCCCTTAACTCTTTATAGAGTCTTGCCAACGACATTCAGGGGCTCCTGTTTGTTAGGCACCGTATTGGTGTCTTTTTCTTTTGTACTCAAGACGTTAAAGAAGATTTTTGGACGCGCGGCGTTCGCGCTGTAAACATGTCTTGTAGTAACCGTTCCGCCTCGTTATGGGTGGAAATGACGTTTGAGGCCGTTCCGCGAGTGTAAACCCGGCTGGGTATTGCCATTGAGCCTCCTGAGAACGGAGTCGGTTACGACTCTCGAATTCCTATTTTTTGTCCCCACAACCCTTTCTGAAGACACAGGGTTTTTTTGTTCATGCCCTCTATATAGGCATGTTTTTTACCCTGTATATAAATAAGCGCCCCTACCAATCACCCGCAATACTAGTCCTGTTCTAAGTCTATTCCAAGAGAAGTGTAAAGATGAGGCGGAGGCAGGAGATTGTAGTTTGGGATTTATTCAGGAGAAGAGAGTCGTCCAGCTTGAGGGGAAGACACAGCAGCTGCAACTGCCAAACAGGGAACACTGGGGAGGAATCTTCAGTACATGGAAATCCGATGGGTGACATCACAGGGTGATGAAATGATAACAATACAGATCACCACACACCTCCCCCCTTTTTAAAAGAAAAGAAAAAAAACCAGTCCTGAAAACACAGTAAAACAACAAGGAAAAGCAAATCAGATATAATCACGATATTTGTTAGGCCTAACAGTTGCTCTTGAGCTTTTCCTTAAACCATTACCAATATTTACATTCGAACTTTTCTTTAAGCCATTACTAACATTGACATTCGATGAAGGAGCAGTTGCACGGGAAGGATCTTTAGCAACACGAGAAGTGCTCCACCAATTGCCATTTGACAGTTTGACAGCATTCTTGCGAACTTCCACAACCTGTTGAGAATCAAGACATTTTGAAAAACCTTTCTTAACCGTGACAGGATTCTTAATTCTGACCCAATCGCCAGCATGAATACTGTGAGAAGACTTTTTTCCTAATTCCACATTGCAAGGCAGTGAACTGGAAGATTCTTTATTAGCACATTCCCACACCTCTTCTAAGTCACAGCCCCGGTGGAGACTTTTGACCATCCAAAAGGGGAAAGCCTGGGAGCAAGGTTTTCTTCCTCTCATCAGTTCGAAAGGAGAAAAGCCCGTGGCAACATGGGGAGAAATCCGATAAGACCATATAAGATCTTTTACAGCTTGGAAGATACAGTTATTAGATCTGAAAGCAGCTTGCACACATTCAACAATAACTCTATTAAATCTCTCGGTTTTGCCATTGCTCTGGGGATGGTACAACGGAGTTCTGGTATGTTTAATACAGCAATTATTCAAGAAAACACCCATTTCCTTAGAAATGAATTGTACCCCGTTGTCAGTGAGAATTTCTTCCGGACAACCCTCCCTCAGGAAAATTCTGCTTAAACAATCAATGACACTCTTAGAGTTGGGAACATTGATAGGTTCAACTTCGACCCACCTGGAAAGATGATCAACAAGGACCAGGAAGTATTTGGAAGTATTGGGAAGAACATGGAACGGACCTAGAAAGTCCAGACCAATTTTTTGCCAAGCTCTAACAGGTGGGGGAACAACAGAATCACAAACACCTTCTAAAATAAGAAATTTGTCACTGGTGTTGCAACGTGTACAAAGTTTGATGGCTTCCACAATTTGATTCTCCATTTTTGGCCACCAAAAATTTGATCTGACGTTTCTCTTAGTAATGGTGGCTCCTAGATGTCCATAATGGGCATCAGCAATAATTTTCTCTCGGTAAACAGAAGGGGGAATGAATTTATCACCCCTAACAATTTTGCCATTTTCCAAAGAAAGTTCTGAGTTAATTTTCCAATAGATTTGAAGTTCGGGAGAAAGGGATTTTTCTTTGGGCCAACCTTTTTGTATGAAAGAGGTTACATCCTTGAGAACAGCATCATTTTCAACTGCTTTGATCCAATCACTTTCAGCGAAAGAAATGGAATTTTGAGAAATGTTGGCCACGAAACATTCCTCAATCTCAGTTTCCCAATCATTTTTGTCAGGTTCTTGTATGGGTAACCTGGACAAACAGTCTGCCCGTTTGTTTTTACCACCAGGAATATAGATAGCTTTGAAGTTGAATTCCAATAATTTAGTGGAAAGTCTAGCCAATCGTGCAGTTGTGCGATTGATGTTTCTGCCTGACAAAATGTCGACAAGAGGTCGATGGTCGGTTTGAAGAATGAACGGTCTACCCCATAAGTAAGACTTGAATTTCTCAACACTCCAAGCGCAAGCTAGCAGTTCCTTCTCTATGACTGAATATTTCCTTTCGACAGGACGGAGAGTCCTGGAGGCAAATCCGACGGTAAATTCTTTACCATAAGCCAATTGTGAGAGAACAGCTCCTAAGCCATATTCACAAGCATCGACAGTGACAACAGTTTCTCTATTACCATTAAAAGGCTGAAGAGCAGGAGTGTTAGTAATGTGCTCTTTAATGAGCTGAAAGCCCTTTTCACACTCATCAGACCAGCTGAAGGTGGCACCCTTTTTTAGTAAAAGTCTAAAACATTCAGTGGTCTTGGCATAGTCTCTCATGAATTTTGAATAAAACTCACAAAGACCAAGAAAGGACAAAAGTTGTTCTTTGTTAGAAGGAGCAGGAGCTTCGATGATGCTTTTGACTAGACCTGATCTGGGCTTGATGCCACTCTCAGAAATGGTATGACCAAGATATTCTACTTCTCTGGTTTTGAAAACACACTTACTCTTCTGTAGAGTTACACCTCTTTGTTCCAGAATGTTAAAAACTTGGTCAATGACTTTGTCATGCTCGCTCTCAGTTTGAGTAAATATAAGAATATCATCTTGGAAGACGACTACATTAGAGAGTTCCTCAAACATTTCGGACATGATACGCTGGAAAACAGCGGCGGCAGAAGCCAACCCAAAAGGAAGGCGACGAAATTAGAATACACCATCTGGTGTTACAAAAGCGGTGAGGTGTCGTGAGAGAGGATGTAATTCAATCTGGTGGTAGGCCGCCTTTAAATCAAGTTTGGAAAACCAAGTAGATGATCCTACCTTTGCTATCAAATCCTCAATACGAGGAAGGGGAAAGCCATCGACCCAGATAGCCTCATTGAGACTGCGTAAATCCACACACATCCTAAGGTCACCGGACCTTTTCCTAGCAAGTACAATGGGAGAAAGCCATAATGTTGATTCTACTTTTTCAATAATTTCTTGTTCGCATAATGATTTTAGGTGTTTAGACAAATCCTCTCTAATACTGAGTGGGACATTTCTGAGTTTGTGTTTGACTGGGGTAATGCAATCTTTGACTTTGATAAAATGTTGGAAATTGGTGATCTTACCAAGGTGATCTTCAAAGACTTTTTTATATTTGTGCTCCCACAATTTGCCATTCAAAATGTTGCATACAGGGACAGAAGATGAAGACGTAGAACAAGGAAGGTTGCACCCTTCAATAAATACAGGGTTGGGTAAACCAGGTTTAATAGTAACACCAAATTCTGCCTGATGTATGAGACCTAGGACATTGATGCCTCGCTTGGCAACATAAACCTTCCCTTTAATAGATTTGCCAAAGATGGAAATTTCAGCCCAGAAATAACCTAAAAGGTTAATTTTGCTTCCTTCAAAGGCCACAGTGAGAACATCAGCAGGAAGTAAATACTTATCTTGCCAGAAATGAGAATATTTTTCGTGGGAAACAATAGTGATGCGAGCACCGGTGTCTACAAGTAGTTGGACATGATGTTTTTCAATGATAGTGTCAACTTCATCATCAGGAACAAGAAAAGTGTGACTGACATTGTCATTGTCTTTCACAACAACTACATACTCCTGATTAGTTACAACACATTCTGAATATTCAGTTGAATGCTCAAGAGAATTTAAATCAGGGGAGGAATCATTCTCATTCATGACACAGCGCACACTACCTCTTCTACCTCTCATACAGACCCTTGAGAAAGGACCATTTTTGCCACATTGACTGCATTGTTGGTTGGCGGCAGGACAATTTTTGAAGCTGGAAACATGGTAAGAGGAACCACATCTAAAACAAAAAGTACTTTGGCTGAATTGTCTATTGGGCATAAAGGGTCTTCTAGTACTGGTATTTCCCATTCTTCTAAAATAACCACGTGAATCACGAGGAACAAAATTAGAAGTCTTAGTAGGAGCAGGTGTTTTAGTGGAAACTGCACTAGAAATAGAAGTATTAGAGAGAGAAACTTCTAATTGTTTAGAATCCTCCAAGGATGTCTCAATAGTTTTGGCTATTACCATCTGCCTTGAACCTACTTTCCCCTCCTGAGGCGGAAGCCGGGAGGTCTCCTTACTTTTCTTTTATTTAGAACACTTGACTCGTGTATTTTAAAATTTAGAATTTCATTGTGTGCCTCTTGCAGTTTGTGCTCGCGCTTGTGTTTAAAGCGTGCTGGAGCACAGCGCTGCTTATTTCTCGATCTCCCAGCGCTTGTAAGCGCTTTGCTTCCCCCCCCTCCCTTGCCTGGGACTCTGAGACCGCCCTCGGCTGAGTATTGACGCCGAGGGCTGGGATCTCATCTTGGCAGCCATCTTGGGGGTAGGACTTCCACACGCGCGCTCTAGCAGCGCTATAAAAGGGAACCGGAGCATTCTACAGGTGATTACCATCTGCCTTGAACCTACTTTCCCCTCCTGAGGCGGAAGCCGGGAGGTCTCCTTACTTTTCTTTTATTTAGAACACTTGACTCGTGTATTTTAAAATTTAGAATTTCATTGTGTGCCTCTTGCAGTTTGTGCTCGCGCTTGTGTTTAAAGCGTGCTGGAGCACAGCGCTGCTTATTTCTCGATCTCCCAGCGCTTGTAAGCGCTTTGCTTCCCCCCCCTCCCTTGCCTGGGACTCTGAGACCGCCCTCGGCTGAGTATTGACGCCGAGGGCTGGGATCTCATCTTGGCAGCCATCTTGGGGGTAGGACTTCCACACGCGCGCTCTAGCAGCGCTATAAAAAGCTCACCTCTCTTTCCGCGCAGCGGACGCGATCAGCGGCCGCGCCGGATCTGCGCCGGAGTCGTGCCAGAGTCCTGCCCGTCTGCGCCCGTCAGCGTCCCGGAGGCGTACGGCGTGGCAGGTACCTCTGGCCACTATGCGCTCCTATACCGCTCAGGAGCTCCTGTCGCTGCGCATTTGTAATGCGTCGTGCCTATCAGTCTTCCCCAGCCGGTATAGGGGTAAGCATAAATGCCCTGCTTGTTTCTGGCATCCTGTTCGCACCCTCCCTTCCCCTTTGCCTGGTAAGGAGAGTAGCTCTAAACATCTTTGTCTACTCCTTAATACGAGGTCATTGCATCGCCACACTCAAGAGATCTTTGATCTCCTGTCAACTATCAGTCCCACCTGCCTGATGCTTACTGAGACATGGCTCAATGATTCCTCTAATCCGGACATAGTGGCTGCCATTCCCACTGACTACACTATCCATCGACAGGATAGAGACAAGGGTAGGGGAGGTGGAGTCGCCCTGATTGTGAAGAATTCTCTTCCGTGCACAGTCATGCACACACATACTATCGAAGGGGCCGATTCATTAGCCTTCACCATCGCTCTATCACCACAACAAGCATTGAAGGGTATGATCGTTTACAGACCCCCGGGCCCTGTCGGCTCTTTTTTCGAGGACCTCCAACAGGCCATGTCGGTCCTTGTCCTGAGATCGGAGCAGTGCTTATTGGTAGGCGATTTTAATTTTCACATGGACGACCACAATGATCAAAATGCCATCAAATTGTTGGATATTATATCTACCCTGGGTCTTTCCCCTTATCTTTTTGGTCCCACCCACGATAAAGGCCACACACTTGATCAGGTTTTTTCCACCATACCTATCATGAATGTCACACTCTTGCCAATCGTTTGGTCTGACCATTTCCTGGCCCACTTTGAAATACATTCCATCCCGGCCCCCCCTGCTAGAACCACGAGACAGCAGGGCAGCAACTACAGGACACTGCACAGGGTGACCTCGGACATGCTCACACATGCCTTAATTGATCACCCTGTGGTCTGCACTGGGGATCTGGAGGAAGATCTGGAGAGCTTACAATCATGGCTCCTTGCCAGACTCGATGAGTTCGCTCCCCTCCAGCCACCCAGGTCCGTTGCTCGACGGGCTTCTGCTCCCTGGTTCACGGAGGACTTAGCCATTGCCCGCAGGCATTGCAAAGTGGTAGAGCGTGCATGGAGAGCCCAGTATGAGCTTGAGGCTAAACAACGTTATAAAACAACGATGAAGGCATACCATGAACTTGTTCTTCAGAGCAAGAAACGATATCTCGCCAAAAGGATTGATGACGCTGCCAACTCCTGTAAGGAGATTTTCTCAATCGTGCGTGAATTCACTGGCCCCCGGTCTATCTCTACTCAGAGTGCCCCGACAGAGACCTGGACCAACACTATTGCCAACTTTTTTACCACCAAAATCAGGCAAATCCAGGCCTCCTTTCCGCAGAGAGATCCGGATAATGTGTCTGTGAGGCCGATTGAGGCAGCGCCTCTGTCTCCACCGGGCCCAGTTCTGCTCGATTTTCCTCCTCTCTCGGTTGATACATCTTTAACCTTGATGAGGAACCTTAAGTCGGGCTCACCATTAGATCCTTGCCCGGCAAAATTTCTGGCGAGAGTGGCTGATGCTATAAATCCTATAGCCAATCCCATCCTTAATCTATCTCTGAGCGAGGGCTCTCTGCCTCCGACATGGAAGCAAGCCATGGTCATTCCTCTGATCAAGAAACCCAATCTTGACCCGGAGGCACCTTCCAACTATAGACCAATCTCGCTCCTCCCAGCACTGACCAAGATCTTGGAAAAGCACGTACATGGCGTGCTCTCCAATTTCTTGGAGTCTAATGATCTGCTCCATGAATCCCAATCGGGATTCCGCTCCAACTTAAGCACCGAGACGGCGCTCTTGGAAGTCTCGGAGATCATCAGAGAGGTGCTGGATATGGGAGGCAGGGTGTTGTTAGTCATGCTAGACCTGTCGGCGGCGTTTGACACCGTCCCCCATGAGGATCTCCTCACTAGGCTCCATGACATCGGGCTAGGGGGGACGGTGCTCAATTGGTTTTCTTCCTTTTTGGCCAGCCGCCGCCAGACGGTCTGGGTTCCACCCGGATCCGCCGAGATGCCGCCATTGGGAGTCGGAGTGCCTCAGGGCTCTATCCTGAGCCCCACTCTTTTCAACATCTTGATGACCCCTCTGGCGACATTGGCGGAGTCCCATGGGGCCCGGATCGTCTCTTATGCTGACGACACTCAGCTCCTCTTCACCTGTCGTAAGGGTGAAGAGTTTGATGGTGAAGGGATCCGCGAGTGCCTTGGGGCTGTTTTTAGCTGGTTTTCACAAAACAGCCTCAAGTGCAACTCGGATAAGTCCGAAATACTATTCTTCGGATGCCCCTCTGAACCAGACTGGCGAGGCTGGTGGCCTGCTGACAAGTTCCCTCCCACACAGTCATCTAAGTGGGCCAAGAACCTGGGAGTCAAAATCGATAATGAGCTGTCGCTCAAATCCCAGGTTTCTACCCTTACGGGAACCTGTTTTGGCATCCTCAGAATGTTGCGCAAGTTCTTCCCCTTACTTTCGGAGCAACATCGGAGGATCACTGTTCAGGCCCTCATAGGGTCCAGATTGGACTATGCCAATGCTCTATATCTGGGCCTGCCTGAATACCTCCTCCAACGCCTGCAGATCACTCAGAACGCTGCTGCGCGTGCCATCTTTGGCCTTCATCGTCGGACTAGTGCCTCTAATCTTCTTGCATCCCTCCACTGGCTCCCGGTGCGGAAGAGGATACTGTTTAAGACCATGACTCTCGCCCACAAGGCCTTATATGGCACTGGTGCCAAGTATCTTCAGAGGAGGCTTGATTTTTATCGACCGGCACGCTCCCTTAGGTCAGAAACCTTGGCCTTGGCTCGGGTCCCACGTATCAAAAAGGCTCGGCTAGGCGGCCGGTCCTTTAGCTTTCTTGCTCCTAAGCTTTGGAACTCGTTGCCGTTGTCCCTGCGGAGCACTTCTAATCTGCTTGTCTTCAGGAAAAACTTGAAAACTTGGCTGTTTGCCGGATAACTCTCCCCTCTGTGGCCCTTTCTCTGTTATTGTTATGTTTCCTTTCCCACTTTTGGTTTGGAGCTCAAAGCGCCGGGACACTCCTTTGGAGTAGCCGTTGCGCTATACAAGTCCCAATTTAACATAACATAACATAACATAACATAACATGTCAATAGCCTTATCCAGAGAAGGATCCTTGCAGGATAGTAGTTTCCCTTGGATTTGTTTACAGGAACAGCGAGCAACAAGTTGATCCCTAATAAGTTGAGAGGTGAAATTGTCAAATTCACATTTAGAAGCAAGTATTTTCAAGGCAGTAACGAAAGTGTCAATGCTTTCTTCAGGTTTTTGAGCCCTGGTGAAGAATTTGTAACGATGTACGACCATGTTTTTAGTTTTAACAAAGTACTTGTCCAATTTGGCTATAGCTATGTCGAATTCATCTGGAGCTTCACCAGGAGGTGGAACATAAGGAGGTAGATGGTCAAAAACGTTCTGGCCCTCCACACCAAGATGATAATACATTAGACTCTTTTTTCTTTCTGCACGATATCTAAGACCATCAATTGCACCTAAGTAGGCCATGAAAGATCTTAACCAAAGCTTCCATTCGAGAGGAGGATCTCCAGGAGTCTGAAGAAATGGAGCTGGAGGAGAGACGCTTTGCATTATGAGATCTTCTATTTTCCCTTTGAATTGAAAAGTTTTAATTCAATGAAACAAACTAAAAAAAAATATTAATAGGAAAAGAGTAACTATTGTAATTAGGACTTCAGAATAAAACTTGCAATTAACAATGACATGTGCAAATGTTGTGCACATTAGCGTGCAAATGCTGTGCACATCAGTGTGCAGATGCTGTGCACGTCAGCGTGTAAACGTTGATAAAGAAGGTATAGGCTGTGTGCATCAGCGCGAAACTGTAGTTTTTTTTTTAATATATGTATGTAAATGCTGAGCACATCAGCGTGAGAAGAAGGAAATAGTTTGCTGTGTGCTTAATCTGCTGTGTGCTTGAGCTGTGCACATCAGCGTAATGAGTAGATTGTGCTTGGATAAATAAAGCAAAATACCGAAGGCTGTGTGCATCAGCGAAGGCAAAAGCTCAATGACTGATCAGCTGTGCACGGCAGAGACAATGAAGACTTGAGTGCAGCAATTGAAGCTTTTGTGACGTATCGAGGCTGAAAAGCACGGCAAAGACAATGAAGACTGGAATACAGCAATTGAAGCCTTTGTGACGTGTAGACGCTGGACGTCGTTGTGACGTGGTGACTGACAAGCAGAGAGAACTGTAGGAGAGTAGGGTCTGCTATCCTATGGCCACCCCAAATTTTTGCTTTTTGCTTCACTGGTTTCTGACTTAATGTGGCTGTGGGCCTGCTAATCAGACCCACAGTCTGCTGTTCTCTCTCTAAATTACTGCAATGCACTCTAGGTGCATTACGAATTGGAACTGGTTCACCTTATGAGCCCCTGTATTAGTGCACCCTAGGTGCCCAGGGCATAGGTGTATCCAAGGCCTACCAGGGGCTGCAGCATGTATTATGCCACCCCTGGCCTGGCCTCAATATTTGACACAACTGGCTGATCACTCAGCTGGGGTAAGTCGGTGTAACCACCTCTTACTTAGGTACAGTATGTCTGTGCCTAACCCTAAACTGGACACATATATTCCTATCAGCCACTCCTATGGAAGGCCTCATCGATCCTGGAGGCAGAGTGCTTGGAAATATGTGAGATGGTGCTCTAGCATGAGCTGAGCCTGTCTGCAGCTGTCGGGAACCACTCCCTAAGCTGTTCCGGGATATTGCCATACCATATACTCTTAAGTGCATTATAATCCTCGCGGTTATTTGCTATCTTTGGTTTGGCTTTATCAAAACATGTCGAGTAAGGTGTCATACGAATTGGAATACTATTCCCTCGCCAATTCTGGCGACGGGGATAGCATTCCACCCTTCTAGAGGGACACGACATGTGTGTAGCCTTAACCCCGGTTAAAGTTAAACAGAGCCTCAGCATCACAAAATGGATGCTGCCACCACAGACACGAGTCTGTCCTCCTGCTGCTGACCGAAACTCGGCAGATGGTGGCCTGGACAAAGGGTTTCCTGCCTTGGGAGGTGCGAGCACCACCCCAGACAGGGTTTTGTGTATTGGGTAGGACAGGGCTGAATAGAATCAGACATGCCCGGGGCACACAAGGTGTCCCCGTGCATAGGCCAGTCCAAACCGGTCCTGGGACTTTCCAGACCCAGGCTTGGCGCGGAACTGGACAAAGGAAAGGGGGTGTAACCGCCCCCCTTCCTGGTTCCTCCCAGAGGAGGGACCTAGTAGGTGATCCACCCCTCAGATTGGGAATAAGAGTGGGAGCAGTGCCCTTGCACAGCAGATCATCCTGAAATCAACTTTAAACAAGAAGAAGACTGGACTTCGACATTCTGCTGCACAGAAGACTGAAAAGAATCTCCCTTGTGGCCTAGGAGTGGCCACCCTGTGAACACAGGTACCAACCAGCAACTCGACGTCTGCTTTGCCGCCGCCTCCCGCCGGAGCCCGAGCCCAGAGCCCGACAAGAACCAGACTCCCAGACCTCTCAGAGCCCGATCCACAGCCCCTGCAAAGAAGGGACCCGTGGAGGCACGGAGTGACGTGGGACCGGACCTCTTGGAAGACACTCGAAAAGCTGACAGCGCAGCTTCTGAGGCATCCTCGATGTTGTGCTTTGGGGACTAAGAACCCCCACCACCGAGCAGCCCTTGCACCGAAGATCAGCCCTCCAGCATCTCCACGATCGGCGTGGGGCCCTTTTGCATTGTGCCACTCGACGCGCCATCCCAGCCACTAGCCACGTGGTCAGCGGCCATCTTGGCGACGAAACCAACAATTTACACAGCAGGTCTGGTTGCTCCAGACCTACCCAAGCTCCTGTGAAAAGGAGCACCCGCTCTGACCTTGCTGGTCCGAGTGTTAAGCATCTTTCAACTTCTGCGGGGCTTGCATTTGCCAAGGCCTGTTTGCTCCGATCAGGTCGCCGACACCGCCAACAGCGAGAAGCCTACGTGGGACAGCTCGTGACCGACTCCTGGACGTCCTCGACCCCGGGTACTCACGTGGCTGCAGAAAGAAGCTACCCGACAACGCCTGTTTGCACCCGACATCGCCTGGTTCCAATCTGGTTCCACGGTAGTCACTGGCTAGTGACTTTGAACACTGTCCCCTCTGCTTTCAGGTCTTCACATCTTCAGATCCACCCTTGGATCCACCGGAACTCTTCTCATCGAGCCGCCTGCAGCATCTTCAGCTCCAAGCACCATCGACCAGCGTGACGAAACCCGACACTACTTCGACCCTGTGCACCCGCTTCCTGTGGGTGAGGTAACTCAGCTCCGCCAGTGCTCCTGCACTGGTACACATCTCAAGGGCCTGTGTCTTAAGTTTTAACTCCGTAGGTCACTCGGAAGGTTCCTAACTTTCTAACTTTGTACTTTTTACGCACCATAGACTTTGCATTGGAAAGTGCGTGCACTTTGAACACTGCACCCGAGTCCCGTGGGCCTCTCCCGACTTAGTCACTGCTAGTCTCGAATATCTCCAGCGATTCCCAAGGCCCTAGGCCTCTTCACTTTCCTATTGGTATCTCTTATACCACTTTCTTAGTATATGGTTTAGGTGGCCCCTAGGGCTCATCCATATTGTGCAACTTTTGTGTATTTTAAACTGTCTTGTGATTTAACGCTTGTGCTTCTGTGCTCATATAGAGTCCAGGGGAGTTTATAGTTAATAAATCAATATATATTTTCAATATATATCTGTGTGGTGTCCCTTTCATTTGGTATTCAAGGGGGTTGTGTATGGTATAACAGCTGGCTTCACATGCCTTTCAGAGTTTAGCCTAAGACTGCTTTGTCCACGTTACCACTAGGATAACTGGTCTACAAGGTTGAATTACAACCATCATCATAAGGGTTGCTTGGCATGGTACAAAGTGATCACTAAGAATTAGTGAGCATTATATACCAGGCCAACTTCTCACATTGGTGGGCAGCGGATTGGGATCTGAGCTTGCTGTTGTTTTACCATTACAATCTTTGAGATTATCATTTGAAAGATCATACAGGTACCTGCTAGGTACATATAAAACAAGACTAGTATACTTAAGTTCTACTGAACTTAGTTGTTGTAGAGCAAAGGGAGTAGCACACCCTAGCTACAACTACTAGATAGGTTTAGTAGGTAAACACCAGTGTAGGTAGATTGCAACACATCCACCCACACTAGAGCAATGTCTGGAGCAGAGGGGTCCAGTGGACTTACTCCTGTTGAGAGTGACCCTCCAAGGGCACCATCCAAATTTGCTATTTTTTCCTTTAAGGAATAAAGACAGCTTTGTGTCTTAAGGGGTCTGAAGACAGGGCCTTCCCCTACTACAGACCACCTAAGAGAGCTCTTAGACCAGTCTGAGGCTCTAAAGCCCTCTAAAGCAAACCCCACAGGGGATGCTGAAGGAGGCCATCCTTCAGAGGATGACACTGTAGACACCCCTGCCCCTATCATCCTGGTAGATGAGGAAGCCTCCACCACTGGAGCTCCTCAGGTAGATGAAGAGGAAGAGGAAGAGGAAGAGGAGGAGGTGGAAAGCAGTGAGTCAGATGATGACAGAAATAGTCAGGTGCTGGTCAGCAGACTGAACCAGGCTAACTTAAGCTTACTTGGGAATGAATCAGGTAACAACCCATTCAGACCCCCAGGTGGACTTAACCAGAAGCCTAGGAGGAGAAGGACTCACTCAGGTGACTCTGACAACTCCCATGCTTCTAGAGGCTCTCATGGTCACTCCAGAAGGGTGATGACTAGCCCTCAGAGAAGGGAACATGAGGCCAAATTGAGAGAATCTCAAATTAGAGAGGCTGAATTGAGAGTCCAGAGACAAGAGTTAGAGATTGCCCTGGCCCAAGAGAAACTTGCTAAATCAAGACAGCCTAGAGAGAGTGGGGTAATAGAACCCACTGGTGGCAGCAATATCCACAAGGATAAAGACAGGTCTTTTGATAACAGAAACCTGAGTAAGATTGTGCCCCCCTACAAAGCTGGGGATGATATCCATAAATGGATTACTGCAATGGAGAGAGCCTGCAGAGTACAGCAGATCCCTCAGGAGCAGTGGGCAGCAATCTTGTGGCTCTCCTTTGAAGGTAGAGGCCGAGACAGACTCCTCACAGTTAGTGATGGGGATTCTAGAAACTACCTGGTCCTGAAGAGTGCTCTGATTGATGTGTTAGGCTTAACCACTGAACAGTACAGGTTAATGTTCAGAGATACCCAGAAGACACAGACTCAGGACTGGTCTGAATTTGTTGAGTGTGCCACTAGGGCTCTGGAGGGATGGTTGCTGGGAAGCAAGGTTACAGACTATGAAGGATTGTATAATTTACTGATGAGAGAACAAATTTTAAATAATTGTCAGAACCAGCAGTTGCATCAACATTTGGTTGACTCAGATTTGACCTCTCCCCAAGAATTGGGAAAGAGGGCAGATAAATGGGTAAGAACCAGAGTTAAGCAAAAGAACCAGAACCAGAACCAGGGTGGTGACCAGAAGAAAACAGACCAGAAGGGTGGGGAGCAGAAAGCTAAAGACCAGAAGTCTTCAACAGGGCCCCAAACTGAGACAGAGGGTGGGTCCCAAACTTCCAAGAAGAAGAAGAAAGAAGGTCAGAAGAAACCCTGGTGTAAAACTTGTAAGAACACCTCTCACTGGACAAGTGAGTGTAAAAAGGGTGGAGCCCCCAGCACTGCAGCCCCTAAGGCACCTGCACCCACTAGTACAGTTAGCAGTGCTGGTCCTCAAGCCAAGGGATTAGTGGGTATCACTTTGGGAACTGAAGGAGATTCTGACCTAGTCAGAACCCTTACACAGGCTGTTCTGGTTTGTGAAGGGGACATAGATTTGACCCCTGACATAAGTCCCAGTAACCTGGGCAAATACAGACAGACACCTTTGATCAACAATAAAGTGGCTCAAGCTTACAGGGACACATGTGCCAGTGTCACTATGGTGACACCTAACTTTGTGGACCCTGGACAATACATGCCAGGCGATGATTACCTGGTGACCAATGCCAGCAATGTCACTACTACACATAGTGTGGCACTTGTTAACTTTTCCTGGGGAGGGGTAACTGGCCTAAAGAAAGTTGTGGTTAGTGCTGATCTCCCAGTAGAATGTTTGTTGGGCAATGACCTGGAGAACTCTCTATGGTCAGAAGTTGAGTACAGGACTCATGCAGAGATGTTAGGGATATCATCACATGTCCTTGCTGTGACCAGGTCACAGGCCAAAAAGTGCCTCTCTGAACCTCAGGTCTTGGATCCTGGAACAATGGACCAAGTACCTTCCAAGAGGAAGAACAGGAGGGTTAAGGCTGTGCCTTCCCAACTGCCTACAAGTGAGGATCAGGCTTCACAGGAAACTGATCTTGAGACCCCTGAAGGAACTGTCTCTGAAGAACTTGAACCTGATCAGGTTGAGTTTCTGGGGACAGGGGGACCTTCTAGGGCAGACTTGGGGCAGGCTCAGTTAACCTGTCCTTCTCTTGAATCCCTCAGACAGCAGGCTGCTGCTGAGGCTGCTGGGAATGCTCAAGGTGCCCATAAAGTATATTGGGACGATGGACTCCTTTATTCAGAGGCTAGAGACCCCAAGCCTGGTGCTACCAGGAGGTTGGTTATACCTCTGCAATTTAGGGGCTTCCTACTCACCTTGGCCCATGATATTCCTTTAGCAGGACACCTAGGCCAGAATAAGACCTGGGACAGGCTTGTCCCTCACTTTCACTGGCCTCACATGTCTGAAGACACCAAGGAGTTTTGTCGCTCCTGTGAAACCTGCCAAGCCAGTGGTAAAGCAGGTGGAACAACAAAGGCCCCCCTGATACCACTACCTGTGGTGGGGGTTCCCTTTGAAAGAGTGGGGATTGATATTGTTGGTCCAATGGATCCCCCTACAGCATCTGGGCACAGATTCATACTGGTGGTAGTGGATCATGCCACCAGGTACCCAGAGGCAATTCCACTTAGGACCACAACAGCTCCTGTTGTGGCCAGGGCCTTACTTGGAGTTTTCTCCAGAGTGGGGTTTCCTAAGGAGGTAATATCTGATAGAGGTGCCAACTTCATGTCAGGTTATTTGACAGCTATGTGGAAGGAATGTGGTGTCAACTACAAGTTCACCACTCCTTATCACCCACAATGCAATGGGCTTGTTGAGAGATTTAACAAGACCCTAAAGGGCATGATTAAAGGATTACCTGAAAAGCTCAGGCGAAGATGGGACATCCTACTGCCCTGCCTTTTGTTTGCTTACAGAGAGGTCCCTCAAAAGGGGGTGGGCTTCAGCCCCTTTGAATTGTTGTTTGGGCACCCTGTAAGAGGACCCCTGTGTCTAGTGAAGGAAGGATGGGAGTTACCTCTCAAAAAGCCTAAACAAGACATAGTGGACTATGTACTTGGTCTCCGCTCCAGGATGGCAGAGTACATGGAAAAGGCATCCAAACACCTTGAGGCTAGCCAAGAATTACAAAAAGCTTTGCATGACCAAAAGGCTGTCCTTGTTGAATTTCAGCCTGGACAGAAGGTATGGGTGTTGGAGCCAGTGGCCCCAGCAGCACTCCAAGACAAATGGTCTGGACCCCATACAATTCTGGAGAAGAAGGGAGAGGTCACCTACTTGGTGGACCTAGGAACTCCCAGGAGCCCCCACAGGGTGCTCCATGTGAACAGATTAAAGGCATATGTCAGCAGGGCAGACATGGGCTTGCTCATGGCTACAGATGAGGGACAGGAGGAAGAGAGTGACCCTCTCCCAGACCTGCTCACTCAGAACCCTGAGGATGGCTCAGTTGATGGTGTGGCCTTAGGTGGCAGCCTCACTGAGCATCAGCAACATGACTGCAGACAAGTTGTACAGGCATACAGGCATATGTTCTCATTGACACCCAGTCAGACTAACTGGTGTACCCATGTGGTGGACACTGGTGACAGTCTTCCTGTAAAGAGCAAGATTTACAGTCAACCTGACCACGTCAGGGACTGTATAAAGACTGAGGTGCAAAAGATGCTGGAATTAGGTGTCATTGAGCCTTCAGAGAGCCCCTGGGCTAGCCCAGTGGTTCTGGTCCCCAAACCTCACACCAAAGATGGCAAGAGAGAGATGAGGTTCTGTGTGGATTACAGAGGACTCAATGCTGTCACCAGGACAGATGCACACCCTATTCCAAGGGCAGATGAGCTCATTGACAAATTGGCTTCTGCCAAATATTTGAGCACATTTGACTTGACAGCTGGCTACTGGCAAATCAGGTTAGCTGAGGAGTCTAAAGCCAAAACAGCATTCTCTACCCCTAGTGGGCATTATCAGTTTGTGGTGATGCCCTTTGGTTTGAAGAATGCACCTGCCACCTTCCAAAGGTTGGTGAATCAAGTCCTTACTGGGTTGGATGACTTTTGTGCAGCTTATCTGGATGATATTGCTGTCTTTAGCTCCACCTGGGAGGATCACCTGGTCCACCTGAAGGAAGTGCTTGAGGCTCTGCAAAAGGCAGGCCTCACTATCAAGGCAACAAAGTGCCAGATAGGGCAGAGTAAGGTTGTATACCTGGGCCACCTTGTAGGTGGAGGCCAAGTTCAACCACTGGAGAGTAAGATCCAGACCATCAAAGACTGGTCCCCTCCAACCACCCAGACTCAGGTCAGAGCTTTCTTGGGCCTGACTGGGTACTACAGGAAGTTTGTTAAGAACTATGGGTCCATTGTGACTCCTCTTAATGATCTGACATCCAAGAAGATGCCCAAAAAGGTTCAGTGGACAGAAATCTGTCAAAAGGCATTTGATGACCTGAAGAAGGCCATGTGCTCTGCACCTATCCTGAAGAGTCCTGACTACTCAAGAGAGTTCATTGTCCAAACAGATGCTTCTGAGTTGGGAGTGGGAGCAGTGCTTTCACAGCTTAATGTAGATGGCCAGGACCAGCCCATTGCTTTCATTAGCAGAAGGCTGACCCCCAGAGAAAAACGTTGGTCAGCTATAGAGAGGGAGGCCTTTGCTGTGGTGTGGGCCCTGAAGAAGTTGAGGCCATACTTGTTTGGTACTCACTTCAAGATTCAGACCGACCATAAGCCCCTCTTATGGCTTAATCAGATGAAGGGTGAAAACCCCAAACTACTCAGGTGGTCCATTTCCCTACAGGGGATGGACTTTACAGTGGAGCACCGCCCAGGGACTGACCATGGCAACGCAGATGGTCTCTCCAGGTACTTCCACTTAGAACATGAAGACACAGCTGGTCAAGATTAGTCTAATGTCCCTGCGTTTGGGGGGGGGGTTATGTAGGAGAGTAGGGTCTGCTATCCTATGGTCACCCCAAATTTTTGCTTTTTGCTTCACTGGTTTCTGACTTAATGTGGCTGTGGGCCTGCTAATCAGACCCACAGCCTGCTGTTCTCTCTCTAAATTACTGCAATGCACTCTAGGTGCATTACGAATTGGAACTGGTTCACCTTATGAGCCCCTGTATTAGTGCACCCTAGGTGCCCAGGGCATAGGTGTATCCAAGGCCTACCAGGGGCTGCAGCATGTATTATGCCACCCCTGGCCTGGCCTCAATATTTGACACAACTGGCTGATCACTCAGCTGGGGTAAGTCGGTGTAACCACCTCTTACTTAGGTACAGTATGTCTGTGCCTAACCCTAAACTGGACACATATATTCCTATCAGCCACTCCTATGGAAGGCCTCATCGATCCTGGAGGCAGAGTGCTTGGAAATATGTGAGATGGTGCTCTAGCATGAGCTGAGCCTGTCTGCAGCTGTCGGGAACCACTCCCTAAGCTG
The DNA here is from genome assembly GCF_964263255.1 of Lissotriton vulgaris. Taxonomy (NCBI): domain Eukaryota; kingdom Metazoa; phylum Chordata; class Amphibia; order Caudata; family Salamandridae; genus Lissotriton; species Lissotriton vulgaris. The sequence goes on along the minus strand of NC_141697.1, from coordinate 444,885,739 downwards.
TTCCGGGATATTGCCATACCATATACTCTTAAGTGCATTATAATCCTCGCGGTTATTTGCTATCTTTGGTTTGGCTTTATCAAAACATGTCGAGTAAGGTGTCATACGAATTGGAATACTATCCCCTCGCCAATTCTGGCGACGGGGATAGCATTCCACCCTTCTAGAGGGACACGACATGTGTGTAGCCTTAACCCCGGTTAAAGTTAAACAGAGCCTCAGCATCACAAAATGGATGCTGCCACCACAGACACGAGTCTGGCCTCCTGCTGCTGACCGAAACTCGGCAGATGGTGGCCTGGACAAAGGGTTTCCTGCCTTGGGAGGTGCGAGCACCACCCCAGACAGGGTTTTGTGTATTGGGTAGGACAGGGCTGAATAGAATCAGACATGCCCGGGGCACACAAGGTGTCCCCGTGCATAGGCCAGTCCAAACCGGTCCTGGGACTTTCCAGACCCAGGCTTGGCGCGGAACTGGACAAAGGAAAGGGGGTGTAACCGCCCCCCTTCCTGGTTCCTCCCAGAGGAGGGACCTAGTAGGTGATCCACCCCTCAGATTGGGAATAAGAGTGGGAGCAGTGCCCTTGCACAGCAGATCATCCTGAAATCAACTTTAAACAAGAAGAAGACTGGACTTCGACATTCTTCTGCACAGAAGACTGAAGAGAATCTCCCTTGTGGCCTAGGAGTAGCCACCCTGTGAACACAGGTACCAACCAGCAACTCGACGTCTGCTTTGCCGCCGCCTCCCGCCGGAGCCTGAGCCCAGAGCCCGACAAGAACCAGACTCCCAGACCTCTCAGAGCCCGATCCACAGTCCCTGAAAAGAAGGGACCCGTGGAGGCACCGAGTGACGTGGGACCGGACCTCTTGGAAGACACTCGAAAAGCTGACAGCGCAGCTTCTGAGGCATCCTCGACGTTGTGCTTTGGGGACTGAGAACCCCCACCACCGAGCAGCATTTGCACCGAAGATCAGCCCTCCAGCATCTCCACGATCGGCGTGGGGCCCTTTTGCATTGTGCCACTCGACGCGCCATCCCGGCCACTAGCCACGTGGTCAGCGGCCATCTTGGCAACGAAACCGACGATTTACACAGCAAGTCTGGTTGCTCCAGACCTACCCAAGCTCCTGTGAAAAGGAGCACCCGCTCTGACCTTGCTGGTCCGAGTGTTAAGCATCTTTCAACTTCTGCGGGGCTTGCATTTGCCAAGGCCTGTTTGCTCCGATCAGGTCGCCGACACCGCCAACAGCAAGAAGCCTACGTGGGACAGCTCGTGACCGACTCCTGGACGTCCTCGACCCCGGGTACTCACGTGGCTGCAGAAAGAAGCTACCCAACAATGCCTGTTTGCACCCGACATCGCCTGGTTCCAATCTGGTTCCACGGTAGTCACTGGCTAGTGACTTTGAACACTGTCCCCTCTGCTTTCAGGTCTTCACATCTTCAGATCCACCCTTGGATCCACCGGAACTCTTCTCATCGAGCCGCCTGCAGCATCTTCAGCTCCAAGCACCATCGACCAGCGTGACGAAACCCGACACTACTTCGACCCTGTGCACCCGCTTCCTGTGGGTGAGGTAACTCAGCTCCGCCGGTGCTCCTGCACTGGTACTCATCTCAAGGGCCTGTGTCTTAAGTTTTAACTCCGTAGGTCACTCGGAAGGTTCCTAACTTTCTAACTTTGTACTTTTTACGCACCATAGACTTTGCATTGGAAAGTGCGTGCACTTTGAACACTGCACCCGAGTCCCGTGGGCCTCTCCCGACTTAGTCACTGCTAGTCTCGAATAGCTCCAGCGATTCCCAAGGCCCTAGGCCTCTTCACTTTCCTATTGGTATCTCTTATATCACTTTCTTAGTATATGGTTTAGGTGGCCCCTAGGGCTCATCCATATTGTGCAACTTTTGTGTATTTTAAACTGTCTTGTGATTTAACGCTTGTGCTTCTGTGCTCATAAAGAGTCCAGGGGATTTTATAGTTAATAAATCAATATATATTTTCAATATATATCTGTGTGGTGTCCCTTTCATTTGGTATTCAAGGGGGTTGTGTATGGTATAACAGCTGGCTTCACATGCCTTTCAGAGTTTAGCCTAAGACTGCTTTGTCCACGTTACCACTAGGATAACTGGTCTACAAGGTTGAATTACAACCATCATCATAAGGGTTGCTTGGCATGGTACAAAGTGATCACTAAGAATTAGTGAGCATTATATACCAGGCCAACTTCTCACAAGAACGTTTAGGTTGTTATGGTGACCAGCATGCGTGATGCGTGAAGGCGCTTGGTTGTGGAAGTTGGAAATTCTACCACGTCATCATTCTGAGGCGCAGCCCGAAGGAGAAAGAACAAGCGGAGGGGGCACACGCAGCGCTGGAAAAGCAGAAATAAAGGTAGGAAAGTCTTGAAGAAGCGGCAGAAAAGTCTTGTGAAAGTCAGCCAGTAGAAGCGATGTGGGCTGGCACAAGGAATGAAGCTGATTACACACAGCTGAGTAACGCGCAGCTAGGTAGCGCGCAGAGGAGCTTAATTGGCAGAAATTGTAGCAGGGCCAGTTAAAAACAAAAGAGTTCTGTGGCTGCGACGGCTCTCGATGAGTACAGCGGGTAGAATAATTCGTAAAAGTACTCACATGAAGATGTAGATCGTAAGGAGAGAAAATGTCCTGAAATTCAAAACGCTTTGCGTGAAGAAGTTGTTTTGAAGGTTGAAACGGCAGCTGAAGAACAGCTGACCATCCTCTGTCGCCAATGTAAAGATGAGGCGGAGGCAGGAGATTGTAGTTTGGGATTTATTCAGGAGAAGAGAGCCGTCCAGCTTGAGGGGAAGACACAGCAGCTGCAACTGCCAAACAGGAAACACTGGGGAGGAATCTTCAGTACATGGAATTCCGATGGGTGACATCACAGGGTGATGAAATGATAACAATACAGATCACCACAAGAAGTTATCTTGGAGTAATTGTTCCTGGACTAGAATCCCCTCGAAGCAAACCCTGCATTTGTGTCTGGTAAGTCCATGTGTGATTATTTACTGGATATGGTCATTCTGTGCAAAGGTAGGATTGGGGACTGAGAGGTCATTGTGAGGTGTATTTTTGTCTCACTGTTTATGCAGGTGCGGAAGCGAGGTGGAGGGTGTTCTTTGGACTACGCTCTACAGGGGTGGAAGGTTCGGTGCCTTCATATACATTCCACCCCCTTTTCTGGGTCATCGGTTTACTCATATGTACCATCTAGTGAGTGGCCGGTGAGTCGGGGAAGTGGTTTGGGACATACCTCGTTCCTGCAGTGTGTGGGTTGGGCAGGAGCCTAACAGAATAACAAGCCCACGTTTAAATAAACTGCCCGAACTAGGATGGATGTTGAGACAGGGGCCATGGCAGGGGCTGATGCCCCTACCATGCTTGATGTAATGGGGGCCCTGGCAGCCTTGCAGGCACAGGTACAGGATTTACGTCAGGAGAATGTAGGTTTGAGACAGGAGTTGGGAGTGGTAAGGGCGCGAGAGCACGCACAACCAAGAGGTCAGGCTCCCATAATACAGCCAGCTACGTTCCAGTATGGAGGGGTGGGACAGAGCAATCCTGGAAGCGGAACCCCTGTCGCTATCACTGTGACATCCCCTGTTCCAGTTCCCCTGGCTCCGCCTGAACGGTTCTATGGAGACAGTGTGAAGTACGAGATGTTTATGAATCAGTGTCAGTTACACTTTATGTGTAGGCCTGGTGCCTTTCCTGATGATGCGGCGAAGGTAGCCTTTACGCTTTCATATTTGGCTGGTACTGCTGCCCAGTTGGCTATACCCTTAGTGGAGGGCAAGGATCAGGAGTTGCGAGATTATGAGGCCTTCAAGGAGTTGATGCGAGGGTTATTTGCTAAGCATGCCTTCATGCAAGCCAGTGATTCCGAATTGTTGAAATTACGACAGGGCAGACAGGATCTGCTAACATATATAGCGACCTTCAACCGGTTGGTATCTGAGACTCACTGGCCAGCGGAAAAGTGGACCTCATTATTCTACCAGGGTCTTAATGATGATTTGAAGGACGTGGTGTCGCAGGTTGTGGATCCGCCAGAGGAGTGCGCCGCGTTCATAGACCTGGTGGTTAAACTGAATCATAGGCTTTCAGAGCGACGTGGGGATCGTGCACGTTTTCAGGTTTCCCGTGGAAACTTTATGAGACCAGAGGTTAAAAAGCCCCTTGGGGAGCAGAAGTCTTTACCAGAACCCATGGAGATAGGGGGAGTAAGGGGGCCTCTGACCCCCGAGGAAAAGAAAAGAAGAAGAGACAATAATCTTTGTCTCTATTGTGGACAGGGAGGCCATTTTGCAAGGGAGTGTCCTGTTACACCATCAGGTGTAGGGTATGGAAAAAAGGTGGCATGTGTACAGGTGGGAAGGTCGCAACCCTCGGAGCACTCACGGGGTCAGTATGAGATGTTGGGGGCAGTGGATTTGGCGCCCAGACATTTTGTCATTTCTGCCCATCTCTTGTTGGCCGCGCAAAGACGAGTACCAGTATCGGTGCTGTTGGATTCTGGTGCCACTGGCAATTTTATTGATATTTCCTTAGCAGAGAAGTTGGGTGTTCCCTGTCAGTATAAGAAGCAACCGGAGCCAGTAAGAGCGATTGATGGGACTGAATTGTCCTCAGGTTGTATCACCCGACAGACTACGCCTCTGCAATTGTTGTGTGAAAATGGACACTCGGAGCGGGTGGTCTTTGATTTGATTGATGCGCCTTCATTCGGTCTGGTGTTAGGGGTACCTTGGCTCCAAGAACACAATCCCAGGATCGATTGGGTGCAGCGTTTAGTGACGTTGGATTTGCATCATTGTTTGAGACATTGTTATAGAGAGGCCAGTGAGAAGGTCCCTTCGTTGTCTTGCGCAGCCATGGAAGGAAGTGGGGTCCCAAGGCAGTATGCAGCTTATACAGATGTCTTCGACAAGGGTTGTGCCCAGAGCTTACCACCACATCGGTCTTTTGACTGTAGGATCGACCTAGTGGCAGGGGTTCCTTTGCCATGTAGTCGTATTTATGCACTATCCGAACCTGAGGAAAAACACCTCAAGGAATATCTGGATGAATGCTAGGGCTGGGGTTTATCCGTCCTTCTTCTTCGCCCGTGTCTTCAGCGATCTTCTTCATACCAAAGAAGGAGGGGACGTTGAGAGCTTGTGTGGATTATAGGACATTAAACAAGGCCACAGTGAAGAACAGGTACCCTCTTCCTCTCATCCTCGTGTTGCTGGACCAGCTCCGCAAGGCCACGGTGATCACTAAATTGGACTTGCGTGGAGCTTACCATCTGATCCGTGTTCGGCCTGGGGATGAGTGGAAGACGGCTTTTAAAACCAAACATGGTTTGTTTGAATACTGTGTGATGCCGTTCGGCCTGTGCAACGCGCCAGCGGCGTTCCAGTATTTCATTAATGAAGTCCTGAGCGAGTACCTGGATAGAAAAGTAAATGTGTACTTGGACGACATTCTTATCTTTTCCGAGACAGGAGAAGAACATCACGAGCATGTGATACAAGTGCTGCAGAAATTGAGGGAACATCGGCTGTATGCCAAACTTGAAAAGTGCCAGTTTGATGCTGTAGAGGTGGAGTTTTTGGGGTTCTTGATTTCAGCAGAAGGGATACGTATGGACCCAAAAAAGATACGGGCGATTGTGACATGGCCTGTGCCATCCACTGTTAAGCACATACAGGTGCTTTTGGGCTTCGCCAACTTCTACCGGCGTTTTATCGCTCGTTTTTCTGATATCGTGGCGCCCATGACACGATTGTTGCGAAAGGGGTCCCTTTTTTGTGGTCACTTGAGGCTCAGAGTGCCTTCCGGTTGTTACTGAAGACCTTTACGTCCGCTCCTGTGCTGGCCCATCCTGATCCTGCCTTGCCATTTTACGTAGAGACCGATGCGTCAGCTGGTGCAGTGGGTGGTGTTCTGTCGCAACGAGAAGAGGGTACGGGTCATATGCATCCTATTGCCTATTTCTCAAAGACATTGTTGCCAGCAGAACGCAATTATACTGTGGCGGAACGTGAGTTGTTAGCCGTGAAACTATCCTTTGAAGAATGGCGTCACTATTTGTGGGGGGCCAGACATACGATTACGATCTACACGGATCATAAGAATCTGGAGTTTCTTAGATCAGCTCGGGCATTGACACCAAGACAGATGCGATGGGTTTTGTTTTTTAACGAATATGATTTTATCATAACATACAGACCTGCTGCTCAGCAGACAAAATCTGATGCACTGTCTCGGATTCATATTGCCCCGGAGGAGGTGAGAACTGTGAAGGAGAGTCGACCTATGATTGACAGTGGGAAGATAGTGGGAGTGGCTTCGGTGGAAGAGTTCTCCTCTACTGTGAAAGACCAGTTGCGTAGGATGGATTTCGGGCCATGGTTACAACTGTCTCAGGTGGTGGCCCGGGATGGGTTGTTATATCAGGAGGATAGGTTGTTTGTTCCACCCGATCAGAGAGGCAAGGTGGTGGAGTGGTGTCACACCTCCTCTTTAGTCGTGCATCCTGGAATGAATAAGACGAAGGAGTTGTGCTTGAGATGGTTTTGGTGGGAGACCGTGGCACAGGATATTCAGAGGTATGTGTCAGCCTGTCCTGTTTGCGCTATCAATAAGCCCTCACATAGTAAGCCCTCTGGTCTGTTGCAGCCGTTGGAGGTTCCTCCCTCCCCTTGGCATACTGTCACTGACCTTCCTTCTGTGTCCGGATTCACAGCCATCTTTTGGTGGTGGATTTGTTCACAAAGATGGCGCACTTTATCCCACTTAAGAAGATTCCGACAGCAAGGGAGATGGCCTTGGAGTTTATGAATTCGGTTGTAAGGTGACATGGGTTACCTACAGCCGTAATATCAGATAGGGGGGCGCAATTTGTGTCCCATTTCTGGACGGAACTCTGTTTGGTACTCAAGATGGATATACGATTGTCATCCGCGTATCATCCGCAGTCAGATGGGCAGACGGAGCGTTGCAACCAGACAATGGAACAATACTTGAGGTGCTTGATTACGTCTCTGTCGTGTGATTGGGTGACGGCTTTACCCATAGCAGAATTTGCATATAACAATAGTGTACATGCTGCCCTGGGAATGACACCGTTCTTTTGTTCGATGGGATACCATCCTAGAGCATTAGCTATCCAACCCACTGGGCACATGCCAGCCATTGACGAAGTGTGTAAACGATTGAGTGACATCTGGGGAAGTGGCAAGGGTTAGGCTACAGGAAGCCAAGGCAGCTATGAAAGTACAGGCGGATCGTCATAGGTTTTCGGCCCCAGGTTACAAGGTGGGTGATCAAGTATGGTTGGTTTCACGTAATCTGCGATTACAGGGATCCCGAAAGTTACAGCCCCGGTATGTCGGCCCTTTCCCTGTAGTACAGGGAAAGGGCTTTGAAGCTGTTACTGCCATTGGATTATAAGATACATCCGGTCTTTCACACATCGTTGTTGAAGCCCTTTGTCCCTTCAGATCAGGTCTTGCCCCCTTCCGCCTCTGTGTTGGTGGATGGACAGGAGGAGTTTGAGGTTCAGGCCATCCTTGACTCCAGGCGTAGGAGGGGAAGGTTGTATTATCTGGTGGATTGGAAAGGCTATGCCCCGGAAGACAGGACATGGGAACCAGCTGGGGGGGTGCATGCGCCTCGTTTAGTGCGGTTATTCCATAGACAACATCCCCGGAAGCCCCGGCCGGTGGGGAGGGTCATTGGGGGGGTACTGTTAGGATTCGGTCCCCAGTCCTCTTTTGCTGACCATCTCCTTGCTGTCACATGACTCGCCAGTTACATACAAAAGTTAGTCCTACCATAGTGTTGGTGCTTGTTATAGCTAACCTGTGGGTTCCTGCTATCCTGGTTCCTGTGTTTCTTGTTGCCTGTTGCTGATTCTCACGGGCTCATGAGAATCGTCTGAGTTTTTCCCTTTTTTCCTTCCTTCCTCTTCCCCTGTCCTGGAGTACCGATATTGCTTATTCCCTGTTCCCTCCCCCCCGTTTCTTACATGTCCATCCCTTGTATATTATAGTTAGTTAGTGAGGTTCCTTTATTTTTTGTTTCCCTTAACTCTTTATAGAGTCTTGCCAACGACATTCAGGGGCTCCTGTTTGTTAGGCACCGTATTGGTGTCTTTTTCTTTTGTACTCAAGACGTTAAAGAAGATTGTTGGACGCGCGGCGTTCGCGCTGTAAACACGTCTTGTAGTAACCGTTCCGCCTCGTTACGGGTGGAAATGACGTTTGAGGCCATTCCGCGAGTGTAAACCCGGCTGGGTATTGCCATTGAGCCTCCTGAGAACGGAGTCGGATACGACTCTCGTATTCCTATTTTTTGTCCCCACAACCCTTTCTGAAGACACAGGGGTTTTTTGTTCATGCCCTCTATATAGGCATGTTTTTTACTCTGTATATAAATAAACGCCCCTACCAATCACCCGCAATACTAGTCCTGTTCTAAGTCTATTCCAAGAGAAGTTATCTTGGAGTAATTGTTCCTGGACTAGAATCCCCTCGAAGCAAACCCTGCATTTGTTTCTGGTAAGTCCATGTGTGATTATTTACTGGATATGGTCATTCTGTACAAAGGTAGGATTGGGGACTGAGAGGTCATTGTGAGGTGTATTTTTGTCTCACTGTTTATGCAGGTGCGGAAGCGAGGAGGAGGGTGTTATTTGGACTACGCTCTACAGGGGTGGAAGGTTCGGTGCCTTCATATACATTCCACCCCCTTTTCTGGGTCATCGGTTTACTCATATGTACCATCTAGTGAGTGGCCGGTGAGTCGGGGAAGTGGTTTGGGACATACCTCGTTCCTGCAGTGTGTGGGTTGGGCAGGAGCCTAACAGAATAACAAGCCCACGTTTAAATAAACTGCCCGAACTAGGATGGATGTTGAGACAGGGGCCATGGCAGGGGCTGATGCCCCTACCATGCTTGATGTAATGGGGGCCCTGGCAGCCTTGCAGGCACAGGTACAGGATTTACGTCAGGAGAATGTAGGTTTGAGACAGGAGTTGGGAGCGGTAAGGGCGCGAGAGCACGCACAACCAAGAGGTCAGGCTCCCATAATACAGCCAGCTACGTTCCAGTATGGAGGGGTGGGACAGAGCAATCCTGGAAGCGGAACCCCTGTCGCTATCACTGTGACATCCCCTGTTCCAGTTCCCCTGGCTCCACCTGAACGGTTCTATGGAGACAGTGTGAAGTACGGGATGTTTATGAATCAGTGTCAGTTACACTTTATGTGTAGGCCTGGTGCCTTTCCTGATGATGCGGCGAAGGTAGCCTTTACGCTTTCATATTTGGCTGGTACTGATGCCCAGTTGGCTATACCCTTAGTGGAGGGCAAGGATCAGGAGTTGCGAGATTATGAGGCCTTCAAGGAGTTGATGCGAGGGTTATTTGCTAAACATGCCTTCATGCAAGCCAGTGATTCCGAATTGTTGAAATTACGACAGGGCAGACAGGATCTGCTAACATATATAGCGACCTTCAACCGGTTGGTATCTGAGACTCACTGGCCAGCGGAAAAGCGGACCTCATTATTCTACCAGGGTCTTAATGATGATTTGAAGGACGTGGTGTTGCAGGTGGTGGATCCGCCAGAGGAGTGCGCCGCGTTCATAGACCTGGTGGTTAAACTGAATCATAGGCTTTCAGAGCGACGTGGGGATCGTGCACGTTTTCAGGTTTCCCGTGGAAACTTTATGAGACCAGAGGTTAAACAGCCCCTTGGGGAGCAGAAGTCTTTACCGGAACCCATGGAGATAGGGGGAGTAAGGGGGCCTCTGACCCCCGAGGAAAAGAAAAGAAGAAGAGACAATAATCTTTGTCTCTATTGTGGACAGGGAGGCCATTTTGCAAGGGAGTGTCCTGTTAAACTATCAGGTGTAGGGTATGAAAAAAAGGTGGCATGTGTACAGGTGGGAAGGTCCCAACCCTCGGAGCACTCACGGGGTCAGTATGAGGTGTTGGGGGCAGTGGATTTGGCGCCCAGACATTTTGTCATTTCTGCCCATCTCTTGTTGGCCGCGCAAAGACGAGTACCAGTATCGGTGCTGTTGGATTCTGGTGCCTCTGGCAATTTTATTGATATTTCCTTAGCAGAGAAGTTGGGTGTTCCCTGTCAGTATAAGAAGCAACCGGAGCCAGTAAGAGCGATTGATGGGACTGAATTGTCCTCAGGTTGTATCACCCGACAGACTATGCCTCTGCATTTGTTGTGTGAAAATGGACACTCGGAGCGGGTGGTCTTTGATTTGATTGATGCGCCTTCATTCGGTCTGGTGTTAGGGGTACCTTGGCTCCAAGAACACAATCCCAGGATCGATTGGGTGCAGCGTTTAGTGACGTTGGATTCGCATCATTGTTTGAGACATTGTTATAGTGAGGCCAGTGAGAAGGTCCCTTCGTTGTCTTGCGCAGCCATGGAAGGAAGTGGGGTCCCAAGGCAGTATGCAGCTTATACAGATGTCTTCGACAAGGGTTGTGCACAGAGCTTACCACCACATCGGTCTTTTGACTGTAGGATCGACCTAGTGGCAGGGGTTCCTTTGCCATGTAGTCGTATTTATGCACTATCCGAACCTGAGGAAAAACACCTCAAGGAATATCTGGATGAGATGCTAGGGCTGGGGTTTATCCGTCCTTCTTCTTCGCCCGTGTCTTCAGCGATCTTCTTCATACCAAAGAAGGAGGGGACGTTGAGAGCTTGTGTGGATTATAGGACATTAAACAAGGCCACAGTGAAGAACAGGTACCCTCTTCCTCTCATCCCCCTGTTGCTGGACCAGCTCCGCAAGGCCACGGAGTTCACTAAATTGGACTTGCGTGGAGCTTACCATCTGATCCGTGTTTGGCCTGGGGATGAGTGGAAGACGGCTTTTAAAACCAAACATGGCTTGTTTGAATACTGTGTGATGCCGTTCGGCCTGTGCAACGTGCCAGCGGCGTTCCAGTATTTCATTAATGAAGTCCTGAGCGAGTACCTGGATAGAACAGTAATTGTGTACTTGGACGACATTCTTATCTTTTCCGAGACAGGAGAAGAACATCACGAGCATGTGATACAAGTGCTGCAGAAATTGAGGGAACATCGGCTGTATGCCAAACTTGAAAAGTGCCAGTTTGATGCTGTAGAGGTGGAGTTTTTGGGGTTCTTGATTTCAGCAGAAGGGATACGTATGGACCCAAAAAAGATACGGGCGATTGTGACATGGCCTGTGTCATCCACTGTTAAGCACATACAGGTGCTTTTGGGCTTCGCCAACTTCTACCGGCGTTTTATCGCTCGTTTTTCTGATATCGTGGCGCCCATGACACGATTGTTGCGAAAGGGGGTCCCTTTTTTGTGGTCACTTGAGGCTCAGAGTGCCTTCCGGTTGTTACTGAAGACCTTTACGTCCGCTCCTGTGCTGGCCCATCCTGATCCTGCCTTGCCATTTTACGTAGAGACCGATGCGTCAGCTGGTGCAGTGGGTGGTGTTCTGTCGCAACGAGAAGAGGGTACGGGTCATATGCATCCTATTGCCTATTTCTCAAAGACATTGTTGCCAGCAGAACGCAATTATACTGTGGCGGAACGTGAGTTGTTAGTCGTGAAACTATCCTTTGAAGAATGGCATCACTATTTGTGGGGGGCCAGACATACGATTACGATCTACACGGATCATAAGAATCTGGAGTTTTTTAGATCAGCTCGGGCATTGACACCAAGACAGATGCGATGGGTTTTGTTTTTTAACGAATATGATTTTATCATAACATACAGACCTGCTGCTCAGCAGACAAAATCTGATGCACTGTCTCGGATTCATATTGCCCCGGAGGAGGTGAGAACTGTGAAGGAGAGTCGACCTATGATTGACAGTGGGAAGATAGTGGGAGTGGCTTCGGTGGAAGAGTTCTCCTCTACTGTGAAAGACCAGTTGCGTAGGATGGATTTGGGGCCATGGTTACAACTGTCTCAGGTGGTGGCCCGGGATGGGTTGTTATATCAGGAGGATAGGTTGTTTGTTCCACCCGATCTGAGAGGCAAGTTGGTGGAGTGGTGTCACTCCTCCTCTTTAGTCGCGCATCCTGGAATGAATAAGACGAAGGAGTTGTGCTTGAGATGGTTTTGGTGGGAGACCGTGGCACAGGATATTCAGAGGTATGTGTCAGCCTGTCCTGTTTGCGCTATCAATAAGCCCTCACATAGTAAGCCCTTTGGTCTGTTGCAGCCGTTGGAGGTTCCTCCCTCCCCTTGGCATACTGTCAGTATGGACTTTGTCACTGACCTTCCTTCTGTGTCCGGATTCACAGCCATCTTTGTGGTGGTGGATTTGTTCACAAAAAGATGGCTCACTTTATGCCACTTAAGAAGATTCCGACAGCAAGGGAGATGGCCTTGGAGTTTATGAATTCGGTTGTAAGGTTACATGGGTTACCTACAGCCGTAATATCAGATAGGGGGGCGCAATTTGTGTCCCATTTCTGGACGGAACTCTGTTTGGTACTCAAGATGGATATACGATTGTCATCCGCGTATCATCCGCAGTCAGATGGGCAGACGGAGCGTACCAACCAGACAATGGAACAATACTTGAGGTGCTTGATTACGTCTCTGTCGTGTGATTGGGTGACGGCTTTACCCATAGCAGAATTCGCATATAACAATAGTGTACATGCTGCCCTGGGAATGACACCGTTCTTTTGTTCGATGGGATACCATCCTAGAGCATTAGTTATCCAACCCACTGGGCACATGCCAGCCATTGACGAAGTGTGTAAACGATTGAGTGACATCTGGGAAGTGGCAAGGGTTAGGCTACAGGAAGCCAAGGCAGCTATGAAAGTACAGGCGGATCGTCATAGGGTTTCGGCCCCAGGTTACAAGGTGGGTGATCAAGTATGGTTGGTTTCACGTAATCTGCGATTACAGGGATCCCGAAAGTTACAGCCCTGGTATGTCGGCCCTTTCCCTGTAGTACAGGTGATCAACCCTGTGGCTTTGAAGCTGTTACTGCCATCGGATTATAAGATACATCCGGTCTTTCACACATCGTTGTTGAAGCCCTTTGTCCCTTCAGATCAGGTCTTGCCCCCTCCCGCCCCTGTGTTGGTGGATGGACAGGAGGAGTTTGAGGTTCAGGTCATCCTTGACTCCAGGCGTAGGAGGGGAAGGTTGTATTATCTGGTGGATTGGAAAGGCTATGCCCCGGAAGACAGGATATGGGAACCAGCTGGGGGGGTGCATGCACCTTGTTTAGTGCGGTTATTCCATAGACAGCATCCCCGGAAGCCCCGGCCGGTGGGGAGGGTCATGGGGGGGGGGTACTGTTAGGATTCGGTCCCCAGTCCTCTTTTGCTGACCATCTCCTTGCTGTCACATGACTCGCCAGTTACATACAAAAGTTAGTCCTACCATAGTGTTGGTGCTTGTTATTGCTAACCTGTGGGTTCCTGCTATCCTGGTTCCTGTGTTTCTTGTTGGCTGTTGCTGATTCTCACGGGCTCGTGAGAATCGTCGGAGTTTTTCCCTTTTTTCCTTCCTTCCTGTTCCCCTGTCCTGGAGTACCGATATTGCTTATTCCCTGTTCCCTCCCCCCCGTTTCTAACATGTCCATCCCTTGTATATTATAGTTAGTTAGTGAGGTTCCTTTATTTTTTGTTTCCCTTAACTCTTTATAGAGGCTTGCCAACGACATTCAGGGGCTCCTGTTTGTTAGGCACCGTATTGGTGTCTTTTTCTTTTGTACTCAAGACGTTAAAGAAGATTGATGGACGCGCGGCGTTCGCGCTGTAAACACGTCTTGTAGTAACCGTTCCGCCTCGTTATGGGTGGAAATGACGTTTGAGGCCGTTCCGCGAGTGTAAACCCGGCTGGGTATTGCCATTGAGCCTCCTGAGAACGGAGTCGGTTACTACTCTCGAATTCCTATTTTTTGTCCCCACAACCCTTTCTGAAGTCACAGGGGTTTTTTGTTCATGCCCTCTATATAGGCATGTTTTGTACCCTGTATATAAATAAACACCCCTATACTAGTCCTGTTCTAAGTCTATTCCAAGAGAAGTTATCTTGAAGTAATTGTTCCTGGACTAGAATCCCCTCGAAGCAAACCCTGCATTTGTTTCTGGTAAGTCCATGTGTGATTATTTACTGGATATGGTCATTCTGTACAAAGGTAGGATTGGGGACTGAGAGGTCATTGTGAGGTGTATTTTTGTCTCACTGTTTATGCAGGTGCGGAAGCGGGGAGGAGGGTGTTATTTGGACTACGCTCTACAGGGGTGGAAGGTTTGGTGCCTTCATATACATTCCACCCCCTTTTCTGGGTCATCGGTTTACTCATATGTACCATCTAGTGAGTGGCCGGTGAGTCGGGGAAGTGGTTTGGGACATACCTCGTTCCAGCAGTGTGTGGGTTGGGCAGGAGCCTAACACTCAGCAGGTTCATCTCACCAAGAGATTGCCTCAAGGATCATCATTGAGCCCAACATGTGTTTAATGTCTATGTGACTGCCTTGGCGCAGCTGGTGAGAACCCAATAAATCAATCAGGGAATTGTAAACGCGCTACCCGTCCATGAGGGTTTCAAGGCGCTGAGGGATGGGGGGTGGGGGGTACGTAGATCCGTTTAGCTGAAGAGCCAGGTCTGAAGGTGTTCAGGGAGGGGGCGTGCCTGATGTCTATCGGTAGCTCATTCCAGGTTTTTGATGCGATGTGTGAAAACGATCTTCTGCCTACTCTGGCTTTGAGGATGCATAGGGTTTCAGCTAGTGTGAGGTTGGAGGATTGGAGGTTTCTTTTGGCTATGTGGAAGTTTATTCTGTTGTTGAGGTATTTGTTGTGTAGGCATTTGTAGGCGAGAGTGAGGATTTTGAAAGTGACTCTCTCCTCCACGGGAAGCCATTGGAGTATCCCATGGTTTTGAAGTAATCTCGTACGCCAATGATATGTAGCATATCGTTACTACACGACAGGACACTGAGGACTCAAAGCATTGCTTCCATAACTGCATAAAAAATATTGTTGCTTGGATGGTCAAAAGCTGTCTTCAGCTTAATAGTGAGAAGATGGAGGTCCTATTATTCGGCAAAGTTCAACAACTTAGGTCGCCGGACTAGTGGAAGGTGGGGCTGGGCACTGCCGTAACCCCTAGCCTTTCAGTGAAAGATTTAGGGCCGGATGTATCAAGATATCGTTTTGCGATTTCTAAATAGCGATTTTTTCAGAATCGCTATTTAGACATCGCAAAATGGTATGTATGTAAAAAATCGCAATTTTTTAGCGATTCCTTATCATTCTTTATTTGCGAATACGCAATTTGCGAAATCGCAAATAAAGAATGATTTCCAATGCATTCCTATGGGCCAGGAGGCCCATAGGAATGATGGTGCAATAATTCTCAAATTGCGAATTCGCAATTTGCTAATCACAATTTGAGAATTATTACAAGGGTGCAGGGGTGTCTCAAAGACACCCTGCTGCACCCCTGAAATCTACATGTGTGTGCATGCGGCACACATACATGCCCTATGGGCATGTATGTGTGTCACATACCACCCTCACAAATGCCAAATAGGGCATTATTATAAGAAATCGCAAATTACCACCAACTACAAGTTGGTGGTAAATTGCGATTCCTTAACACAAATTCGCACTTCAAAAATGTATCATACATATCATTTAAGGACTCGCAAAATTTGCGATTCCTTAAATGCTATGGCAAAATAAGGAATCGCAAATTATTGCGATTCCTATAATTGCGATTATTTGATACATTGGAAAAAATGCAAAAAGGCCGTTTGCGAATCGCAAAGGCCGAAATTCTGCGAATTTCGGCCTTTGCGATTCAAAAACGGCTTGATACATATGGCCCTTAGAGATACAAAATTGACCCTGATTTAGCAATGAAGGATCACGTTGCTGCGATAAGAGGGACATGTTTTGCCACTATGCGCACCTTAAAGAAGGTTTTCCCTTGGCTCTCTTCGTCAGCCAGGAAAACGCTGATCCTGGCGCTGGTAATCTGTTGCCTGGATTACAGTAATGCTTGCTGATGGCAATGAATGACACTCTTTTGACAAAACTGCAGATTGTACAAAATGCAGCTGCCCAATTTATATGGAATCTCCCAGCAGGTTCACCTTCAGCTCCTTTTCTAAGGTCGTTTCACTGGCTGCCAGTTAGGAAGTGTATCATTTTTAAGACCTGCTGTCTTGTCCACAAAGCCCTCCTATGAAGATCCCCTCTTTACCTGAAAAGCAAACTACGCTATTACCGCCCAGGACGTACCCTTAGATTCAGTGGCAAGATGCTCCTTTCAATCCCTAAGAATCGACTCTCCAGACATGGAGGTAGATCCTTCTTTTACACTGCTCCGAGGGCATGGAACCAACTCCCTGCCTATCTATGCAGCTGTGCAGATCTTGGTGACTTTAAGTAGCTGCTGAAAACATAGCTATCCTAGCTTAATTTCGATGGGTCCTGTTGAGGCCAGTGCCGAGATACACTTTTGGGTGCGATTTGCTGCGCTCTACAAATGAATATCATCATCCTCACTTCCTGTACTAACGGTATGTGAGAATCATGGCTGACTGAAAAGGTGACTAGGCTATGGGCAAGCCAGGAGAGAGAGCAGGAGGGAGAATACAGGCTCAGTTGTCTCTGTATTTAATGACCAAGGGCTTTGTCTTTTTTGTGACATGTACTCTTCAGCTATGGGCTCTGTAGTTGGAGCAACCCTGGCCCGCAAGCTGCCGCAGCAGTAGGAAAGATAAAATGATCATTACACAAGTTATTATCATTTTATGTTTCCTTTACTTCACTGCTGTGAAGCAGTGAGACGACGCTCCTCCGCCTTAGTAAAGGAGCCGCCACTGGGATTAGAACTAACAGAAAACTTTCGGTAATGAATTGCTCATTTATGGAACGGTTATTTCTCAGATTATGAGGACAGGAACATCGTAATACAATAATATCCTAAATATCTGAAAAGAAAATACCGTGGTGACAATTATATAAAGATAACTGCAGATTTACCATATTCAAATATACACCCAACGTACTTTAACGATATATTTATATATATATATATATATATATATATATATATATATATATATCGGGTACGTTGTCGTCTCAGCAGCCAATGATTCGGAAAAAAGACGAGGCAAACCCAGTATCTGGTGCGTGTTATTTATTTTGAACCCAACACCACTCTGCCAAATATATATACATGTATATATATCCATTCCACACTCCTACTAATCGGCACTGGACTCCGATTCTGCAAATGTAGGTACAGACCACAAAACAGTGCTCAAATTTTCTTCAAAGGTGGTTTATTGTTCTTCTGTCCCCAGCATGACGCGTTTCGGCTACGACACGGTAGCCTTGATCACATCTATATATTTCACCACCAAATGAAATTATACTCGCACTCCACCAGGATGTCGTCTTATGGCAGGTTTATTTTACCAGTGTACCATTGCAGCACACTGCTATTAACCTACGCGTTTCAATCTTACGATCTTGATCACGGTTACA
This sequence comes from Lissotriton vulgaris, assembly GCF_964263255.1. Taxonomy (NCBI): domain Eukaryota; kingdom Metazoa; phylum Chordata; class Amphibia; order Caudata; family Salamandridae; genus Lissotriton; species Lissotriton vulgaris. Next base: position 444,868,164 of record NC_141697.1, on the reverse strand, counting down.
AACATTTGTCCCTCCTCAGTTTCAACCTTTTATACCAGATAGTCATGACAGCACTATTATGATGCATTATGGTACTGGTAGTTACATATTGCAATAATTACATTTGTTTCATATCAATTTCGCGGTATATACATGATTGCATTATAATACTGGTACCGGTCTGTACAGATGTATTTGTCTAAGTTAACTTATACTTGCGCTTTGTTAAACATCACAAAGTATTTCATGTTTGATCTCTCAGTGAGTTAAGACGGATAAACATTACTACATGCATCCATAGTATGATAGCATGTGAATACCCATTTTAGAAAAAACATTGCATTCTTAAACATGATGTTGCGCCCATTGTAAGATATATAGGGACTTAGTGCCCAAGTTCTGAGACATGTATACATTGTACATTGTTGACCCACATTTGTCTTAGAACTGACCAGAACGTATCTAAGGTGGTAAAGATTACTCAAAGGTGCACATAAAGTTCTTCATCCCCGTTCAATCCACCAGGGCTTTTTGTTTTAAATCGAATGATAAGTCTCGATTCCAATCAACGTAAGGTCATCAGTCTATTTCCACCTCTCTCTTTTATCGGTACTGTTGCTAGTCCACTGTACGTTATATCCTTCCATGTCCTTTTTTCTTTTTCATGAGTTAGCATGTGTTTAGCCATGGCATAGCTTAGATCACGATTGTCAATTGCTCGGATATGTTCCAATATTCTTTTGTGTTGAAGACAGATGGTGCTTCCGATCTATCTTTTGCCACAAAAACATTGTAATAGGTACACCACATGTGTTGTTTTGCAGGTGATAGAGCCTTCCACAGTGAAGATTTTTCCTTTCGGGTCCTTTATTTTGGATAAATTGCGTCCCACTTGACAGGCCTTACATTGGCTACATTTGGTAAAAGCAATAAACGGGTAATTAGGACCAAAGGGAATTTTAAAGACCAGGCTCCAATATGTTCCCTACAAACATATTACAACAAGTATATCGGAGGGTCTAACACACAAAGTACTCTCAGTGTATCCTAACAGGGTGCCCTATAACAACTCACTTAATTTGCAGTAGCTATTAGTTAATATGGTCCTGAAGAAAGCAACAACGAATATGTCCTTAGTTTGCTGAAACATGTCCACCACATAGAACATCCAGACCGTCTGTATAATTTTGATTGTCACTAACAACTACTTTTTAACATTGGAAGGTTGGGTAACACCTGAATAAAGTTATAAGTACCCCCTATCCTATTTTACATTCACTAATTTTTTCTTTACTTTCACACCTTTTGAGCACTGCAACATCAGTCCCCAAGTTTTGATATTCTAATCCTCAGAACTTGAGAAGCAAGATCTTAGTTAGACCTCACTGATCGGCGGTGGAGCTCCTTCCGACATCAGGACCCCGACCGTGATAGTTGATTGGCTATCCCAGTTTTGGTCTTGGTGGAATCCCAAATGATGAAGGGCGGTTCCGTGTGGTGACTGATGGGCATCCCTCCTTGATCATCATGGGGATGACCCCCTTTTGTTAGATACACATGGTTTGGAGTTGTTATAGGGCACCCTGTTAGGATACAGTGAGCGTACTTTGTGTGTTAGACCCTCCAATGTACTTGTTGTAATATACATTTGGTAAAGCCATTCCGTCTTCCATCTAGCCAATTATTCGATTTTTTTCTTCTTTTCTTCAAAGTGGCTATTAACCAATTTGTCCAACAAAGACAGTGCTTTTCTGAATGTCATTTGTGGAAATTGGCCAAGTTCCTTGCCTATGTCCGGATCTTTTTGCAGAACATGCCAGTATTTTTGTAGTGTTTTTCGTATCTTGTGGCTCTCCTTAGTGTAAGTGAATATCATTCTGATTGGTTCCTTTGTGGTTGGTTCAGTTTCTAATTCTCTTTGTGGGATCAATGTTTGAATTCGATTCTTTTCTCTTGCTCTCTTTTCACCTCGTTCGATGTCGCATTTTTTGTATCCCCTTTTGCTGAATCTGGCTGCAGTTTCTTCAAACTTCTTATCCATTTCACCTTGATTTGAACAATTCCTCTTCATCCTGATGAATTCCCCATAAGGTATATTCTTTTTCAGTGCTTCAGGATGAAAACTTTGTCCATGTAGTATGCTGTTCGTGGCTGTTATTTTTCTGTGGACTGTTGTTTCTAGCTGACCATTGTGGACATATACTCTTGTATCTAGGAATACTATTTCACTTGTACTTATGCTGTATGTGAATTTCAATGGGTCAACAATGTGCAATGTATACATGTCTCAGAACTTGGGCACTAAGTCCCTATATATCTTACAATGCGCGCAACATCATGTTTAAGAATGCAATGTTTTTTCTAAAATGGGTATTCACATGCTATCATACTATGGATGCATGTAGTAATGTTTATCCGTCTTCACTCACTGAGAGATCAAACATGAAATACTTTGTGATGTTTAACAAAGCGCAAGTATAAATTAACTTAGACAAATACATCTGTACAGACCGGTACCAGTATTATAATGCAATCATATATATACCGCGAAATTGATATGAAACAAATGTAATTATTACAATATGTAACTACCAGTACCATAATGCATCATAATAGTGCTGTCATGACTATCTGGTATAAAAGGTTGAAACTAAGGAGGGACAAATGTTTGTAACCGTGATCAAGATCGTAAGATTGAAACGCGTAGGTTAATGGCAGTGTGCTGCAATGGTACACTGTTTTTTTTTTTGAAAACCTTTATTGACATTTAAACCAAATACAAGTATGGGCCTACAACCCCGGGGGCAGGCCGCTAAGCAGTTAGATTAACAGAGAGCAATTTTAATCACATGCGGCACCTCGGGGAGCAGAATCTCCATGCTAGCGTACTCTAGGCCACTGAACAGCACAATTAGAAAACAGGATATAAAAGGTTTTCATTTTATAATATAAGATGGAAGGATCAGGTGCCGAACAATTTCCCAGCAGCGAAAATGGCAGGCAGAATAGTAAACGTAATGACAATAAACAGTAATCGATCAAATCAGTGGCGCTGAAACAAGAGGTCAGGATGTGAAGGAATATTACGATCCATTCGCGCCTGCAGTTACCTGCCCTAAGACCCAAAAAACACCACGAAAATTGAGGCACAGATGAAAAAGCGGGGATTGATACCAAAAGAAACCCACTGCACTGACCCAGAAAAGAAAAAGACAAAGAAAGATAAGAGAAGAGAAAAAAGGCCATAGAAACAAAAATAAAAACGAAAGATCCCCTCCCCCAACCCCCCACCCTGCACCCCTGCAGATGACTACGGCCCCCACCCCAGCAGTGTGCCTGTCGCCCGAGAACCAAACCCGAAATATAGAAGAGAAAAAAGAGAAAGAAACGAAACCCCACCTAACGGGGAAGCGGAGGAGGGCGATAGTCTATGCGCTCCCGGTCTCTCCCCCCCGCCCTATCAAAGGGGCCCCCCTAAGCAAACACAAGAAAAGTTGTCCACCATACAAAAATACCCCGGGGGGAACCACAAACCCCCCGCCCCGGAATTCGTCTGTTGATGAAGCAGTCCCGTTACCAATAGATCCATCGTAAACGATTCAACCCACAATCTCAGCCTTGGCCCCGTCTAACAAAGTTGCCGTGTCCCTCGGATAAGAAAAGCCACATCCCCGGAAAGTCAAAGTTCACACAGAAGCAGCCGGAGCTTGAGTCAGCAATTAGGAGAGGAATAGCAGGTCCCAACGCACACAGCTTGCACCAACGATGTCCCTCCCCGTCCCCGAAGCCAAGCATCGTTCCATCCGCCATATTGGGAAACCGATTGGGGAGGGGGTGCGACTCGTTCCGACACAGATCAAAGTGTGGGCCAGCAGTGTCCAGGATGGGGGAAGCAGTGAAATGCTCCGATAACTGTAGGACCAATGTTTCCGAGAACTTAAGAGAGTCACCAATCTCAGCAGACACGATGAATTCCATTTCTTCAGGGGCAGGCACAGCTTCCAGCACCGGGTCTAAACACACCAGTGGGGCTTCCAACAGGGGGCAAGTCGGCTGCCGGGTCTCAAAGAGCAAGTCAGGGCTCATTCCCGGTCCTATGATTCCATCTGTTGCCGACAGCCAATGATTGACCTGGGCCCTCACCATCGCATGAAGCGCCGCAACTTCCGCCATTACCATGAGCAAGGAAGGGCCACATTGAGTCCGTTCCGCCGGGTTCCATTCGGCCGTAGGCATAACGATCCCCACGGAGAGGCTCCCTCTCCGGGGCAGGATACGCCGGAGCAGAAACAGGCCGTGAGGGACGGGCCAGCAACATGCAGCAACGCGCGGCGGGACCCCTACCCCGGGGCACCAGCGGTGCTAGTGCCGGGCCTCCGGGCCGGGGCCCCCCGCGACGCAGCACCGCGCACCACCCGTCGCCTCACCTCAGGTACAGCACCAGGCAGCAGATGGTTGCAAAGTAGTTCAGAGAAATTTTTGAAAGTTCCAGGGACCGGACCCAACCACCCTCGGCAGTCCATTGTTGTTCACTTTGGACCCGGGTAGACCAGAAATCGAGACCCCGGCTTCCAGTCTGGGTTAGGCCTCAAAACATTTTCGATGTTACTTCACACCAGAACATCAGAAAAATTCCGCGATCACACCATCGGGATGCAGACTAGTTCACCCACACGAATCCGGGGCAGGAGATCAGGATATTCGACAGGATAAGCGAGCGGAGGACGGGGGTCAGCGGAGCCGGGAGACTATGCGGCCATCTTGGTTGGTGTCGTAGCTCCTCTCCTCAATGGTACACTGTTAAAATAAACCTGCCATAAAACAACATCCTGGTGGAGTGTGAGTATAATTTCATTTGGTTGTGAATTAATTACAGAGAAAGCCCGTCCCTGGAACTCGCACCAGCTGTGAGAAGTGTGCCCTCGGTAACGGGATTACTTTGGTGGTTAAAAAAAAAAATATATATATATATATATATACACACACACACCGTCAAGGTATACATAAAGTTGCGTTTCTCTGTTTTAAAACAAGTAGACTGATGAACTCAGTTTAGTAGTGCAAAAGCATTTAAAAGTAAAACTGAAAATATTGAAAGTCATAATGGCAGTTGCTTCTTTTCCACACACTATAAAAAAAACTAGTTTATAACTCCACAAGCATGAAAAAAAATAAGGTTTCTTTTTTGTGCTGTGTAGCAGGAGGCGGGCTGGTGTTGCACTCACTTCAAATTTAGTGTTGCTGGATTTAAGTATCAATCTAACTAAACATGCTCAGAAAAATTCGACATTAGACAGATGTCTTCCAAACAGGATGTGATGTTTATACGATTCTTGAAACTGCCTTGCGATAAAGATGGTCTCCCCATGTGGTTGTATATGTTTATATTTCCTTTAATGTAACTATGGGACTGGGGGCTGGTTTGCTGTTAATAGCTGCTGAGAGGTCTGCGTTGCAGTAGAATGCCCAGCCAAGTGCTAATTAAGGAAGTGTAAAAGCTTACCTTTGAGAAATTAACAATCTTTAACGCACTTGCTAAATCGTGAAGAGTTTAACTCTAAGGAGTCGATCATGAGAAGATTTATGGCGTGCAGCGCATTTCACAAATAACAACAGCGTTTGAAAGGAAACCATCATGTCAATGGTGCGTTATCGGTGACCAGCTGTTTCCTAGATTTATTTTTGTGTCAGGTGTGTGCCTAGTGTTTCAATGGAGTCTATTACGGGGTACCAAAACAGGCACATTTCAACATGAAGGGACATTATCCAAACTCAAAGGAATTTTTATTTTGTAATATAGAAGAAATACTTAAGGTTAATGGATCTGGACAACAAGTCTTTTTTTCGTTATTGCTTGGTAAAAGTGAGATCGTAGGCAGTTCCCAAAGCAAGGATAATGCACAAATTGGAAAAATAAAGTTCACAAAATATAGTGGTGTACAAAGAACTAGGTAGGGGTAGCATAATAATGAAAATGGAACATTAGGACAGAAAAAATATTTTAAACAGCCAAGGAAAAGATGACAGGCTTTATAGAGGTGATAAAAGGGAAGCTCAGATCTTGTCGTTGGTGCACAGTTGCTGTTGTTAGATATCCTGAGTGAACAGAGCAAGGCAGCGTTGTGTGTACTTTGCTATGGGGCTCTTACTACAAAGAAAGATAGATCATCGGGTGTGTCAGGAGGATATAACACCTCCCTCTCATCTTTCTCGTTCCATTCATATTTAAATGATGCGTTCTGCTTACAGAGAGATGTAGGAAGCCCTCTCTTTACTTTTCCCTTGGCCCTCTTCCTGCCTGGTTGGCCGTGCCTCATGCGCCTCCCATTCTGGAGGTCCTAAGAGAGGTGGACTCATGCAAGTACATTGTGTGTACCTCTGTCTGGTGGGAAATTTGGGCAGCTCCGATTCAGCCGAAGAGCCAGGTCTTGAGGCTCTTCCTGAATGCTTGCAGTGTGGGGGTTCACCTGATGCTGAGGGGGAGTCCGATACAGGTCTTGGCCGCGATGTAGGAGAAGGCTCTTCCTCCCACTCTGGCTCTGCAAATTCAAAGGATTTCAGCCAGGGCAAGGTCGGCAGAGCAGAGGTTTCTGATGGAGGTATAGAAGGAGATTCTTTCGTTGAGGTATTGGTGTCCGATGTTGTGGAGGGATTTGTAGGCATGAGTGAGCAGCTTGATAGTCATTCACTTTTTGACAGGGAGCCAGAAGAGTTCTCATAGTTGCTGGGTGGTGTGATTTTGTCATGGGATGCTGATGTAGAGTCTGGCTGCGGCGTTCTGGATTGTCTGGAGTAGGTGGAGCAAAGATTTGTTGATTCTGGTGTAGAGGGCGTTCCCGTAGTCTAGTCTGCAAGTTATGAGTGCGTGGGGACAATCTTTCTGGATTCATAGGGGATCCATTTGAAAGTCTTGTGAAGTATGCAGAGGGTGTTGAAGCATGTGGAAGATACAGTGTTGATCTGTTCGTTAATAGTTAAGGAGTCGAGTATGATGCCGAGGTTGCGGGTGTGATCCATGAGTGTGGGAGGGTTGCCGAGGGAGGGGGACCACCAGGTGTCATCCCACATGGAGGGGGTGGATACGAGGACTACTGTGTTCTCCGAGTTGAGTTCCAGGCAGCTGTTGCTCATCCAGGATGCAACATCCTTTATTCATTCCTGGAAACTGTGTCTGGTGATGCTGAGTACCTTGGTGAGGGAGAGGATGAGCTGGTTGTCATCGCCAAAGGATACTATACTGAGTCCTTGTTTTCTGACGATGGTGGTGAGAGGGGCCATGTAGATGTTGAAGAGCGTGGGGCTGAGTGAGGATCCTGGGGTACTCCGCATCTGATCTACGTGGGTTCAGAGAGGAAATGTGGGAGTCTCATTCTTTGAGTTCGACCTGTGAGAAAGGAGCAGATCCAATTTAGGGCAAATCCTTGTATGCCGGCATCTTGGAGTCTAGTGGCTAGAGTGCGGCGGGAGAAGGTGTCGAAGGCTGCTGAAAGGTGTAATAGAATGAGGGCTGTTTTGTGGCCTTGGTCGAGGAGAGTTCTGATGTCATCCGTAGTGGCTAGGAGCGCGGACTTGGTGCTGCGGTTGGAGTGGAATCCGGATTGAGAAGTGCCTAGGATCGTGTTGTATTCTATGAAGGTCATGTGCTGGTTGTTGTTGATCTTCTCTGTGACCTTGGCTGCATAGGGGATGAGAGAGATGGGCCTGTAGTTCTTGAGGTCCGTCGGGTCTGAGGAGGGATTCTGGAGGAGGGGTTTGACTTCTGTGTGTTTCCAGTCATCGGGGAATGTGCTTGTTTCGAGGGTGCAGTTGATTGTACGTTGTAGTTCAGGAGCTATTGCCGAAGTGGCTCTGCGGAAGATGTGCGGTCGGCAGGGGTGATTGGGAGCTCTTGAGTGTATGCTCCTCATAGTCAAGGCGGTGTCTTCTATGGAGACAGGGGTCCAGGTGGTGATGGTCAGTTGGGTGATGTTGTTGGTGGCTGGTGTTGTGTCGGTGCCTTGGTTCTGTTTGTTGAACTTATCATAGAGTCCTGATCTTGTGATGAAAGAAGGATTTTGTGATTGTGTTGCTGTTCCTCTGTCCTGACAGACATTTGTTGAGGTCCAGTCTGTGGAATCTTCTTTCTGGATTATCTTTCAATTGCACTCTTTCTGTTTGGACAACCATTCCTCTCTTTTGATTAATGGTTTCTCCATGAGTTTTCAGGGTTGCAGGCAACCCAGGTTGCAATGCTCAGTACAGTAGGCCTCTGTGGTTATTATAGACTTCCTGGGGTGGTGGAGTCTGTTTTTTGTTCCTATCAGTTACAGGTTCTCAATTTCCTGCTATTCCTGGTCACTGCCTGTCTGATCCTCTGGGCCTGTCTGTTTTTTTTTCCTTTGGTATTTCTGATGACGATGACATTTTGCTGCCTGGTACCTCTGGCTTTTGTGTCCTCAGCTGATGGGATTTGATCTTTGTTCTGTTACCTAGCGATGCCTAAACTCCTAATATTTGGACTCATGGTTGGTTGTTTTTGCCTGCAGTAGGGGGTGCTAATGGCTCTTGCAGCCTGCACTCTCTGAAAGGTTCTGATGAACCATTTACCTAGCAGGTTCATTGCATTATAGTTCAGACTTCACATCTCTTCTGATCTCCTAGCAGGAGAAGGGTGGTACTGTGCTTTTTCCTTTGCTGGCCAGCCTGCTGTGTGTCCTTTCTTTGAATTCTTTTTTTTAAAAACATTTATTGAAATTTGTACATGCATATGGATAACAACAATGCACAGTCATGAAGCACTACACAGCATATCTCAGGTAGCAGTATTACAATAATGTGAGGTATCATTAATAAACAATATCAGGTTTACAGTTCTATCTTGTCTCGTCCTTTGTAAAGCAAATCTGGTACATTTATACAGCACAAATGTACAATACACACAGTCCTATTGACTGTGCCCCAATGGAATCAGCAATGTACACTATAAACATATGTAATGTAAGTCTAGCAGGTTGGGTAGAAAGGGATGGAACTAAGTGTCTATATTCTGCAGGTCAAAATTGGCCGACCCAGTGAGAGTGAGAAAGGGGGGGAGGTAACCTAATTCTGACCAGGAGTATTCAGGGGAGTAACACCTTGTTCCCTCAGCCAGGTAGTGAATGGCTCCAATATATCCCTCGGGGAGATGTTGTCCGCATTAGATCCCAGAATTTCACCAACTGCTCTTAACAGTAAGCAATATCAAGCACCCATGCAGCCCCACGGAGGGCTCTAAGGGCACTCCAGCGTATGGACAGCCTGCGCTTAGCCAACAGCAGCATCATAGCCACCAAGTGGCCCCTCTTGTGTGGGACTTCTCCACATAACCCAGCAGTGCCACTACCGGGGTAGATTTTTTTGATTAGAAAGCAGGGGACCCCTATATTGTAACTAGACTAGCTATGCATAGGGAATGAAACTAGTAGGGAAAGGTCTATAGCTTAGTCAAAGGCTGTGACTATCCAATAAAACCCAAAACTTATATATTTCTCACAAGAAAAGCTATGGCCTAAAAATTACCTTATTAGAACTGGTCATGATTTCAGTCATTTTTTTTTAGTTTATTATTATTAATTGTATATATAAAAAAGATTTTACAGTATAAAATCAGACATGTATTAATACAGCAAGTCTTTGCTGGAGCGATATATCTTGTATCATGCCGATCCTAAAGTAAACTGCCCTGCCATATTCATAAATATGGCCTTACGACAGCCTATTGAGATCGTTTATCAGAAGTTATAGTATACGACTGTGGATGTTTATCTTCATGTCCACATAACTGTCATATCAGGATTAAAATGTTGGGGGCATTTCAAACATAGAATCCTACCGGTATCAAGAGCTGTATTTTTTTATCACATCAAGATGGACCTTTTTCTCTACTCAGTTTATATATACTTGGATTCTTGTATATCAACACACCATAGCTCACACCTTCAACCTTTTTCTTTCGTGCTACAGTACGTTAAGACGGTGACCTGATGAAGGCGACCTCGCCTAAACTCGCGTAGTCTCCACTACCGCCTTGCCATCATCATCTGTGTCTTATGTTTTATTCTGTACTGTGTTCTTGTATTATAGAATGAGAAAATTGGCTTATCATGTTTAAGTATTAATACATGTCTGATTTTATACTGTAAAAATCATTAATTCTTTTTTATATATACAAATTATAATAATAAACTCTAAAAAAATGACTGAAATCATGACCTGTTGTAATAAGGTAATTTTTAGTCCATAGCTAAATAGAGAAATATATAAGTTTTGGGTTTTATTGGATAGTCACAGCCTTTGACTAAGCTATAGACCTTTCCCTACTACTACCGGGGTAGATTCCAGTGCTATTCCAGTGACAGCCTGAATAGTGTCTTCCAATATTCATCAATGGGGTGGCAACTCGACACAACATGTAAAAAGGCAACCAGTGCAAATCAGGGTGCAACCCCAGTTTGTGTAGCTGCAACGGGGTGCGGTACATCCTGTGTATAAATTGAAAGTGGATCAATCTCAGTTTGTAGTTCGGGGATAGATATCTCAGCTGCGGGCAACAGAAATCCCATTGTTCATCCATGGGCAATCCCACAAAGTTAACCCTCCACCATGGTAGTGCCTTGGGGGCATCCCAGGGGGTGTTTGTTTGCATGAGGTAATACAATCTAGTAATCAACCTACGAGGTGTGGGCATGGTTATTAAGTGTTGTAGAGGCCTCATCTCATCTGGGGGGGCTGGGAATGTTGGGTTCAAATGTCCTACAAGTAGCGCAGAGCTGGAAATATAAGAATAGATTCAGGATTGGCACCGGTTCTTCTCCTTGTTGTTGTAGCTGCTCTAAAAATGTTTCCTGTGGATATCGGTTCCCTAATGTGCAAATTCCCAAGTTGTTTGCTTGCACTATGGAGCCCTTATCATGAGAGAAGGGGAAAAGAGAGTGATGTGCAATCGTAGTGGGGGGCGTGTAGAGGAATGATGTCCCCACTAATTTCCTTAAGCAGTCCCAGGCACATCTGAGGGTCTCAACTGTATTTATTTCATTCACTGCCCTGTGATATGGTTTATAGATTGCTACGTGTAGTGGGGTGGGGTCATCAATATCTGTTTCAATGGCGACATGCAGCTGAAAGGGAGTGGGACGTATCCAAAAGTGAAGAAATTGGGCCTGCGAACACAGTGTGTAGAGCTCGAAATCGGGTGCGCCCAGACCACCTCCAGACAGCGGGCGTGTCAGCAGTTCCCAGCTCACCTAGGGCTGCCTACCGGCCCAAACTATGACAATCACAATAGAGCGCAAGGAGTTAAAAAAGGCCTTGGTCAAGAGTATGAGTATATTAACGAACAGGTATAAAAATGTAGGTAGCACTATTATCTTGGTGATAGCTATTCTGCCAGCTAGTGACAGAGGTAGTGCAGCCCATAGTTTGGACCTATTATCCAACCAGTGTAGAAACCAACCAAAATTAATTCACCATATGTCCTTTAAGTTTCTACTTAACCACACCCCTAGGTAATTAACAGCTCCATCAACACATTTAAGTAGTGATTCTAGGTTAAGGTCGAGCGTGGCATCAATCAGCGGTAAGATTGAGGATTTTGACCAGTTAATTTGTATGCCGGATATCCCACCAAATTGAAGGACCTCTTTCAACAACGGGCTGAGGTTTTCATCTGGTTTGCAGATGTTTCATGTTATGTCATCTGCATACATTGATATAATGAGACTCCTGTCAGTGAACCCTAGCCCACATGCAGTGTGGTGTTGGCGTATCCTGACCGCAAGAGGCTCCATTGCCACTGCGAACAGCATCGGCGAAAGACCTCACTCCCTGGAATTTACTAACCTCTTGTCAAATTTTAATTTTACACAACATATCCTCAGGCCAACACATGATAAGGGCCACATATTGGACCAAGTCTGGACAACAAACCCCATCATCTCTGCCACAAAGGTACACCCATGTATATTGTCTGACCATTTTCTGGTCACGTTTGACCTCACCCTGGCAATGCGAACTAGATCCCCCTTGGTCGAGGGTGGAACTGCCAGATGCTGGAAATCCGTGGACTTGTCTGAATTCACAACCTTCTTGGCCGGATCCACTCCTAGTCCAGCCCAGAATGTGAATCTCCTTGACATACAGATCAATGACTGGTTAAAAACAGCAAGTGATCATTTTGTCCCCCCTAAAAAGATCAAAATTAATCGGAAAGCAGAAGCCCATAAATGGTTCTCTCCTGAATTAAAGGACATGAAACTATTACTTCGTCAGAAAGAGAGGAAATGGAGAGCCTGCTACGACCCGGAAGATAAGCTCCTCTATAAACAAGAACAGGCAAAATACAACAAAACCATTAAGGTAGCCAAGATTGAATACTTTTCCTCCAAAATTTTATCGTCCACTAACAAATCGAGAGAGATCTTCTCAATTGTGGATGAACTCTCCAACCCTGACAGAGTCTCACCTAAACCAACTCCCACTCAAGAACTATGTGATAAACTTAACACATTCTTCCTAGAAAAAATCACAGCTATTAAAGCCAGCATCAAATGTTCACCGTCAGCCTTGATCCCCCCTGACCCTATCAGGAATACCCATACAATGGACTGTTTCCCTACTATCAATACAGATTCACTCATCTCCTTGATGTCCAAGGTCAAATCTGGATCCCCCCGGGATTGCTGCCCCCCACATATTATGAGAGAAGTTTTTTCCACCATTCCTCAACCTGCTCTATCCCTTTTAAATTCATCAATTACTCAAGGCTGTGTTCCAAAATCATTTAAAGGTGCCACAGTGGTCCCCCTGATAAAAAAGGTTGGCGCCGATTTATTAGAGCCATCTAACTATCGCCCCATCTCTTTGCTTCCCTACTTAGCTAAGGTTTTGGAGGCACATGTTGCAAAATCTTTGTCTGCCTTTATAGAACAAACCGAACATCTAGACCCTCATCAAGCTGGCTTTCGCCCAGGGCATTCAACTGAGATGGTCATCTTGGCAGTCCTTGACGAGCTCCGTAGGGAGGCCGACACCGGTACCCCCCAGGCTCTGGTTCTCCTTGATCTGTCTGCCGCGTTCGACACGGTGGACCATAAGATCTTGTTGGACCGCGTCGAGCGCGCAGGCATCCAAGGTAGGGCCCTAAGTTGGATCACCTCATTCCTGGAGGATCGTACACAGGCTGTTCGCCTGGCAAATTTTACAGCGCCAGGGCTGAACATTACATGTGGGGTTCCCCAGGGCTCCTCCCTATCCCCACATTTGTTTAACATCTATTTACTCCCCCTAATTAAAGCCTTAAAACAGAGGAAAGTAACGACTTTCAACTACGCAGATGATCTGCAGCTTTCCTTTACCATAGACAACTCCACTGAATCAATCTCCAACTTTCAGGACACCATGGTGTTCATCCGCAACTGGATGGATCACAACCATCTAAAATTGAACCCCGGAAAGACCGAGGTACTGCTGATAGGAGATAGTTGTATCTCCTGGGGGCCTCACTATTGGCCAGCAGAACTAGGGATGTTCCCTAAACCCTCCTCTTCCGTAAAAAGCCTAGGGGTGACTATTGACAAAGATCTGTCCCTAAACACTCAAGTGGACTCGGTTGTATCTAAATGCTTTTTCCAGCTGCGGAAGATCCAAAAGATACACCACCTACTCTCCCAGGCAGCACTGATACAAGTTGTGATTGGCCTAGTCTTATCCCACCTAGACTATGCAAACTCAATCTATCTAGGCCTCCCCTCCTATCAGATCAAGAGGCTCCAGCTTGTACAGAACCAGGCAGCTAGATTGATTTATCAGCAGCCTAAGTGGCAATCGGCCAGAGCTCTGATAAAAAAACTCCATTGGCTCCCACTGCTTCAGCGGGCCACCTTTAAAACCGCCTGCCTCACATTTAAATCTCTAAACTGTTATAGCCCAGTTTTTATTAACAATCTGATACTGAGGTATGTTCCAACCCGTGATCTCCGTTCCAAACATCAGAATTTGCTGGTGAGCACAAAATTCAAACGCAAACGACATGGTGGGTGTCGCTTTGGACATCTGGCACCACAACTATGGAACTCACTCCCATGGGAAATCCGTTCTTGCCCCGATCTACTTCGGTTCAGAAAGCAACTTAAGACATGGCTGTTCATACAGGCACATGAGTGACCATCCCTTCAGTAGTCACGTCAGAACAGTTTACTCACAATTGCTCAAAACAGCGCCATGAAACCTTGGTCTAAGTGCGCTTTATAAATTGGTTATAACATAACATAACATAACAAGAAGACATCCCTGCCTGGTACCGCAAGTAATGAAGAATGGTTCCGGTATTAGATTATTTGGCTTAAGCCGGGCTGTGGGTTTTGTATACAGTAGACTGATTAATTTGACAAAGTTGGGGCTAAATCCCAACCTAGGCAGAATAGTGAACAAGAAAGGCCACTCCAGTGAATCAAACGTTTTTGTGGCATCTAGAAAGACAGCAACGGAGGGTAATAGGGGATAAATCAAGTGCACAGCAGCAAAGAACTTGCGCAAATTGTGGGCTGATGCTCTACCCGGGATGAATCCCGATTGATCAGGTCTACCAATTAGCGGTAATAGCGGCTGAAGTCTGTTTGCTATGAGTTTGGCTAGGATCTTTACGTCTACATTTATTAATGACAATGATCTGTATAAGTCACATAGATTAGCTAACTTATCGGGTTTTAAAAGGGATATGATAGCCGCCTCTCATATAGATGGTGGAAGGATTCCCACCTCAAGCGATTCCTGGTATACATCTAGCAGTCTAGGCGCCTATTCCTCCACATAGGTCTTATAAAATGTGGTGGTCAGGCCGTCCAGTCCAGGCGCCTTCTCGCTCGGTAGGCCGTTAATAATTTGGGTAATATCTTCTATCGAAAATGGTTCATACAGATACTCTCTGTGGGAGTCACTTAACCAGAGTAGCTCAATGGATTCTAAGTAGTCCCCAAGGTCTGGGTGTGGTGCATTGTGTGTTGCTGCGTATAAGGAGGAATAGTACTTTGTGAGATATTTATGTGTATCCTCTTGGCTTCTGATGTGGAAGCGTCATCATCTAACAGTTCAGCTATAAATGAGGGGGAATTACGTTGTCTGAGTGTATTAGCAAGAGTTTTACCAGGCCTGTCACCCTCCCCATAGCAACACGCTCTGGTAGGTTTCCTTAAGAACCAGGTTTCCCTATCTGCCTCTTCCTCGTATTCTGAGATTTTCCCCCTTATGGTGGCCAAATGTCCCGGTGCCCCAGACTCGAAAAATAGTTGTTCCGCTGCCTTAATCTCTTGTTCTAGTTTGGTTATGATAGACTGAATATAATGCAGTTCCCCTGATTGCCTGGAAATGCACGCCCCTCGAATCACCACCTTGAATGCCTCCCACAAAGTCGAAGTGGAGTCCACCGATCCCTCATTAGCGGAAAAATATTTTGTAATGTCAATTCTAACCTCTTCTCTAAATGCGGTATCTAGGAGCTCATGCGGTGGTAGACGCCAGCTAAACACGTGAGGTAACGTTTGAGGCACCTTCCAGTGCAGCAGCACCGGGGCATGGTCAGAGCGTGCAAGATGAAGTGTGTCGATGGTCCATGACGCAACATCGTTTGTCACTAACCAGTAGTTGTTCCTTAATCATGCATTGTGATATGATGTAATGCAAGTCCCCTCTCTCAGGGCTGGATGTCTGCTACACCAGATGTCCACCAGCCCGGGCTCATGTATAATGGTATTTAACTGTGACGTTGATTTGAGGTGTGAGTTACGAGGAGCACCGACTCTGTCCCAGTTATTGTTGAGAGTGGCATTAAAGTCCCCGCCCCAAATACAATAGCATTGAAACCCTTTCATGAAGCTGCAGTTCAGCTCTTTTAGAATTTATAGTATTAGCTCTCAGCGCAGGGTTTCAATGCTTTTGCATTTGATTCGTGAGGGACATCCAGTAACGACTAGTGGAACTGCAGCTTGATGTAATAATTTCAATGCTTTTGCATTTGACTCATGAGGGACATCTAGTTACGACTAGTGGAACTGCATCTTGATTCAATGCTTTTGCATTTAACTCATGAGGGACACCTAGTAACAACGAGTTGAACTGCAGCTCTTTGTAGAATTATTTTGATATTGTCTACTATAATATTCACTGCCCACTGCTAATCTCGTCCCATAATGCTTTGCAGGGCCTTTGGTTGGGATTATATTTTTGCCCATAATAACTGTGCATGGGGTGGTCTAAGAGGATGGGACCATCACTGAATCGTTCAGCAAGATGTGCTCTTTGTTTTCAAGGCATCTGCTCGGTTCTCTTCCTAGGTTAGGGAGGATCCCAAAATCATCACTTCTCTCACTGCTTGCTAAATTATCACTTTCACTTTTGTGAAATGCCTATATGCATTTTAGCATTTAAAGACAGAGATACTTGTTATTTTATCAAAAATATATGAGGTCTACGTTGGCGGAGCGAAGTTGCGTAATTCACAGAGTTATTGTTCAACTTCGGAGTTCTACATAGTAGGACTCCGGCAACTACGCCCACCCTTATTTATAAGCCTAATTGTTTTGTAAGTTTGAGTGTGTAATAGATATGTTAGAACAGTGTTCTGACCGACTTTTTCGGCCCTCTTTGGAGGGAGAATGATTGAAGATGACTCCAGCCTATTACCCTCCTAGCACAGGGATTAGAACTATAAACAGGACCTATTCATAAGGCACAGTAGTGCATTTTCGTACCCTTTTCCTTAGATCAGGGCTTATAAACTTAAGTTAGGGGATAGATTCATTAGTATTAGTGATGATCCGTCCTTTTGCAAGAGTGTTAGTATACCTTCTATGGAGTTATGCTTATTTCGGGCCTTGTAGGCCTCAAACGGGAGAGACTCCATCTTGCTTTCTGCCCGGCAGCTTGAGAGGCTTTCTAGGCCAAGTGTAATGTTTTAGTTTCGAAGTGTTGTTCGCTTGGTGAGAACCGACTCAGGCTGGCCCTTATCGAAAGACTGTATTTTTCTCCACTCCGAAGACACAACTTCAGGCCGGCCGGCTGGGAACGTGTCCTTGGTACGGGGAGGTACAAGAATTTGGTGGGCGGCAGGTTACTGGCAGTAACTTTCCATGAAAGGACAGGCTTCCATATTAGCGAAAGTGTTAGGCAGTGAGTCAGTCAGTCCGTAGGCGGCAGCTAGCCGTTAGCATCTATGCCATTAATTATTTCCAGGCAGACAGTCGCCATTTTGAAGTCTGAGAAAGATCATGAAACTGAGACTCTCTGAGAAAGACTGAAGGAGAAGGAGAAGTAGCGCAGAGCGATCAGAGACAGAGAGAGACAGCAGCTAATAACGAGTAAGGTTCCAGTGACTTGGAGGGAAGCAGAGGAGACCGAGCATAGCGGTGCAAACGTGTACTCGTGACTGCTAAGGTGTGATTCCGAGACGAGCCAAGACACAGACGAGAAGGGAACCTAGGGGACTGCCGAACCCCGACTTCACGTTAATAAGGTGACATCCGCCCTTTCCCCTATAGTGTGCACATTCTAACCTTTCACTTTTCTTTGCAGAATATATGTTATCGTATAGTATTGTGTTTATAATCATTGTAATAAAATACCCCAGTTCTTAATGAACCGACATGTGCCTTGTATTCTTGTTCAATCAGGGTAACCTGGTCTTCTAGTCAGACATTGTTTGCATGAACTGATGTGAATCCCGGTCAGGTAAGAGGTGACTGAACAATGAGGGAGAGAGGGAACATTTGATGTGAAGAGCAGAAGGTACATATTTCAATTTGGAAAGCCGTTCTAACTCCTATTATTGTAGTATCATCCCGAGTAGACAATGAGAGATTTCTTCCACAGGTGTTCATAGGAAAGTGATCGTCGTTGGTACGCGGCGTTAATGAGAGCACCGGAGAAAGACGGTGTGTAGATCCGCCGGATTGTGGATCATGTTGTAAGTGAGTGAGCATCGGGGGGATACGGTGTATAGGTCCGCCGGATTGTGGACCATGTTGTAAGTGAGTGAGCCCCGGGAGGACACGGTGTGTAGGTCCGCCGGATTGTGGACCGGATAAAAGAGAGAGAGAGTACTGGCACTGCAGCCCCGTGTGTAGACACGCCGGATTGCGTGTCGAGTGAGCACTGAGGGAGATCAGTGTGTAAGGGTACATAATCAGACCTGCCCCAGGGTAGATTAGTCTGGGACTAAGTGGCCGTGAGACTAGTTGGTATGAATAGGATATTGTAGAAAACCTATGCATGTTTATTGCTATTTTCCCCATCCTTAGGTACGAGATGTACATACATATATCTATACCCATTGTAAATACGTTCTAAGGAGGGAGGTGATTACGTTCCGACTGGGTTAGAGGGGCTCCTAGGAGCTGATTCCATCTGGTCCGAAAATCCGGTCGTTACAAACAGCTACTTGCCTGCCTAACAAAGCCCATTTACAAAAGCTTTCAACTGTCCCTCAGGCCTGAATAGGCCGCTTGAGGAGGTGTGATCTTGCTCCAAGAGCTGAGAAAAAGGACTTGGTCGTGGGCTGGTGTTCCATTCTTCTGACAGGATGTACATCTAGGCTGTGCCCACAAACTTAATTAACTTCATAGAAGCCTTTATTATCAAAGTCAAATTTTAGCTGCCACCTGGCCAGGGTCCTCTTTTCTCCGCCTAGTATGGCAGGCATCTATCTGGTGGGAGAGGAGCTGCCCCAGAACTGGTTTGAAGCAACCACGGAAGAGGGGTTGTTCAAATCCCTGGCCACACCTCTGGTGTGGGAACAGGAGCTCTGTGTGAGAAGTTGGCATGGCATATGCTGTCCAATATTCTAGTGGGCGCCTTGCACCAGTCCAAACGACCCTTATTGATGGTATGTTTAAAGACAACCTATATAGAAAGCTATGCTAGTGGTAGCTGTGGAGAGCAGCCTTCAGGCTAAGTCTTGAAGGAATGTAAAGCAGCTTGTTTTACCAGTCTATACTCTCATGAATGACCAAATGAAAGGAAAACCACACCACCTATATATATAAAATGTATGTATTTATTCCAAACACATCCCTCTAGTCTAGTTAAGAGGCTAGAGGCAAAAGTACATTCAGTAAACTCAATTAGCACACAGTAAATTAGCACAATATACATTGAGCCCTAGGGGCGTACCAAACCATATATTAGGAAAGTGGTATACGAACCACAACTGACACAGGTACAAGGCCTAGAGCCTTTAGAACCGCTGGGTCCACCATGAACCACCCAAGGTAGTGACACAGGGGACCCATGGGGGATGCGTGCAATGTCTAAACAAAGCCATGAATAACCATTAACTTCTATGGGGAAAGCAGCGGTTGGAAATTTTAAGATTAAGGACACTTAGAAGAGGACTTGGAGCAAACCCCTTTAAAACTAGGAGGTTCTAGAGTCAACACCCATGGGAGCACTGGAGTACTCGAGTTATCTCACCAAGGGAAGCCGGGTGCATAGATTTCTTTTCGTGTCGGGTTTCGTCGTCGATTTCAATGGCGAGCTGCTGCAAAGTGCTGTTGGCGACCAAGTGGAAAGTGTCCGGGTGGATCCAAGGGTGGATCAGAGATGTGAAGAAGCTGAAAGCAGAGGGGACAGAGTCTGGGTCACTTGCCAGTGACTAGGAAGGTGATGAGCGGATGCCCACCGATGTCGGGTGATTTCAGGTGAAGAAGGTGAAGCTTGACTCTTCAGCCACTAGGACCAGGAGTCGTCGACAACAACCAGGTGCTGGATTCGAGCTGTGCCACAAAGGATGTTGAGAGCTGCAGTGTCAGTTTCCGGATTGGACCCAACAAGCCTTGGCAACAGCAACATATGCAGAAAGCAGATATTGGCTTTGGTACAGACCAGCAAGGGCTGAGGCACTCACCCTTTGGAGGGGAGTCAGGGCACATCTGGAGCAACCAGGGAAGCCCCAGGAAAAGAAAAGTTACCTTTGCGGGGACCCACCAGTCAACGGGCCATGGATCGCAAAGGAGCCTCAAGCAGAAATGCTTGAAGCAGGCTCACGTAACACTCGTGGAGTGTAAGCCCATAATATTCAGTGCAGATGGTACTCTGGGATTGGACTACTAGTAGCCCAATGCACAACTTCGGAAAGCTCGGGAAGTGGATGCACTAGTAAATGTGCATGGTGTCCAGGAGTTCCAGTCCAACGTCTCTCGTGAGGGCTGTGGGTCTCAGCTTTACTGGGATCTCGTGTCAGCCTCTAAGAATTCTTGAAGTCCATGTCCTGAATCGCAAATACTTTGGCCTACAGCGGGAGCCTTGGAATGCAGACTGGCAAGATGCTTCTTTGGTGCCTGTTTGAACAGGGGAGTCACTCAGTGACCACAAGGGAGATTCTTCTGTCTTCTAGTCATGTAGAATGTCGAAGTTCCAGGATTTATATGTTGCAGAGATTCGTCCAGGTGTAATCTGCAGTCCTAAGGACTGAGGTCCCATACTTATACTAAGAAAGGGGGTTTGACATACTCTGGGGACCCACCTATGGGATGATCTCGGGAGAAGGGTGGCTACACCCTTTCCCCTTTGTCCAGTTTCATGCCAGAGCAGGGGTTGAGTTCCCCTGCAACCTGTTTGAACTTTGATATGCACAGGGACACCAAATGGGCCCCCAGCACTGTCTGAAAAGCATTCTCTGAATGCACCCACCCAGCCCCAATACACTAAAGTCTGTCTGGGAGGTGGGTACACCATTTGTGGCAGGAAACCTATTGTCCACACCTCCCCTGCCGGAGTTTCATCCAGCAGCAAGAGGTCATACTCGTGTCTGTGGCTGCAGCATCCATTTTGTAATGCTGGGGCTCTTTTAAACTATTACCGGTTAGGTCAGTGTGTACAAGTCTCTTCCTCTAGAAGGGCGAGATTCTACCCACACCGCCAGGACTGGCGGGGAGTAGGATTCCAAAGTGTTTGACACCAAACAGGACATGTTTCCATGCAGCCATTCAAAGTTAGCATTTACTGCGCGATTATAATGCACTTAAGAATATATGGTCTAGCTGCATCACAGAACATCTTCAGAGAATAGATTTCGAAAGCTGCAGAGGGGTCCTGCTCATCCATAGGCACCCTCTCACTCAAAACTAAGCAGGATTGATTAGGTCTGCCATAGGAGTGACTTATAGGTTTGTATGTGTCAGTGATAAAAGGTAGATATAGGTAACCTATATCTTAGTAAGGGATAAATGCACCACCTCACCCAGGCTGCAGTAGCAGACCTGTGGTGCCATTTTGGAATGCTACCCAGGGGTGGCATAATACATGCTTCAGCTCCTGGTAGGCCTCTGGGGGTACCTATGCCCTTAGTATCTAAGGTACCATATACGAGGGACTCACAAGGGTAACCCAGTAACCAATCTGGAGTGTACCTAATGTACATGCAATCATCAGGAAGCAGCTAGACTGGGGTCCTTGTTAGCTGGTCCCATACCAGACTAAAGTCGAGAAACAGTGAAACACAAGTAAAATATGGGGGTAACCATAGTAAGCAGATCCTACTCTCCTACACTCTGCACAAGGGATGAAATGTTTTTCTATCTTGGCTTTATGTAAAGAAGGGCACTGTGGGTTTGTTTGCAGTAGGGCACACATGAATTGCTGCCAAAATGTGGATAGAGTTTCCCCTGGGAACTATTTACCTATTGGTTAGGGAGGAGTAGGGAGTCACCTCCTCATGCCGGTGCCAGGCATCAATGTTGCACCCTTGTGCACTCTATTCAGAACACTACAGGACATGCAGAAGGCAGAAGGATTGCAAATGATGTAAAGACCTGTGAGGAGACCTGAATGTCTGTATCTGCTCCTACTTGGACCCAGGACAATGAAGTGGACCCCAAAGGTCAGGTAGCAGACCTCATGTTAAGCTACAGGGACACAACAAGCTGCCAGAAGCCCATTTTCCTGGAAAGTCCAGCCAACCATTTCCAACTGGACCTTTTCAAGACCCTTGTGGTAGCTTCTGCTGGATCGAATCTTGACACCAAGTGCTGTGCCTAAAGGGGCTAGAACTTGTGGCTGTGTAAAAGTGTACTCATCCTCTAATATTGATAAACCTGACATTTAGAAACTTTTTGGCTCAAAAGCCCGCTGGAGAACCAGGACCGACCTGCAAAGACAATCCAATGACGGTGTGTTTCTCCTAGGCCGAAGATTCAAGTTGCTCCTGCTCAGAGCTTTTCCGCAGAGAGCAAACAGTTTCAGTGGTCTCTTGCAGAGAAGGGATCTATTCTAATGGTGCCCTGGTAAACTACAGCTTTCAGCTTTGCCCCGTGGGAGGAATCTAAGCTCCATAAAAGAGACCACATTGTAATGTAGAAATCTACACTGGTTTAGACGCCAAAAGTGAATTTAGAATTTTTCCTGTCCAGTGGTTTTCCACCAAACTCAAATGCTTCACTAGGACCTTGTTCGGCTGGTATTTGGCCTCATGGAGTCCTTTGAGGCCAAAGCCTTTTACCTTACCTGGCTGTGGATTTTTAACTTCCATTTCAGAGATTAAATCCAAAGGTAAAATTTCCATTTGGATCAAACCTGGTTTCTGTACCTGACCTGTGTTCTATCGTGATCGGCCTTAAATCGCACCTAGGTAGAAGTCAAGCACAACCAGATCACCACTGTTAGTGCTTTATGCTTTTTTGGGCTATTTTTATATCAAATATGAAACATTCATATTTTCAGTTCCCCTTGTTGGATTTTAATGTTTTTGTGTAATTATGTTCATTATATTATTGTCTATTGTTATAAATTGGAGTGCAATGTTTATTGTGTTGTATTTTCAACTTTTGAACTGTTTTGGTACTTTTTTGGGTTAAGCCTGTCTGCTTTATGCTATAGCTACCAAGAGTTGAGCTCAAATTTAAATTACTGAAACCTCTACTGCACCTAAAAAGAATAGTGACATTATTAATAGTGGTGGACTCTCATCCAGCCCAACTAATAATATACCTTCTCACAACTATAATGAATAAACATAGAAAAAGTGCAATTACATTATTAGAAAAGAAACAATGAAATACATACAATAAAATACTGACAATTCCAATAGGAGTGCCTTATAAATGGCAGTGCCTCTTCAGCAAATCATAGATTTTGGCACTGAAGAAATCATCACACATGCACTCGCTCTCTCATGCTCGCACCACACAGAAACTCAACAACATATGCAAGATAATTGAAAAGAATGAGATTACAAAAAACCATGATGCCGCCTAAACTTTGTGGGCATATATTCTTGTAATAACAAATACAACTAAACATAGCAGTAGAAAGCCGTCAAGGAATGGTATTGAATACAGTGCATTCTTGTTTTAAATGTTCAGGATGACCTCCATGCTTTGGCCCTCTTGAAATGGTTAAACAATGATATGCTGTGGACAGTACCATTCCATGCTGGTCAAATAGTTTAGAGGCAGTGGGAACATCCAATGTAACGCACTACAGTTGAAATGAACACCAAACAAGCAGCCCATTAGCACTGTCTGTGGAGCTGCAGTATGCTCTCAGAACGAAAATGAAGGGAGGAGAAGAAAAGAAAGAAAATCGGACCTATAAAATAAAAAAAATAGAAAAGTATAGGACTGGTCCTCCACCATGGGACTGAAGTGCACTCATTTTCAGGTGTGGTTATGTTATGTTATTAGGGACTTATAAAGTGCACGGCTACTCGATTGTGTTTTCCGGTGCTACACAATCTGGGTGGGGCTAACAGTGAGCATTAGCTTGCAGAAATCACACTATTGCTGGAAAAGCCAGGTCTTCAATGACTTCCTACAAGGGAGAAGATCCTGCATCTGTCTGAGTGCCGGGGGAGACTATTCCAGTGTTGCGCTGCTTGTACCTGGAAGGAGCGGCCCCCAATTCGAGCATGGGAGGATTTAGGGATGCAAGCTAACTGAAATGCAGCAGACCTAAGAGCACGATGCAGGAAATAGAATTTGAATCTCTTCCTGAGGTACGAGGCCCCATCCCATGGAGGGATTTAAAGGTCAGAACCATAGCTTTAAATATAATCCTCTTGCGGATCGGTAGCCAGTGCATGGTTTCCAGGTCAGTAGACATCCTTGTTCTGGGCCCGAGCATAAGAATTGCCTTGCCCACAGCATTCTGGATTACCTGTAGGCATGTCAGCATGTATTCAGGGATTCCCAAGTAAAGGCTGTTGACTTAGTCCAGCCTGGATAGGACAAGCACCTGGACCACCGTTTTTATGTGTTATCGACAGAAGGGGCAGGAACTGTCTAAGCATTTTGAGCACTCCAAAACATGAGCCCACTACGGCTTGTACTTGGGAGTTCATGGATAGAATATCCTCCATCCCGACTACCACATTTTTGACAGTCTTGACAGAGGCGCTGGGGGAGACATGTCCTGTGGCCACCAATTCCGCCACACATTGTCCAATGGGAGACCGAAAAGAATAATTTTCGATTTATCGGGATTACACTTAAGTTGGTGGAGCTGGAACCAGGCAAACACCTCAGAGAGGCAGGCATTTATCGTTCTCCTCTAAAATCTGACTTCTTGTCACAGGTGAAGAGCAGTATCGTGTCGTCCGCATATGATACAATTTTTACTCCCTGGGCTTCGTCCAGATCCGCCAAGGGGGTCATATAAAGGTTAAAAAGTGTGGGCTAAGGATTGAGCCTTGCGGGACCCCCACCTCTGAGGGGATTGGCAATGCAAAAGGGGGGGACCAAACCTGTTGCTTGCGATTATCCAGAAACAAAGCAAACCATCGGAGTACCGTGCCCCCGCAGCCACATCTTGCAGCCTCCGAAGGAGCTGATCATGGGGGACGGTATCAAAGGCCGCTGATAAATCCAAGAGTATCAGCACAGCCTTCCCTCCCTGAACTAAGGTCTCCTTGATGGTCTCCAAGACCTCTAAAGCGTGGTTTCCATGCTAAAATTTGATCTGAAACCGGACTGACTCTGGTGGAAAACTTGATTGGTTCAGCATATTTGATGATGACACTATTAACATATTTTTCCAGAACCTTCGAGAAAAATCGGAGCAAAGATATTGGCCTATAATTGGTGGCTAACTCTGGATCTGTTCTTGGTTTTTTTAAGAAGGGGAAGTATTTGGCATTCTTCCACCTGTCCGGAACGAGCCCGGTCTCCAAGGATGTATTGAGAATCCGATTTAGCGCATGGTTAATCACCTCAGCTAGTGACACCAGTGTCTTGACTGGGTAGGGGTCGGATGGAGAGCCTGATTTAAGAGCCTTCACAATTTCCAATGAGTTGTCCAAAGATATAGAGGGAACTGTGTGACTAGCGGACTCCTTGGCTGCATAAGTGGGGTGAAAAATGCTCGAATTTCACCCTCAATCCTGGGCAGCGGGAAGAAAGTATCTTGGATAGTTTTTATCTTCTCATGGAAATAGGAGGCTAGGTGGCTCGTCCACTCTTCAGTCAGAGTAAATGGCTTTGCCACCACGTTAGGAGATAGAAACTCCTTAACTGTTTTATAATTTTCTTTACTGTGGTTAGCAGACTGTGCTATTTTAGAGGAGAGAAAACGTTTTTTCTCTTCTAAAACTTTCTTATAATGCACCTTTAGTGCCAGTGTATATGTTATTTTATCAGAAGGGTCAAAGTTTTTTCGCCAGACGCTCTCCAGGCGTTTACAGCAACTCTTAGTATTCCTGAGGTTGACCATAAACCATTGTGCAGAGGCACGCGAGGTCGCACGGAGAGGGGAGCGAGCTCGTAAGCCCGCAATTGAAGCCAGTTGTCTAGACCTTCCGCATCTTCCTCCTCCACTTTCCCGAGGAAGGGGATTGGGTGTTTGCTGAGGGCTGTGATGAGAGCCTCTGCTGTAATTTGGTTAAAAGATCTGAATCTGAGAGAGGGTGGTCTTCCCTGGGCATTGCTAAGGTTAAGCACCTTCTCAATCGTAAAGTCAATCATCGAGGGATCGGACCATACTAGCGGGACCGGCTGAGGACATTAATGTGTCTGTAGAGAAGATCTGGTTCAGAATTTGTCCTTTCTCGTATGTCGCTTGGTGGACATACGATGACATTTTAAAGAGAGCTAGTGAGTCGTGTAATCTGCTAGGCTCCAGTTCAATGGAATTATCCATGTGGATGTTAAAATCACCTAAAACTAGACAGTGATCAGACAAATGCAGTAACTCACAGGGCAATACAGCCAGTGGCTGAAATCAGCCATTATGTTGTCACATATATAAGTGCCATAGGCAGAAGATGGCTGACTCACTTTTATTTTTTTATTACAAGATCCTGGCAGACAACTAATAGCCTGATTTGCAGTTTTGAGGAAGGATTACTCCGTCACAAATGTGAAAGATAGCCAATCTGCTTTACTGCAAATGTCAAAAGATTAAATGCACCTGTATTAAGGTGGATGGATATCCATCACTTTTGTGACAAAGTAAGCCTTCCTCCAAATTTTAAATCAGTCCCTAGGCTTGCAAGGCTTTCAAAAAAGAGTCTGGCAAGGAATAATGCAGTGCAGATCTTCTCCCCTATGGGTTTGTCAAAAGGGGTACTCAACACCAAAATCCTTCTCAACTAAGTCAATCTGTAAGATTCCATTTATCAAAATGCTTGTCTGTAGGCTTTAACATGATGAAGTCATAATTCACCCTTAAAGACCTATTGGCATGAACATATGCATTTTAAAATGAATAGTTTAGAACTGATGCCATACTTTTCATATTAAACAGACCTGACCTATGGCATCTGACCTAACTTCCCAAATAAGCAATCAGGCACACAGCCTTGAAAATTGGCTTGTCACCATAATCAACAGAGGTCTACCAAATTACACATAAATTGGCACCTTTCAGGCTTACAGTTCAGAAAAACAAATATGCAAAACATTAAAGTTGGCAAAGCAATATACTACCCCTAATAAATGGCAGTGAAAAAGATGATCACAGTAAAATCTTCAACCACCAAAGTTTGCCTGGGGATACTCACATTAAAATGTTCTACCCAGTGATCTTTGAGATTAAACATATATTTATTGGAGATAAGATTTGTCAGCTAATTCTAATAAATAGTCTCTAAACGTCATAATGACATGTGTTAGATTTCCTCCACCAACAATTAGTATGTGTGTGCATTTCAATATGGAAACTGATAGTGGCAACATGCAAGAAGGAGTCAATGGATGGGGTGGGTGACTGAATGTGTAGAGGGTGCAATCCAAATGCCGTAAACGCAGAATTATTTCTACATATCGAGTGAAGTAAATTTTTCAAAGACTTGTATTTAAAAGAGGACAAACACCAGAGTAATTAAAACAATGTAAAACAGTTGAATTTCAACAATAATGGCACTTAAGTCATCTTTGTTTTAATACCTTTGCAGGGTGCCTTCCGAATAGCTTCATTGATGCCCATATTGTTGTATGTAAGCTGCAACTGGCCCACAGGAAGTATCAGGTGCTAAACATGGGGAGCAGAAAAGCTTCCATAACACACTCCTGGCCTGTTGGATGAGGAGAGGATCAGCAAGTGTGAGCTCAAGTACACACACAGAGAACATGTAACTCTAGGACAGGATCAGTGAAAGATTCCCTAACACACCCATCCCTAAGTGCAGAATGACTGTAGCAAGTATTTGGAACCTTTAAGTAGTAAAGCATGACTCAAAAACATGTGGCAAGGAATCGCATAAGTATAAGGGAGTCAATAAACTTAGCCGCCTTTCCATGTAAGTAGAAGTACTTCCTATCTGTTTTTCCCCTTGCCACTCTATCCCTGTCTTTCCTTGTCTGTCGCTCTCTATCTCTGTTTCTCAGTTTTTCTCCATCTCTCCCAGACCCTGTCAGTCTCTTACCATTTCTCTCTGTCTCCCTGTCCTGTGAAGTTTTTCTGTCTCTCCATGAGTCTGCCTCATGTTTTTCTCTGTCTTTCTCTACTCTGTTTATCTCTCCTTTCCCTCTTCATCAGTTTTTTTACTGTCTTTTGTTTTTCTTTTCTTGTTGTCTTCCCCTCTCTTCCTTTCTCGCTCCATCTATCTCTTTCCGATTCCCCTTTCTCTGCCTGACTATGTATCTCGTTATCTGTCTGTGTGTATCTGTGTTTCCCCACTCTCCAACTCCTTGATTTTCTCTCGCTCTTTCTCATTTTGTCTTTCTCTCTCTTACTTTCTCCTGCCTTTTTTTGCTTTTTTTTCTCTCTTTTTATCTTGCTGTCTTTCTCTGTCTCAAACTGTATTTCTTTGACTCCGTCTGTTCCAGTGTTTCCCTAAATCTACCTGTCCTCCAGTATTTCTTTGTCATTATATGTCTCTTTTTATTTCACTCTCTGTTTCTCCTTGTCTCTCTCTCTCATTCTTTCTCTATCTTTCTGTGTAAATATTTTCGTACTACCTCGGCTTTCTCTCCCTTCCTTTCTCCTAATATCATTGTTTTTCTAAGAGCTATAGACTACCTCAGCATATGCGGGACAGAAGTAGCTTTTAGCTGGAATTGACATCTGAAGGAGCAGACGTGTTTTTGGCCAACGTCTGCCCCCCCCCATTGTGAGTACAATTTGTCCCCAGCATCTGCAGGGACAGGAGTGCATTTTGGCCCAAACTGTCCTGCATGGACAGAAATGCGTTGTGGGCCATTCTACAACAGTGTCTGTTGTTCCAGGATATGCATGGACAGAGGTGGAATGTATGATGTTACTATGCAAACTAATACCACACATGCAAATACAACGCGGGTATTACTACGCTAGTACGCCTACAACGATCAACCATTACAACGCATTCTTTTACAACACATATGCCTTTGCCAGGCATGACATTGCAATGCAAAGGCATGTGTGCTAAAGACATACACTTGGTGAAAGTGTGTAAGGTAAGTTCCACCAGTGTGTAAGGTAAGTGCCCTACCCTAAACTCTAAATCACTACCCCTGCATGACCCCTCATACCCCAGCCCTTACCTTTTCCTAAATTGTACCCCTGCACGACCCGAGCATCAATCCTTTCCCTGTCCTAAACCAAAATCACCATCCCTGCATTTCCCCCGACCCGCAATCCTTTCCCTACCCTAAACCCTTAATCATTACCCCTACACGACACCCCTGGCCCCCAATTCTTTCCCTACACTAAACCCTAAATCACTACCCCTGCATGACCCCCAACCACAGTCCTCTCCCTAACCTAAACCCTAAAACACTACCCCTGCATTACCCTCCCCTGACTCCCAGTCCTCTCCCTACCCTAAACCTTAAAACACTACCCCTGCACGACCCCCTGACCCTCAGTCCCCCCAAATCTAAACCCTAAATAACTACCTCTGCACGACCCGACCCCCAACCCCCAGTCCTCTCCCTATCCTAAAACACTACCCTGCACGACCCCCCCCCCCAACCCCCTTTTAACCTAAAATTGTAACCCCCACCCTAGGCCCAATCCCCCTTACCTCTCTCTCTCCTAGTGGCTCCTGCGGTCTGAGGAGTGGTGTACGTCGGGTCTGAGGGGCAGTGCACTTCGTTATGAGGAAACGGAAGAACTCTGTTTCCTCACAACGACATGGATCACCTATATTTTTTTACAAAGTATGTACGTTTTACCATAAATACCTTTATAACGGAATTCGTTGTAAAGGCATGCGTGGTAAAAGCACATGCATTGTACAAAAATGCATAGTAAAGCCTACGCGTTGCTACAACGCATGCGTGGTGATACTTGGTCGTAATGGCATGCGGGGTTACAGCCACGATGTAATGGCAGTTCCACACAGAGGTGCATTGTGGGCCTAATCTGTCCCTGCATCCACTGGGACTGAAGTGAGTTGAGGAGCGTTCTCTACTATGTTGATGCGGCAGGTGGCAACACATGTAAAGTGACAATGTATTTTGTAGTTTGAAGTATGCTTTCAACTGCAAAGAAATCTATTTGTTTTACATACTCCGAAGAAAAGAACTTCATAACAGTACATTCCTGCCGGCCTCTTTGAATTCCACTCGCCTGCCAAGTTCCAAATCTGGTGTGCCTCAGACAATTAGTGTCAGCGTTTTGTGTTTGATTTGCACAGAGCTCAGAACTGCAACCTTCATGTTTATATTTCATGCCACTCCTGGCCTCCTAAATAAAAAGAGTTTAGCAACAGGCTTAACATCTGTCATGTCCATTCTATATTCATATTTTGAATGGGATTAGGCGGGGGACTTAGGCACTTTTAAAATAGAAACAAAGACAAACACAAGGCTGATAACGCTCACTAGCATTCAAGCAGAGCTTTAGTTGAACAGCCCTACTACATACTCTGCTAAGCAAGTTAAACCTAGCTGTCTCTAAAAGGCTTACAGGAAATATTTTAATGGATATTGAAATATGTCCCTCTTGGAATGAAGTCGCTTAAACAGTTTGATGCACCACTTGAGTCGACTTAGATATTAACAGAAAGATATGGTGGGGACAACTTTTATTTTAAATTTCCACATGAACAACGACTGTCCACATTCTTTATTCATACACTTCTTTTTGTAAGCAGAGTGTAAAAATTAAGAATAATTGTATATTGACAGACAGGAACGAAAGATAGATGTCAACAGATCGATTGTCCCTTAGAAAGGAAATTCATGTTTTTCCAAGTTGGCAGGGCAGGAGAAAACATGACCTACGTCGCCTTGTACTGCAGTACAACTGCTGTAGTTAATAACACAACTTGTGTCCTGGTGAAGCTTCTGGTTTTATTCTTCAGTTGAATACAGCACACCGAGGCTCTCTCTGGCTGCCCCTCATCACTCTCATCTGTTCAACTGCCTGGGCTGGAACCCACCAGCACCAAGCAAACAACCGACATTCTGCCCTCACATTCTATCCACACGATTCCATTCCTTTCCACACATAAAATGTATGCAGGTTTTAAAGACAGAGGGGGGGGGGGAGGAGGGGGGGTACCATGACGCTAGGAATGCGCACATAGGGAGTTAGCCCTAGGTGTGGGAGGAGGAGCGTGCAGCCTGCTCACTTCGGCTCTTTCCTGCTCAAACCCTATAGCCTGTTTCCATGGCAGATTGATGTTCTATATCCCTGCAGCCTATACTCTGCTGTCTGGCCACCTCACTCTTCTCAGCGATTGAGTGAGTAGTTAGTGGATGGCAAGGTCAGAGGCCGCTTAGCTCTGCTGGTAGTGAGAGGCATCCACCTGTCCATGAGTCTTTGGCTTCACCAGTGGAATCCTGAGGAGACAAAAGGAGCTGAAGACTGTGCAAAGGGGAGGTCGGTTTCAAGACCTGGCCTGCGCCCACCTGGCCATGCTTCTATCCAGCCACCACTGTGCAGTCAGTTGAATGTGCACAACAGGCTTTGGACACATGACATGTTTGCCTTCAGCACTAACTTATCCATCACAGCATATGTTCTTACCACATCACTAAAACTGAACTAAACTAGAGTGATTTATTTATTTATTTAATATGTTTTATACAGCACTGGCTAGACCCTTAGGTATCAGAGTGCTTTACATAATGTTCAACAATGATAATAATTACACGTTACATACACATTAAAGAGCGAGAAGGGGAGGCAAATAGAGTGGATGGGGGAGAGGGGGAGTGAGAAGGGAGATGAAGAGGGGGTAGATGGAGTGAGAGGCAAAGGGAAAGTCTGCCCAGTGATCAACTGGGTAGGTGACGGCTGAGGAGGGAATCCACAGCTAGTCTCCCCTTTAGCTCTCAAGGTAGCTCCATCGTGAATCGGTCAGATAGCTAGGTCTCAACAGACGAGGGGGAAATCACAGAAGAATGGCCAGATTGAAAAAGGATGGGAACTCAGAACCAAGTGGGTGAGGGAAAAGGTCAGGAACTGGAAATGCGATAAGTGGAGTGGATAGGAGTAGGGGGATAGTATGAGGGAGGAGGAAGGAGATAAGGTCAGGAGAGATGAAGGAGAGTCTGCCCAAAGACTGTCTGGGTAGGAGACTGCAGAGGAGGGTTGAGTTGAGTTGAGTTGAAGGAGAATTTGTATAGCGCTACTTTACCCGTAGGCGTCAAGGCGCTAAAGATGGAAAAAGAAAGCTGTGTGAGGGGAAAGCGGGGAGGATGGTTAATGGTAAGCCTCCCTGAAGAGTCAGGTCTTCAAAGCCTTTCGGAAGAGAGGGTGTGAGGTGAGTTCCTTAAGGAGGGAATCCACAGCCCATCTCCCCAGTAGCTATCAGGGTAACTCCACCAGGCATCAGTCAGAATAGCTAGGTCTCAACAGTCGAGGGAGGGTACCCAGAGTAAATGTCCTGGTGGGAGTGCAGGAACAGGCTTGGGTGATGGCTGAGATAGATACACCGGGAAGGGTCCCACTGAGGTGGCCTTGATGAGGTCTGGCAAAGGGGGGGATGAGTTCTTGAAGTTCGAATTCCATCGTCCCCAAAAATCTCTATAACCCAGAGGGCAAGGGGTGTAAGCTAAGCAGTGGCTCAGCATGAGGATAGAGCCAAGGACCGCCAGTCTTCAATGGGGGCATGTGATGTCAAGAAGTAACCACCAGCAGGAGAGACAGTCGCCATTGGTAGGTCGGGCGGGGCACCTCTGGTGTCAATCAGGTTGTCCCTCAAGGTCAGAACAGTAGTTACGGATCCAGCTCAATTTTGGGCCTGTGTTTATTTTATACTGGTGTAATACTTAAACTTCTCTGCTGGGGTTGCCCTATGTGTGGAGTTTCTGTAGGATATTCCTCGAATCCAAGATTTCTAGATTTCACTCCAGCAATCACTATGGATAAGGTGGTTCAACTGCATTGCTTGCCTTGGTCAGAGTTTCTCTTCAGGCCGGGACTAGCGGCAGGAGATGGTAGAACAAATGCTATTTTAGTGAAACATTTGAACATTTCAAGTCATGGTAGTGGTCTACAGATATAAGCAGTCTGGAGTTTTCCACACTTCAACAGATTGCCACATTAACAGCAGATCACCATTTCCTCAGTTGTTCTTTACACACCATCTATGGATCCAAAGAAGTGGCACACCCTGGAATCCACGAGATCAGTCTAATATTGGTCTGCCATTGGTGGGTGGTTCTTTCTGCTGTGAATCAGGTGCAAGGGTGGTTAGCCTTCATTGTACTCCACTCCCTCATGGCTGTCCTGTCTGATTTTGGGAGTACTAGCCACCTGCAAAGTTTGAATCAAAGCAAAATGATAATTAGCTCCTCAAAGCCATGCCTCCACAAGGATTACAGAGTTAAAGTAATTTTAAGGCAGACAGTTGGACTTTTACCAGTGCTTAAGTTGGGCCTATTGTTGGTTTCCAGCACTTTTGTTTCCACATCAGGGATGTCCGGTGAACAAGAGGTAGAAAAACCCACAAAGGAAAAAGAATAAGAACGTGAACAACAGGAAAAATATCACAAAGGGAGAGAGCAGGAACCTGCACTAGTGAGATAGGTGAGAGAGGGTGTCTGGTAGTGGATTACATAAGAATGGGTTGGATTGAAGACTACTCTGCCTTGGTATTCAGTGTGATGACATTTAATAACGCTGGCCACGGTCTTCTGACCAAAGCTTTGGCACCAGAACCAGTACTCTTTCTTTTACATAATGAAGTGTGCGGTATTTGTTGCAGCCAATCAGTTCAGAGGCAAACATTTCCCCAGAATAAAGGGAATGCTGGATTGCAGGTTAAGCTATGACTGCTAATGTGGCTCACAAGTGACAGGATTATATTGGAAACATATTCATGTTTTTTCTGTATTGTCGTGTCTGTGAATGTGTTTCAATTGAGCAACTCTGAACAGTATTCAATTGAATGAAAACCCTTATCATTAAGGGTTCTTAGTCTCTGCTAAGTAACTTAAGTGAACAAGTAGAAAAGATCAGGCCTAAAGTCAGAGAAACAAGGAGAGGGTACGAGTAGGTTAAGTAAATCATGGAGAGAGAGTATGAAGAAAATGACAGCAAAGGTCAAATTATATGTTTAAACTTTAGACAACTCACATGAAAAACCTAGACAGTCGGCTATGTGATGGTCTAGAACAGCCCATCCTACTATGGCCCCTGATCCATTATAGATCCCCCAGGGGTTTTGCCTTGTGAAAGTGCATGTCCCAATAGATGAAGCACTTTAATCAAATGTCTACTGACAAACGAGCATAAGTATACCTCGTTTAAGCATTTTACATCCGATGTCCATGGAACCGAAACCAACTACTAATGCTCAGCCAAAATGGCAGCGAGAACTCTGAAAAACTATTATAAATCCAAGCGCAAAACAGAGAAAAATGCTTAACAGAGAATAACATCAGATTGATTGAATGACTGGCTGTACATTAATTCTCTATTGAGGTGATTGTATTTATATAACGAATGTGGTGAATGCACCAATACAGTTACACGATGATCGCATTCGTAGGTACACATGTCATTCCCAGGTTGGGAAGCCATGAACCACTCATTTATTTCTTAACCTTCAGATAGGCTTATACATGCGACATCAATCACTGATGGCCCATTGTATACCCACCTTTTGTCAGCAGGGTTGGACTGAACATTCTGCTCTCTGGATTTTTTTCTGGTGGGCTGCTAGTTAGGGAGTCTGTTTTAGAGCATGATGAATACATGTAACACCCATGAAAGCACACATGGCTCATTCCAGTCGAGAGCCAGCACTGTGCTGAGTTGAACATATTTGCCAGGGCTGATTTTGTGTTCCAGTCTGACCAATGCTTGTTAAGGAAGGATGGGGTGTAGAAGGATTATGGTACACCTTAGGTTGAGCAGATGAAGCTTCTTAGAAAATATGGGTCAGATGTATGAAGCTATTTAGTGGCTGCAAACCCTGTGATTTGCTAAATCTATGGGTTTTGCTAAAAAGCTTTTTATTATGTGCTAATCCCATTTTGCAACTACATGCCAAATCCCAAAATGGGTTAAGAAATGCATAATGAATTGCAATTTGAAAAGGGTGTGTTTAGGATGCCCCTTCCAAATTGCAATTTGTAATGCTATGTATCAATGGTTTGCCTCTGCAATTTTGGTTGCAGACCAAGGATAGGTTATAGATTCCTCAAATGAGATCTTACCCCATTCAAGGGGAGGAGAGCCCCTTGGGACCACCCCCCTATTGAGAATTTTAAAAAATGTTTGGAGTGGGCTGTATCAACTCTTAATGAAACAAAGTTTTTTTTCAGTATTTTTTTAAAACTCAGCACCATTTCTTTAAGGGCTGCATTAAAAAAAAATCACAGTCATGATGATCTGTTCAACCCAGCAGACCACAATCACTGTGGTTGCCATAAATTAGCATACATAGTAATTTGCAACCTACTTTATAGATAGTAATGAGGTAGGGCAGATTGTGACACAATCTGAATACTTATTTTGAAGATGACTTATTAATACATAGGTTGATTCACAATAGTTTAATGGTTCCAAAATACTGGTTGAAAATTGTGATCGGTTTTTGGGGACTATTTCTACATACATCTGGCCCAAAAGCCATAAAAAAATCTTTATAGCACTCTTGGGCAACTGGAAGATAGTTCATGAACGCTTAGCTAAGTAGACATGGCTGTTACCTCAATGCTTTTATTGGTTGACATAAACTTGTAGACGCTTTATAATTGAAACAGCATTTGGTGGTAGCTTTATTGAAAATTGTGTTTATATGCATGTACATGCCTATATATATGTGGGCTATTCTCATAATTGCACATTAATTCTTTTGCTTATAGGCTAAGAACTGTGATCATTTTGTAAACAAAGCATTTACGTTTGATTTTGTTTTCTTTTCATCATGAGATAACGTGCTTATAAGATATAGCACTATTTTTATGTATGGCAACGAGATTACGGATAAAAATATTCACAATGTATTTCATGTATTAAAATGGATAATGGGGGACTTATTTACAAAACAAATGTTGGAGCGCGTTGCTACACCAAATTAGGCATCGCTGCGCTCTGACATTTTTTTAACTCAGGGATGCGCCATATTCACAAAAATACGGCGCACCCCTGTGTTTCTCTGGTGAAAAAGAAGCTGCCTAGTGCTAGCGTAAGCAACTTGCTGCCATTTTGCAAGGGTGCCTGCAGTCGGGGCCCGTGGAGGGAGTTCCGTGGGGCAGAGAGGTGGGGCAGGGGAGGGGCAGGGTGGGGGGTACTAAAAACCAGAATATGGATAATTGGAGGTAAGTAAACAATTTAATAAATAAAACGAATTTTATAGCACGCCCTGCATCGCATTTTGCGATGCTGGGTGCACTACGAAATTCGTTTTCTTTATTAAATTGTTAACTTACCTCCAATTATCCATGTTCCGGTTTTTAGCAATCCCCGCCCCACCTCTCTGCCCCACGGAACTCCCTCCACGGCCCGTGACTGGGTGCCTGCACTGCAGGGGCTATTGTTTATGTCCCGGAAGGGACACCTTGCTGCACATAAACAATCAATAATGGCGATTTGCTCTTTCTATGTGTGCTGCAAAATGCAACATACGTAAAAAGATAAAAAATTAGGAGAAATTAATCATTTCTCCTCGTATCAGCATTCTAAGACCAGGTATTCCCTGGCGTTAGTTTTTGGCGCTGTGCCAGCCTTGTAAATCTGGGTGAGCATCAAAAAGCAATGGGTGTTGCAGTGGAATGCACGCTGTAACACCTATTGCACACCCCTTTGCCACAGAGGACTGTTGGTCGGAAAGGGGGCATGTTTACAAGGTGGCGTTAGGCTATGTTAAGTGGCTTAGTGCTACCTTGTAAATATGAGAAATAGCTCCACGCCACTGGAGTGTCTAAAAAAGGGATGCTAGAGTGGCGATAGGGGCTTGTACATATGCCCCATAAGGTTATCTGTCATATTGTACTCAATCTAGGTACACTATCTGCTACACGGCTCAGTGTCCACATATACTTTTATTCATTTGTGAATAAAAAAAATGAATCCCAAATTTTTCATTATGTTAACAAATTACTTTCTATGTTTGTAGATGGAGAGAGAAGTGCCTAGTTATAACCTTAGAGACAAAGAAACGGACAGACTTACAGATAGACCAGATTATACATATTGGATGAATTAATAATTCTGCTATTATAGAGAGAGGCAAGCATCGAAATTTGGCTGATCTGTGTAGATGAGCTTTGTGTTTTAGAGACAGCGACTCTTTAGTGATCATTTTATGTGGGAGATGATTTTGTAGAACTGCTAAACTATCACAAAATATATTTGACTAGGAATATGTGTGTAAAATCTTTATTAGGTTATACTCATAACCATAAAAGAACACAGCATCAAAATACATACATATCATACATAAAAAAATATATCAAACACACGAGACAAAATACATATTAAAAAGATGGTAATAAGAGCCACAGATAAAACCCCATAAAAATTGCAACCCCGAGATCATATAACTAATATCATCCAATAGCAGCAACAGAATTAATCAGGCACAGAGTACCTCAATCTCATTGCCGCTCTTTAAAAGCAGGAAACTTTAAAAATAACGTGCTTATTAGATGGAAGCTGGAGAAACATAAGAGCAGGCCGTACTTGCGTAAAATTCGGGGATTTCAATGGAGGCATAGTAAACATTCTCCTGGTAGCCTAAAACAGCAGCAAAACATCATAAAATGAAGGGTGTCCTGCTGAGACAGATTGTCACAGCCGCAAGGACCAGACAGGTTTCAACACTGGGAGAGGACAGGAGATAGTGTTGCATATTAAATCGAAACCTGGTCAATAAAAATCGCTCCCTATCTCTATTTACAGCAAATAAATCAGGTTCCATAATGTGAACTGTTTACATCAGCTTGTGTCCACGTACCACAGGTTTCAACAGTTCTGAATGCTCACTATATAGAGACTTGCGATTCAAAATGTGATCACTCACCCACTTCAATTCTGAGATACAGAAGGACAGGGGGCAATGAAATAAGTCCTCCCTACCCACACTGTTAAAAGTATCCTTGACTTATGCAATTTACTGTATCTTAACCACAAGCGCAAGAGCCAAACTGTCCTTAATAATCAGTCTGTTCAGCTGGGATTCCTTCCTGGTCCACACTTTTATCCAGCATAATAGTGGCCTGAAGCGATTATACCTCCTGTTAGAACTAGGGGTCTCTACTTGGCTGAGGTAAGTACCTTAGTCCAAATAGGTACCCTTGCTTCTAGTCAGAGAAAGGAGGGACACACTCTTAGATACCCCCTGCTCACCCCCTGGTAGCTTGGCACGAGCAGCCAGGCTTACCTCCAAGGCATTGTGTAAAGTATTTGCAACCACACTCCCAGTAACACAGTGATAAAACCACAAATGGACACCACACTGTTTTAAAAAAAAAAATAGCGGTATCTTTATCAAAAGGAATATGATGAGATCAAATGATAGAATTCCAACATATGCGTATTCGTAATCTTTCACTCTGCTGGTTATTAGGCCAGCAATCACTTATAGGTTCTTGCGTTATTAAAGAGCAGTTCACAATGATCTAATGCACTCCTTATGCAATGCTATGCAGTTCGTAATGCAGTTCGTAATGTAGTAATAACAAGTCCTTAATGCACATACTAATGCAGTTCGTAACGCAGGAATAATGCAGGTCCTAATGCAGGAATAATGCGATTCGTAATGCAAGAATAATGCTATTCCTAATGCAACAATCAGGCAGTTTGTAATGCAAGAATAATGCGAGTCGTAATGAGAAAATCAGGCAGTTCGTAATGCAAGAATAATGCGATTCACAATGCAGTAATCAGGCAGTTTGTAATGCAAGGAATAAAGTGTACACCAATCGGTGCGGTCAACTTGGGCCCCTACTAATCCCCAACACGACAGACAACGGTCACAAGCTTAAAGGGCAGGTACGTGCCGCTCGGGGACTCAGCGCGTCTAACGCGGTAGAAAGAGAGAGAGAGAGGCAACACACCCCCCAGGTAAGGCTTGGACTCCGGGCGGGAGCCGCAAGCGTGTGTGGCCTGTGGAGGCATGCAGGAAGAGTACAGGAGTGCCAGAGCGGCCCGTACCTGCCCAGCAGTATCGGGGCCACCCCTTTAAGCTCATGACCATTGTATCTGGTGGTGGGGCTTAGTAGTGGCCGAGTTGTATGCCCCGATTGGCGCATGTTTTATTCCTTGCATTACGAACTGAGAAATTTTCGCATTACGAATCGCATTATGCTTGCATTTCGAACTGCCTGATTATTGCATTACAAATCGCATTATTCTTGCATTACGAACTGCCTGATTGTTGCATTACGAATCGCAATATTCTGGCATTAGGTACTGCCTTATTCGTGCATTATGAATCGCATTATTCTTGCATTACGAATGCATTATTCTTGAATTACGACCTGCATTATTCCTGCGTTATGAACTGCATTAGTACATGCATTAACGACTGTGTTATTACTACATTAGAAACTGCATAGCCTTGCATTAATACAGCAAGAACCTATAAGTGATAGCTGGTCTAATAACCGGCAAAGTAAAAGATTACAAATACGCATATGTTGGTTTTCTATCATTTGGTCTCATCGTATTCCTTTTGATAAAGATACCGCTATTTTAAAAAAAAACAGTGTGGTGTCCATTTGTGGTGCTATCACTGTGTTACTGGGAGTGTGGTTGGAAATACTTTACACATTGCCTTGGAGATAAGCCTGGCTGCTCATGCCAAGCTACCATGGGGTGAGCAGGGTTTACCTAAGAGTATGTCTCTCCTTTCCTTGACTAGAATCAAGGGTCCCTATTTGGACTAAGGTATCTACCTCAGCCAACTAGAGACCCCCAGTCCTAACAACTCCTATATGTTTTAGTCCTAACTCATTATGCACACAGAATGCTGGTGTGCTTTGGGAAACCTGCAACACACGCCTCAAGAACATATTTTCAATGGTTTGTAAGTTGTCTACTTTCGGACAAAACAAAACAAGATACAGCAGCATTGACCATTATCCGCCCGTGATCTGCCATGACATAGAACTTGGGGAAATTGACTGTCCATAAAAGCTACAAATGTATCTAGTTACAAGGGTAGACCAATGGCTGTCCTAGCCATGAAGACCGGATTGTCAGTGTACAGTAATACCCGGAGTGGTCTCGTCCCCACTTTTGGGATATTAGCCTTCCCCGAGAGACGGGCTTGCTCCAACCCATTTACATAAAGAGTAAATAAAAAGGGGGCAAGAATGCACCCCTGACAAACTCACCTACTGGTTCTGAAAGGTTGGGTGCGAGTCAAGTCCTGAGAATACTGCACAGATGCTGATGTTTGGGCATGTAATCACTTAAGAGAAGTACAACAATGGAGTCCGCCCCCTCTTGGGAGAAGCAAGTGCATGATTGACCCTGTCAAATGTGGATGTTAAGTCCATAAGCGCCAGGTGGATGGACTCAGACTGTTCAACAGTATACTTGTTTATATTCAGATATAAATTCAAGCATTGGTCAGTTGTATCTACCTGGCCTACAACTGTATTGTACCTCAGAAATAATAATATTCTCATCCACCCATAACATCAGCCTATCTAACAGAACCCTCCGCATGACCTTCACTTTGGCGTCAAGCAGAGATATTGGTCGATAACATTGAGGATTGTCCTTGTCACTCTTCTTGAATACAGGGAAAATTACCGTGGTGAACCACGAGGGCAGAAGGCCCTTTCTCACAGCAGCATTTAGGACCATTGTCAGGGCTGGGTCCCAAATCTCTATTTCATCCAAAAACAAAGGCAGGGGTATCACATAAGGCCCTGGGGCTTTATGGCCTTATTGCCTGATAACGCCTGGATGCCCTAGCTCACTTCCTCTAATGTGAAAATGAGGTTAGGTCTGCCCTCCTGAGACACATCCAGATCCTTATTACCTCCACTAGGCACACAAGACACATCCAGACCCTTATTACCACCATTGGGCACACAATTGTAAATCCCTTCTGTTAGACCTGGCATTTCTTGGCGTGATTACCCTGACTGTTTGCCTCTACTTCCCCTATTTTTGATGCTGTGATGTATTTCGTTTTACTGGCTTAGATGCTTTGGGCACTTTTCCACTGCTGATCAGTGTCAAAGTGCAAGTGCTCCCTGTGTAAAGTGTAATGGTAATTGGTTGTCCATGATTGGTATGTTTGCCTTACTAGTAAAGTCCCTAGTAAAGTGGACTATGTTTTCCAGGACTGGTAATGCAAATGCTACTAGTGGGCCAGCAGAACTAATTATGCCACCAACACAAGTAGCCTTAAAGAGAGAACTCAGGCCTGCCACTACAGTGCCTGTGCGCAGTTTGTTAAACTGCCATGTTGTCCTGACACATGCACCCACTTACCATGCCTTACCCTTCCCTTTTTATGCACTTCAGACACCCCTATGGTAGGTCCAGGGTACCCCCCTGGGCAGGGTGCATGTATGTAGAAGGAAAGACTGAGGTGTGCACTATGTCCTGACAGTGAAATACTCTCAATTTTGTTTTTCACTGTTGAAAGGCCATCTTGCCCAAAGGACAGAATGGGGAGGCTGTGTAACAGGTTTCCAGCCTATCTTCCCATAGGCTTAAAATGGAGAGGTAAAGTTTAGTATGCCTGAACTCACAATTTAATACCACATCTTTTTGTGAAGGTGGTTTTTGCATTGTGTGTTTAGAAACCACACTTTTAGAAGTGACTGTTTTTTTGTGTTCTAACATTTCTGTGTGTCTTTGCCTAGTTGTGGATTGACTGTCTGGATTTGAAAGTGATAGTATCTCGGGAATGTCTTGACGCAGGAGAGGAGGTGAGACAGCAGCAGGCTGACTTGCATCTGGAGTGTAGGGGAGGAGTAGCCCTAGAGGTAAAGAGACCTGGGCTGCCGCCATAAAACAATGGCTCCATCTTCGGCTGAGTGATTGAGAATCCAGACACCCACTGTCAAAGGAAGAAGGTGTCACTGGCAGGGAGATACCCAGAACTGGTTTGGACAGGGGTCAGTGCCCCCTGAACACAAAGATTTCAAATAAATGTAGGGGTATAACTATGGGAGCTCAAACTCCTGGACGTTGGATTGATCAAGACTGAAAAGGATTGAAAATACTACCTGCTCAAGAGCAACCTCTGCCAAGGAAGAAACAGCTGAAGAAACTGAAGGAAAGGACTGACCCTTGCTGTCAGTTCTGGGGCTGGCCTGCAGTTTGCTGATTTAACCAAGGAGATGCTAAGAGACTTTGCTGTATGCTGTGTCCCCCTGCTTGAAAGAACTTTG
The DNA here is from genome assembly GCF_964263255.1 of Lissotriton vulgaris. Classification (NCBI taxonomy): domain Eukaryota; kingdom Metazoa; phylum Chordata; class Amphibia; order Caudata; family Salamandridae; genus Lissotriton; species Lissotriton vulgaris. Next base: position 444,826,003 of record NC_141697.1, on the reverse strand, counting down.
CTGTGTGCTGTGTCCTGAAGTAACTTGTCCCCAAGGGTCCCAGGAGAGCTGGCTCCTTGTTGTGGAAACCCAGGAATAGAAAAGTTTCCAGGGGTGACTCAGCAGCGCTGTGTGCATGCGCTTTTTGCAGCCTGATACTTTCGTAAGAACTGCCCCATAATCGTGTGCACCCGGAATCCAAGTGGGTCTCAGCGATGCTGTGTGTGTGTGCTTTGTGCAGGCTGAGACCTTCGTGAGGATTACCCTGTGATCATGGGCACCCGGAGCTTAAGTGAGTCTCAGCGATGCTGTGTGCATGTGCCCTGTTGCAGCCTGAGACCTTCATCATTGCCATCAGCCCGGACCAGCATTTCTGGAGGAGCTGTGTCACTGGTCCGAGCATGTCTTTGCCAAGGAGGGACCTCAAACCATCCCAGTCATTGGGGGGCCTCTTGTTCCACTACCCAAGAGCAACAAAATGTCACATTGCTGCGAGGAGAGTGAAATCGCACCCCCAAGGTAACACTCAGCGAGCGTGCGTGTGTCGTGCCTGGGGTGGGGAGCGGGCTACGCCAGAAACGCTCTCGGCCTTTCCTCACTTTGCACTGCGAGCCTCCGCTGAAGTCTGTATTGCGGCCCGTACTTGCCGAGGAGTGGCAGTACCAGGGCTGGAGTGTGGAGCTACACTTTGTTTTACACCATTCTTGAGTTGGGGGCATATTTTGGCAGTAGCTGACCACGAGTCAGCAAGAGTGGCATAGAGACTGTCCAGAGCACCGTAATTGGTGCCGAAGTACGTTATTTTGTTATTACGAAGTGCCTGATTTTTGCATTATGCATTACATAATTTTGGTATTACGAACTGCCTGATTGTTGCATTACGCATTGCATCATTTGTGCATTACAAACTGCCTGATTGTAGCACTACACATTGCATTCTTTTTGCATACCAGACTGCCTGATTGTTGCATTACGCATTGCATTATTTTTGCATGACAAACTGCCTAATTGTTGCATTCCAAATTGCGTTATTTTGGCATTACGAACTGCCTGATTAATGCATAGCGAACTGCATTATTTTTACATTACGAAGTGCCTGATTCCTGCATTACGAACTGCATAGCATTGCATTAGCACTGCATTGGATCATCTAGAATTGCTCATTTATGCTGCAAGAGCCTACAAGGGCTGGCTGGCCTAATAACTGGCCAGGTGAAATATTACAAATACGCATATGTTGGATTTTTATCATGTGGTTTCATCGTATATCTTTTTATATAAACATATACTTGTTTTTTATGAAACTCATGTGGAGTCCATTTGTGGTGTCATCATTGGGTTACTGAGAGTAGGGTTGCAAATACCTTACATATTTGCCTTGGATATAAGCCTGGCTGCTCGTGCCAAGCTACCGAGGGGTTGAGCAGAGGCTATCTGTGACGGTGTCCTTCTTTTCCCTGACTTGGAAGCAAGGGTCCCTATTTGACCTCAGCCAACTAGAGGCCCCCATTTCTAACACCTTCAAAATGAACTATCCATTGATGCTCCATGATATGATGGCGTAGGGTTGGGCCATTATTACTGGAAGAACAAAGCCAATTTATTACACCTCAGAGCAAGGAACCATCTTTAGTTAAGCACGCATGGGCTAAATCATCACAGACTCTCTCTCTTAAAATTGATTTACGGTTTGGGAGTTCCAGTTTGTATACCCTGAGACAAGCAACAACATGGCCCTTATCTATGGGCCTTCAAGCGATAAAGGGCCTTGAAACAATTGCAGTCAAGCCATTTGGGTTCATATAGCCTAGTGGACATCAAAGAGGTCTTAAGTAAACACCTTGTCTCAAATACCCTCATAAGCCAATAGCAGTGACACACTCGAAGAGAAAGGATCCAGACATGTGAGTATCTCTTGCCTACACCCTAAGAAAAGAGACTTTTTAAACAGAGTGTGCTCCACCTAGGACCACCTGCCCTGATCTGTTGGAGAAAATGCTTCCAGTCTCTCTCGCGCAGTGATAGCACCACTACTTATCCCACCAATCACTAAAGTGAGAGGGTTGTGATCAATAAATGGGCGATGCACTATACTAAAGTTGGAATTAACAAAAATAATGACCCTAACAGCAAGATAAAATCTATTATGGAAGCACAACTCCTACCTGTGAAAGTTGGTAAAATACAGGAGTTGATGTAATTAACTATTTTCTTAAATGAGAAGGCAAGATTATGATTACTTAGGATGACATTTAGCTCATAGCCCTCCCTAGTGTGGGAAATATGTAGCCCTTGCATGCATACATTTGGGTTTGGTATTAGTTGAGTCTAGAGGGCACTCGCATGAATGGCAGTTAAAATCACCAGCCAAAAAGAACTTGTCCAAGCCAAACCTATGGCCAGTCAAGATGTCAATACCTGAGCTTAAAGTGGTAACGTTAGATGTCTCTTCAGACCATGTCTTAGCATTGTAGATATTCATTAAAGCCAAAGACATTGGGCCTGTGAAAGTTAGCTTTAGCACCTGCATCAGGTTCAAATCCCAAACAAGATCCTTAATTTTTCCACACAAGACCAATTAAGCAAAATGTTGTATCCAAGGATTCACAGGAGAAGAAGGTAAACTTAAGAATTAAGTTTAATTAAGAGTTTCAAGTACAGCATTAGATCCATCAGAGTGCACATCTAACAAGCTCCAGTCTTCAACTGAAGATCAGGAGCAGAACATTCCACAATAACCTAGCAACTAGATGCTAGGATACAAAACATAGGAAAAGCATTAGCAATGAAGGAACATAGGATATAACACACCTCCTTTCCCACAATAAACAAAACAGATTAAAATAAAGAGATAAAACAAAAGATGAAACAACAATTTACAATAGAGTAACATATCAGGTAATGTAATCATTCAAATATTTCGGTGTAAACTTAACTCTGGATGATTTTGAACAGGAAGCAGAGACCTCAGAAGGGCCTGAAACAACTTCACTTTTATCTAGAGAAGTCGAGTTATTATCATCAGAGCTGGTTAAAGCAGTGGATTGAAGGGATTGAAGGGAATCTTCCTCATGAATATTAGGTTTGTCAAAGAATGATAGAGCCCCATCAGACACATTGGAACTACATGAAGGAAGATTACATGGAAACCAAGTGATAGGGTCAACTACATTGGGAATACCGTTTGAACCTGAAACATCAACAGAAGCAACGTCCGAGCCCTTCACTTTTGAAACGGCCCTTTTACTCCACCACTTACCACCAGTAACTTTAACAGCATGTTTGCCGACTTGAACAATAGATGTCTCTGGATAAAACTTTGAGCCTTTGGCCTTACATGGTCTTCGGATTCTAACCTTGTCACCAACGCTTAAAGAGATTTCTTTTACATGTTTTTCCAGATCATATCTGACTTTGGACTTAAGCTGTGCAGAAACAACCTTATCTTTGACAATATCCAGATCAACAACTTCTTTACCTTGAGATGTTTTGCTAACAACCCAACCAGGGGATAACTCATTAAAGGATTGTCTCCCTCTTAATAAGAGGAAAGGTGTTACCCCAGTGGTTGAATGTGGTGTGTTGTTGTACGACCAAACTCTGTCGTAGACAACGTCTTGAACACAAAGGCTAGAAGAAATAGCTAGTTGAACTGCGTCCTTCAGGACACGATTCGCTCTCTCCACTAAGCCGTTGCCCTGTGGGGAGTACAAAGCAGTGGTAAGATGTTTAATGGCAAAATTATCCAAAAAACTATTCATTTCATAAGATACAAACTGTACCCCATTGTCCGATACTAAGAACTTGGGAATTCCTTCGGACTGGAAAAGTTTCTTAAGACATTTTATGACATTATGAGTATTAGGTTCTTTTAAAAACTCACAGACAACCCATTTGGAGTGATAGTCTACAATGGTGAGTATAAATCTGAAACCCTGGTTTAAACCACCAATGGGCCCTAGAAAATCCATGCCTAATTTCTCCCATGGACTGTCAGGGAAAGTAACGGGACACAAGGGTTTGTTAACAGTCCTCAATGATTTCTCTGCATGAGAACACTCACTACAGCCATTCAAGAAGGTATCCACACAGATGTCCATCCCTGGCCACCAATAGTGAAGTCTCAATCTTTTTTTTGTACTTGTGATCCCCCCATGACCTTTATGAGCAATCTCAATAATCTTGTCTCGAATAGAAACAGGAGGAATGAGGGAGACACCTCTCAAGAGGAAATCACCCTCCAAACTTAATTCATCCCTAACCTTGGAAAAAGGAAGAAGATCCTTATCAACAAGATTTTCTCTAGGCCAACCTTCAGCAATATATTTTTTAAGTGTAAGAAAAGAAGAATCCTGCAAAGATTCTTTAATCCAATCGGATTCAGAAACCACATCCTTTGCTAAAACTAGTCCATCCAAAAGATTAACTACTACTTCTTTGTCATCAAGGACAGGAGAAAACTTCAATTCACTTGAAGGACACCTGGACAAAAAATCTGCTGTGAAGTTCTTTCCACCAGGTATATGTCTCATGACAAAATTGAAGTCATAAAGTTTTGAAAGAAGACGACTCAATCTAGGGCTAGCATTCCTTAAGCCTTTGTCATTCCAAATAAAAATCAATGGCTTATGATCTGAAATTAGTACAAACTCACGGCCCCAAACATATGTGGAAAAATGTCTAACTCCCCAAACACAAGCTAAAGCTTCTTTTTCGATGGTACTATAATTTCTTTCAGAAGGAGAGAGTTGACGGGAAGCAAAGGCAACAACATTTTCAGTCCCACCATCAGCTTGACTCAGAACAGCACCTAGACCGGTATTACTAGCATCCACTGTAATGAATGAGAGAGAGTTCCCATCAAACGGTTTGAGAGCCGGGGCATGTATGATCAATTCTTTTAAGGACTCAAAAGCCACTCTATGCACTTCATCCCACACAAATTTGACATTATTCCTAGTAAGTGACCTCAAAGGCTCACTAACATGTGCAAAATTCTGTACAAATCTGGAGTAAAATTCACTCAAACCCAAAAATGATCTTAATTGATCTTTGTTAATGGGTTGAGCGCAATCACGAATGCCTTGTAAAAGATCATGTTTTGGAGCAATGCCTTTGTGAGAGATGGTATGACCAAGGTACTCAACCTCACTAAGGAGAAATTTGCATTTCTGTTTTTTTACAGTCATACCATGGTCACTTAAAATACCAATAACTTGATCAAGTTTGACAAGATGTTCTTCCACAGTGTTAGTAGAGATCAAAATGTCATCTTGGTAGGCCAAGACATCACGAACTTCTCCAAATAACTGAAACATTAGTTTCTGAAAAACTGAGGCCGCTGAAGCAAGACCAAAAGGTAACCTCAGATATCTAAACAAACCAAAAGGAGTGTTGAAAGCAGTTAAGTCTCTAGATTCTTCACACAACTCTATCTGGTGATAGGCTGCTCGTAAGTCTATGGTAGAGAAAACCTTTGTACCTCTAAGCTGAGCCAACATATCTTGAATACGGGGAAGAGGAAAACAATCTACCTGAATATTTTTGTTTAGAGCTCTTAAGTCTACACATAGCCTGAGTTCATCACAGTTCTTCTTAAGTGCGACTACAATTGGAGAAACCCACAACGAAGAGTTGATGTTTTCAATGACTCCCTCTTTACTCAGTTGTTGAAGGTGAGCCTTCAGTCTTTCCATAATGCTCAGAGGGACATGTCTTACCTTATGAATTACTGGAACAGCATCAGGTTTCAAAATAATTTTATGTTCATAGCCTTTAACTGATCCAAGATTGTCAGAAAAAACATTGTTGTATTTATTTATGATACTTTCTAGAGAAAGTTCTTCAGTAACCAGAGCATTAATATTGATAGAACGGTCTAACGAAATGGGATTTCTGGTACCAGGTCTTAAGACTAAAGGGAATTTACCTTGATCTCTCCAACCCAAGACATTATAACCTTTTTTTGAAACGTAGATTTTTGCCTCAATAGAACGGTCTTCAAAGGTTAAACTGTCATTAAAGAAACCCAATAAATCAATGACTTTGCCATTAAATGCAACTGTACGTATATCGGGAGGTAGGAGTACATTTTCGTCCCAATGTTTAAGAAACAAGAAATCCGCAATGATGGTAATAGGGGATCCTGAATCTACAGTGACCTTAACAAGAATCTGACCAATTTTAAGGTCACATATTGGATCATAAATAGATGGATCTTCATGATCATCTATCATGTCTACAGACAACAATATTTTTTTTACAATCTGTTCTTCACATGTATTAAGATTATCAGGATCCGAGACCTCAAGGTACATTGTCTTGGATTTAAACTTGCAGACTGTAGCAAAGTGACCAATCTTTTTACAATTCGTACATTGTTTTTTTAAGGCAGGACAAGAAGTTGAATTAGCAAGGTGTAATTTTGATCCACATCTATAACAAATGGGTAGTTTATCAGACTTTTTCCATTCAAGTTTTGGAGGTTGACTACGTTGAGAATTCTTTGAGGAAGTAGATTTTACTAAATCTACATGTGTAGGTTTATTATTGCCTAATTCTTTGGAAGCAAAAGCAGATCTTTCTATGCCTCTAGCTAATTCCAAAGTTTCTTGCAAGGAAGGGTTACGACAACATAAGATTCTTTCTTGAACTTTGTTATTAAAGCAATTTACAACAATTTGATCCCTGAGATACTGATCAATAGGGCCTTCAAACTCACAAGTTGCAGCCAAAATTCTCAACTCAGCTAAAAATATGTCAATCTTTTCATATTCTCTTTGTTTGCGTGTGTAAAATCTATGTCTTTCAACAATTACGCTTGGTTCCTCCTTGAAATATTTTTCTAAACGGACAATAGCCTCAGTGTACTCATTCCAATCATCTGAGGGAGGTCTAGTAACAGGGGGTTGGTGATCAAAAATTCTTTGACCCTCAGCACCCAAGGCACTATATAACATTGCATTTTTCCTAGCAGCAGGAAATTCCACAGCATCAATGGCAATTATATAGCTATTAAAAGCTTTAAACCAATGTGACCATTTTATTTTTGGAGTACCTGGATCTGGAAGAAAGGAAGAAGGAAGAACAGCAGTTTGTTGGGCCATCTTGAATAAAGAATTAAAATAAATAAGGTTCGAATCCCATCCTCGTCGCCAATTTATGTTGTATCCAAGGATTCACAGGAGAAGAAGGTAAACTTAAGAATTAAGTTTAATTAAGAGTTTCAAGTACAGCATTAGATCCATCAGAGTGCACATCTAACAAGCTCCAGTCTTCAACTGAAGATCAGGAGCAGAACATTCCACAATAACCTAGCAACTAGATGCTAGGATACAAAACATAGGAAAAGCATTAGCAATGAAGGAACATAGGATATAACACAAAAATAATCAGCCCCCCTTTGGCCCTCCCTAAGGCTGAAGCCACAGCTTGGGTAAAATAGGTTTGTACCCTTCATAAAATATTGATTTAACATTCCCATGTGTCTTGTAAACAGATGTACCTGATATTTCCCAACAAAAGACACCTAGATATGGTCAATAAACTTGGCTATATATAATCAATAGAGAATGGACACTGTAACCACGTTACAAATAGATTTTATGGATCACCCTCATAAACGCTATGTTACTTTTGCGGTTTATATTGTTTTTCCGCCCCACATATGCGTTATGGCATTATCATTGGGTGTTCCATATTTGTGCTATATGCCAGCCTCAAGCCTGAGGCAATCTCTGGTGTAGCGTGGTAGTGTCCAGAGATAAAAAGGGGGGACCCCCAAGAAAGTGAAAGAGTATTTTGACTTAAAACAAACTCTCACCTGATTTAGACTTTTAATTGTCAGGTGTGAATTTTAGTAGTTAAAAAGCAAGGGGTATAATGGAGAATCGAGTTAATGGATCTCTTTATATCACTTTAGTAAAGGTCGACATGTTTCTGTCCCATCTTGCCCAGCCGGGTCTGAGGGACATTCGTCAGGACAAACACACAGAATTAAAAAATATCTTGTTCACACAATTTGTGTGATATATAGGGATTTTTTTATCACTCTGTTTCCAAATAGGTATGTTGTACCTGTAATGAAAAGAAACATAAAGAAGTGTGGGGGTACAGTGTAGCACTCATCAAATTTGCTCATTTAGCACTCATCAAATATAGTCAATTAGAGGTATATGGTAAAAATGCCTCCTTATTGCATTAATGCGGATTGTGAACGATCGTGCTAGGGAAAAACAATCATGTTGTGCTGGGAAGGAGGTGAAATGTAGAAATGACTTGTTGGTTTTGTCTGTCAATTGGGGGAATGAGCGAAGTACTGTATTATCAAACTTTAGCTCACTCATTCATAATCACTGTAATTGTTTGCTTAAAACAAGTTTAAATAAGCTGTTTTAATCGCTAAGGAAACGCTGTGTTGGCTACTAATGTTTAACCATATCATATGGACATAAATAGATCTCTTGTAATCGTTTTAAATCAGGGTTAAATTATTTGGCTGAGTCACTAAGGAAATACCATGGTGACTACTGATGTTTAGCTCCATCTATGAGATGTAAGAGGATCAAGGTACCTTGAATAAACGTTAAATTACCTGAAATGGAATATAACCACGTTTTCACAGGAGCGCAGGATTTTCTGGTCCTGAGCTAAAACGTAAGAGAAGTATAAAGCGAGTTTTAACTTTACCATATTGTTCCTGAAGTATCTTAGTCCAGAGTTAGCAACCAAGCATCTTACCCGCACATTAGAACTGCTCCGTCTCTTAGGTGCTGGCTCTGCTCCCGATTACGGGGATTAGTTTCCGGCATGTTTTTGAAACACTTTTTTTTCCGGGTTTGGAAGTAGAAAGAGGACTGCGGTGACTAATAAAGTTTCGCATTTATACTTCGTTCTAAAGTATGTGGAAGCCAACAAGTTGGTTAAATACGTATCTAGTGATGGAAAACCCAATCAAGAGAAAATTTTAAACGGTTTAATTCCAAAAATCAAAAATTACGAAATTATATCACTTTTTGGAATAAAATCGTTCATCTGTTCAAATACTTGAATTACCCTTAAGATACATAAGGTTATTCCAATACTGCTTAGTTTGGCTCTTATATCTCGAGAATGGTTTTATTGACAGCATCGATATCGGTGTTTTCAGTGAGTAGAGCTAGAGAGAGGACTTGGATTTTGGTAATACCGGCTTATCGATGAACTGATCTTAATTAGAACCTTATATAGTGATATTCCAAAGACTAATAATATGTCTAACAGACGACAACATATTATTAAATATGTCTTTAAATGCAAGAGATGTTTACTCATATGTTAGTCAATATTCTGTTATAGTTATTGTCTGGTAGGGGACGAAGAAATGGAGCTCTATCTCTATCAGCCTTATAGTTTAGTACTCACCAATGTCTTTTACAAACAACGAGGACAAATATCTATGATGTCTTCAATTTGTCCATAGTTAGTATCGTCTTACATAAGCTGTGGGTACATGTTGTTGGGATCTATTTTACAGACTCATGGCTGTTAGATTGGTGATATTCACTCAGGACTTATTGGACTATTCTGTTTAGGCAAATTGATGCCAAGGTATATTATCATTGAGTCCATTTGATGTGTTTTCAATCTGTTCACCCACCTTTGCTCCTTTTCAAATAATATTTTTCAGCGTTAGATGTTTTATCATGGAGCATTTCTAAAACAGTCCATCTTAATTCTTTTGGTTTATGGCCAAGTTCAATGAAATGAGAACACAATTTTGTTGTGTTTTTCTTTAGTTTGATGTTACTCTTGTGTTCTCCAATCCTAGTTTTTACTTTCCTGCATGTCATGCCGATGCATTTTTTATCACATGGGCACCATATCATGTAAATAACATGAGTAGAATTACAGTTGGTATGCTGTTTTTGTGTCCAGTGCAGTGTATCAGTTAACTGTAACGACTTTGTCACCGTTGTCAGTTTGCACACTAGACAGGTCCCACACGGATAATGGCCTACTATTGGGGTCATTTCTATGTTTCTTATTTGAGGTATTCTTTGGTTTTTCACAGGTCTGGTATGTACCAGGATGTCTTTTAAATTTCGTGTTCTTTTGTTTGCGAATCTTGGCTGTGGCCAATTGAATTTGCCTGTTGCTAGTATTTTCCAGTTTTTCCTGACCATATTCTGCATTGCGTAGGTTGCTGGACAATAAGTTGTGACACATGTCATCAAGTCAGGGGTGGGCTGTTTCACATTGGTTTGTAAAAGGCATTCCCTTGGTTGGTGTTTTGCTCTTTTACGGCATTTCGCTATGGTCGTCGGTGTGTAGTCTCTGAGTTCCAATTTTTCACTTAGTTCTTGTGATTGTATTTTATAGTCAATTGGCCTACTGCAGTTTCTTTTGAGCCTCAAGAACTGGCTATATGGTAAATTGTCCCGCAGTGGTTTAGGATGGAAACTCTTGTATGATAAGAGACTGTTCTTAGCTGTTGGCTTGTGATATGTTTTGGTTTCGATCTGTCCATTTGTAATGAAGATTGTTAGGTCCAGGAAGATGGGACAGAAACATGTCGACCTTTTCTAAAGTGATATAAAGAGATCCATTAACTCGATTCTCCATTATACCCCTTGCTTTTTAACTACTAAAATTCACACCTTACAATTAAAAGTCAAAAATAGGTGAGAGTTTGTTTTAAGTCAAAATACTCTTTCACTTTCTTGGCGGTCCCCCCTTTTTATCTCTGGACACTACCACGCTACACCAGAGATTGCCTCAGGCTTGAGGCTGGCATATAGCACAAATATGGAACACCCAATGATAATGCCATAACGCATATGTGGGGTGGAAAAATGATATAAACCGCAAAAGTAACATAGCGTTTATGAGGGTGATCCATAAAATCTATTTGTAACGTGGTTACAAGTGTCCATTCTCTATTGATTATATATATTACAAGGGGGAATTGAATGGACAATCAAATCCCTCCTCCCCACTTTGATTGATATCACTAAACTTGGCTGCCAGGCCTCTATATCCCAAGATAACAACAGGAAATCCTGATGGCTACTAGTCGGCATATCAGCATTACCAATAATTGTTATGAACCCCAGTGTACCCCAATATAGGCCTAAGTAGTTACATGACCCTTTACCTACATCTGCCCTACCATTGTTCTACTTAACAGGTCCGGGCCTGACATTTTACCTAGTTAGGTGCTACATAAATGTTGTGTGGTTTTCTCCGAAAACTAGCCTAATTTATTATGCATGAGGATTCTCAGTATCACAGCAGGATTACCACCTTCTGCATAATAACTATGTATAAGGGTCTCCTATATTGTCATCCTTGCCCGATATGCCCATAGTACATGTCTAGTTAGAAATCTTGAGGGTACCTTTTAGGTATATAAGCACCACATCTTCACTGGGCAAACCAGAGGAGAAAGACTTCCAGGTTGACAGGCTGACGCCAGACGCTGAGGTCCCTGCATGCAGACACTCCAGCACGCAGTGGTCTGACATCCCTTTTGGGGTATGCATCTCGAGACCAAGACGGGGTCTTTCACTCTCCCACATCAGGTAATGGGGTTGGCTTTATCCTAAGTGGATTCTTGGCTATACACCTACATACACACTAGGTAGTCTGAGAAACATCTAGTTAGGGTTTGCATTATAGGAGTACGCATTATTACTGTTATGTATCTATATGCCAGCATGGGGGGTGCTAGAGGGCATCAAGCAAGATGGGTGCACTTGCGTGAGGCTCTTGCTGTTCGGGCCGCCATCCGCCTGTAATCAGCGCCATCTCGTGTGGAAAACTGCCATAAAATGTTGACATGGCATAGTAGATGATGTGGTACTGTGCTGAGGCTGATACAACCGTGGAACAGCGGCAGGAACCTGGAGATCCATCACCTAACTCTGGGGCCATGGGTCAAAAGATGGCGGCAGCCGCTGTCGATCACTGGAGGAGGTGAACTGCTCACGATCACTGACTGCTGCGGAAAGGGCACCGGGCGCAACTAATGGCGGAGGCAATTCCTGACCGCAGCTCCTGCTCGATCGAAGTCGCCTGCCCGGGACCTGAGACGCTGCTGGGGCGAGTGGTGGACACTGACACAGAGACCCCAGTGAGTGGCACGCTGCTGCTAGGTGTGGACACAGGAAGAGTGAAGGCCCTGGGGGCTGTCCGGCAGTGACGGGAGGCACAGCGCCGAAGCCTGCTCGAAGAAACACTGAAGGCGGGGAGGGGGAGAGAGCGTTGCAGCAGAGCCAGGGCAGACCACGACAGGAAGCGCTGCAGCGCCCCCGCAGCCTCGGGAGCTCAGTGGAATGTTGGCGGGCTGCTGCTATGACCTGCCGACTGGCTCGCTGACCGGGGGCTTCCAATTGCATCGCGGTGACTACACCGAGGAGAAGCTCCCCTGGGGCGAGGCGTAACGCGGATCGCCTGAGGTGAAAATATCTTGCTGCCGCTGTCCCCTTCCGTGGAGTGCCCACTCTCTGGAGGCCGTTGGGCCTGGAGGAGCCGTTACCCGCCTGGGACAAACCCACCTAAAAGCCTTTCTCCCCTGCCATCCTTTGGGCCTGGCGGGTGGAGGCCGGGAGAAGGCGTTGCAAGCAGCTAGCCGGGCTCGGACTGATCGTTGGCGGCGCCAGGAGACGTCCACTTGAGGCCTAAGTGCCTAATTGTCCAAGAAGATCGTGGCCGACGCCGGGAGGCTGATCCGCGCGGTGCAGGGCTGTTCCTGCGGCCGGAGACAAAGGGAGAAGTGCTTAAGGTACTGGCTTCACGCCTGTGAATCTTTTCTTTGGATGATACTGGTCAGATCATGCCTCTGTCCCTATGCACAAGCGCAAATATACCTGGATATCTATAATTGTACCGGCCAGTGGAACTACACAAGGAAGGAGTCAGGCCGAAGAGCCAAGCACTAACCCAGTCAGACGACTCTTGAGCATTACTGTCACATGGCGAGGCCTGAGACTGCAAAATGTACCACTGCATGGCTGGGGGCTATCAATAGTTGACCCCCTCCTGCCCCGCTCTGCTGGAGGGTCACCGGAGGTCTTGTAGGGGCTGCGGACTGACCTGACGAACACTGATGCTGGGGACACGTAGCTGCTGCTGCTTTGGTTTGGACCCGGGCTTTGGCATGGAGGAGCCCTCTCCGATCCGGGATTTGCTGAAATACCGACCCTCCCAACTGCTCTGGGGCCACTAGCTTGCTCCTGACCTGTGCGCCAATCGGGTAACCCCAAGCACTCTATATTCACAGAAGCACGAGGATAATTGGACCAGTCGCTGCTGCATACCCCCTCCCTTTTGCTCTGGTGCCAGACTAAGCGACACGACCTTTAGCGATGGGCAAACCGGATAGACGCCAACCAAAGCTGAACTTTGAGGCGTGAAAGGGCACCCACTCGCATACGGACCAGGAGGACGAGCACACAGACCCTCAGCCCCCCTCCACTGCAGACTTAAAGGAACTCATCATGTAATCCAGCTTGCCCTCCATCAAATCAAAGATGGCCTCCATAAATGCCAGGCTGGACGGAGTCACGCATAGGGTTAACAAACATGAAGACCGGATGACGGAAGCGGAAGCCGTATTTCAGACCTAGAGGACACCGCCACTGCTACCACATCCCAAACATCAGACATGGAGAGGGTCCTCAAGGTGATAGCCGCCAAGAATGAGGATTTGGAATCCCGCTCACGCCGCAATAACCTCCGTATCCTTGGCGTGGCTGAGTCGACAACTACAGGGCGAATGGAGGACTATGTCGAACATCTTCTTATAACGCTGTTTTGGAGGGAGGCATTCTCGCCTGTCTTGGTGGTGGAACGGCCGCTCACTTTTTGCACGTCCTGTCCCGGGAGCTACTTCCCGGCCAATCATAGCTAGGATACTCAACTACAGGGATCGCGACACTGCCCTCCGCCTGTTGAGAGAACATGGACAGCTCCGTTTTGACGGCATGGAGAAATCCCTCTACTCCGATTTTACCCTGGCAGTGCAGGAACAGAGGAGGAAGTTTCTTCCAGTCAAAAAGAAACTGCAACAGCTCAACCTGCCTTATGCTATGCTCTTCCCGGCACGGCTTAAAATCACACACTCGGGGAAACAGGTGTTTTTCAACACCCCACAGCAGGGGCAGTATTTCCTTAAAAGTCTGCCAAAGCAACCGGTGGCCCACGCCTCTCACTCCCATCCCCGGACGAGCACAGAGGCGCCTCACTGGAACTGCATCATTCGCTGTTTTATGGACGGGAGCCTGCCGCCGAGACCTGCCCCTTCCGGGGCACGTCCTTTCTGCCAGGGATGCTGGATGCGAGGGGGGGGGAGCTGGGGCAGGGGCATTGAGCGGACTGACCCACGGTGACTCCGGACACGGGCCCTCCCCTCTGGCCAGTGATGCTGAATTACAACGCCCCGGATGGGACTGTCTGAGTAAGTTCCCTGTCCTATTATTGTGACCCGCAAGCTGGTAATGACACTATCCTGGAAGACATCTGTTTCCTTGCAATGGTCACCTATTAAGCCATAGTCCTAATATGTGCACTGGCCCGAGATGACCTTCTCATATTGCCCGAATGCCCTCGCTACTGCGGGGTGGTATTGTTCGCCCTCTGGCATCCACCCACCAGGTGAACCCTTACTACTGTTTGTATTTTAGCTGGGGAAGAGAGGTTTTGAGTGTTTTGAACTTTTTCCTCAGGGTGTATTGATTTGTTTGTGGTTATGTTGTCTCTCGAGACGCGACACAGAGGGGTGGGGGGAGGGTAGGGGGCCACGGCAGGTTTGGGCTGCTGGTGTGGGTGGGGGGAGGGGAGAGTTAATTTGTTGCCACAGAACCGTACAGTCTATTGACTTGCCACAAGACACTGGTCATCTGTTTCCGATTGTTATATGGATACGCGACTGCCATTTGATACACATCATTGCTGACCATACATTCCCATGCCTGATGCCGTAGGTGACCCCCGACCCATCCAACATACCATTTCCTCATGTGAAATGTGCAGGGTTTAGGTGACCCTCGCAAGCGTCGCCACATCCTAGCTTATCTAGACCGCCACAATATACATTGCGCGATGCTACTAGAAACACATTTTAACCCTAACGCTACCCCTACATTTGCCTCTCGCTGGGCCAGCTATACCAGTTCTCCTCCTACTCCTCGTACGCCCGCGGCACATGCATTCTAGTCAGAAAATCTCTCCCCTACACTCCTATAGAGTCTATGATAGACAAGCAGGGACGATATTCTATCATTTGGGGTAGATTAGCCACACAGACTTTTACTTTTGGCCCCAACTCCAACGATCCACAGTTTTTCTGGATACTCTGGGGAAAAATCCTAGAAATAGGCTCTACACACTTGCTATTGGGAGGGGATCTGAATGTAACCATTGATCCTGCACTGGACCGCTCACACCTGCAACCACACCACTACTCAAACTCCCAATCCACTTTGAAGCTGATCGCTGCTGACCATGAGCTCGTCGACGCATGGCGACATATGCTTCCGATACAGAGGGAAGGTACCTGCTTCACCACTGCCCAGCCTCCTGGTCCAGAATAGGTGCGTGGTTGCTCAATAGGGGGCTCATCCCATGGTTGACACATGCCCTTCATCGCCCTTGCACTTACTCCGACCACTCTCCGGTGCACATCACTCTTAACCCCCCACAAGAACGCTCTCCATTCTTGAACTGGCATTTGAATCCACTGTCCCTGCTTGACTCTGTTTTTACACAAGAGCTTGAACAGGAAAACACTGACTTCTTCCAGCGCAAAGAAAACTCAGTGACGCAGTATGCCAAGATCTGGGAGGCATTTAAAGTAACCATACGCGGCCTTTGCATTGCCAAAAGCGGGGGAATCTTAAAGGACATTAGGGCCAGGCTACGTAGGCTTGAGGCAGACCTTAAATGAATGGAGGCTCGGATGAAGAGGACTCCGACACCTGAACTACAGGCACAGTTTAGGAGCACACTAAATGAGTACCAAGGCACAGCCGAAAGCGAGTGCAAGTTCAGGGGAAAATACTACAAAGCGCGTCAATATGGGGAGGGTGACAGACCGGGAAAGGCATTGTCATCCCTAATCCGTCCCCAGTGGTTTTCTAATGTGGTTCTGGAAATCGAGGATGAGGATGGCTAGATACATAGGGACACAGAGAATATCGTAGCAACCTTTTGCATATTTTACAAATGTTTGTATAGGACTCAGAGTGACCACTCCACTGAGTTTGAATCCTTTTTTGAGGATAAGGCGATTGCGTGGTTGGGGATGGCCAGCGGAAATTTCTTCAACAACATCACAAAGATGAGGAGATAGTGACAGCTATAATGCAGTTCACATGTGGGAAAGCGCCGGGGCCGGACGGCCTCCCGGTGGAATTCTATAAAACCTTTCATCACCTGCTCATACCGGTCTTGCGACACATATTCGAGGAAGCTAGGGAGTCTGGAATTCTTCCCCCCTCTATGCGAGAGGCACACATTATCTCTATACCCAAGCCAGTTAAATCTGCTATGTATTGTGACTCATACAGGCCCCTCTCCCTCATAAACGTAGATGCGAAAATCCTAGCTAAATTAATTGCCAACCGCATCAGCCCCCTGATGACCCCCTTGATCCTCCCGGACCAGTCAGGCTTTGTACCTACTAGAGGCACCTCCCACAATTTGCGTACATTGTTTGTGCTACTGCAAGACGTAGATCCGGAGATTAATGCCGTAGCATATATTCTTAGATGCCACTAAGGTGTTTGACTCCCTGGAATGGGATTATCTTGCCTATGTACTGCAGCGAATGGGATTCCCCCCCCTTTCTGGCCTGGATTAACTTGTACTCTGGACTGCAAGCACGGATCCTTATTAATAGGGTACAATCGGCCCCCTTTGCAGTAACTTGAGGCACTTGAGTACTGATAATATTCGGTGGACTGTCAGGGATAAAGGTGAATTGGGGGAAATCCCAGATATTCCCCCTGACTGACTCCACCCCGTGTTTCGAGCCTGACTATCCACTCGCCTGGTGCGAAGATTCGGTTACGTATCTGGGTATTCATGTCTCCCACTGCCAGGAGGACTTGATGAGGGACAACTATGGCTGAGTACTGGACCAATTGACTTACAAAATTATCAGATGGGTGGCGATGCCCCTATCCATGGCCGCTAGAGTGTCTTTGATCAAGATGATGATCTTGCCTAAGCTTCTCTACTTGTTCACTAACATACCTTACGCCCGAGTCGCCATTTTTTTAATAGTATTAAATCACAAATGATCAGATTGACATGGGGCGGGAAGCAGCCCAGATTGGCATAGGAGATCCTCATGCGTCCTTTTGACGCTGGAGGTTTCGAGGTCCCTGACACTGGAGTCTATTTTATATGTGCTCAGGCTCACTTTGCGGCCTACTGGATGCACCCCCTCCTTACATGCCTCACCTGACGGTGGAGGGGGGTACATGGTCCCCACGCCCTATTCAGCATATTTGAGTACCCCCACTGTCCCTAGACACTTGGCATCCAGCAGTGTTCAATGCACCACCCGCGCTTGGAGAGATCTGGTGCAGAGGCTCCAGTGCCCCTTTCTGTACTCACCTTTGGCACCTCTGCGGGGACGACACGACTTGCCCGTTACACAGGAGGGGGGATGCTGCCGGATGTTGGGGAAGCTCTCCCAGACCACTTGGGGTCAACTGTACACACAAGGGACATTTTGCAATAGTGAGGAGCTCTTTGGCTCCTCCTCCCCCAACCCGCTGGAGCGTTTTTATTATGTAAGTCTCAGGCAGGACATGCAGGCTCTTACAATTTGCTTTCCACTCGAACCACCCATCATGGCCCCCCTGCATGTCTTACTACAGGAGGCGTCCCCAGAGCACAGAGGGAATGGGAGAGGAACCCCGCCCCGGCCAAAACCAGGTGGGAGGAGGACGTGGGACATCCCCTAATGGAGGAGTAGTGGTCCTTCTGCTGCCGTCAGACTGGAGAAATCTCAGCTAACAGCAGATTATGACTTATACACTACAGATATCTACACCAACTCTACTATACACCCGCCCGTCTACTCCGGCTCTGGCTGCGGGACACTGACCACTGTGACAGGTGCGATGCGGAGGGTGCGGGGTTCGGACATCTGGCTTTGGACTGCCCACTACTCCGGGACTACTGGAGAGAGGTCCTTAGCGCATTGGATGAAATGACTGGGGTGCATGTGTCTGATACCCCCCTTGTGGCGCTCCTGGGATACAGTGAGTAACTAGTGTTAAGATCCGAAAATACACCTCTCTGGTTCTCCTGTTGGCAAAAAGGAAGGTTTCATGTCGTGGGGGGAGAGGAAGGGCTCCCAAGTTTAAGGAATGGCTGAATGATCTTATACATTTCCAGGAACAACCACATACTTATGCCGAACTTATGCCACCCACATCTTGCCTACAAGACATCTGGGCCCTCTGCAAACTTACCTCCTGAAACACACAGACAACAATGTCGCAAGCCCGGATCAGCCAATGGAGGGGGCGAGCGGGGGCGGGGGGGAGAGGAGCATCCGGAGGTAATGAACTCATGAGAGGTTGAAGGAGGGGGACTGTTCTGAGGGGTATGATTTGTGAGGTTGGGGGGTGACGAAGAGATGAGATGGTGGCACGGGATGGAGGTTTGAGCTAGTGATGTTAGGCACAGACAGCGACCAGTGATAAGAGAACTGTGGCTTAATTAAGTTTCCGGGACCTTAAGGTTTGGTTGAGACCTGAATAATTAACTGATATCCTGCATGCCCTCCTGACGCGGCCAGCCCGGTGGGGTTGTAGGCGGCTTGCTGTGTCTCTTCCCCTGTCCCCCTGATTTGAACGCAATTATGGCGCAGTGCCGGCCCGCTGGGATGTCGGCACCCTGCTGTGTCAGTGCTTGCAAGAAGTCAATAAAGGTTTTGTTGAAGAAAAAAAAAAGAAAAAATCTATATGCCAGCATATATTCATTGTTTTTGCGTTATGGTTGAATTCTACCTTTTCTTTAATCTACTGGTGCTAATAATCGTATATATCTGTTTCTGTCTCATGGTTGTTGCAGCACACATATTTTATACAAGAAGAAGCCTGGTTCAATAAATGCTTATTGAAAATGTCCTCACAGTTTATTCTGTGTATGTCTCGGACACTAAGTGAGCACACGTGACTGAGCAAAAAGAACTGTACTGTTTCCACGATCCCTGAGGGGTCACGGTTGTCATGCTCGATAGTTACCAGAAGCTATACGCTCCTTGATAAGAGGGGATCATAGTGGCACTGTGAGCTAGCTGGACTAACAGACTAGCATATCCTTTGGGGTTTCTGGAAGCAGTCTGGACACCAAACCCTTAGTTTATGTTGTCTAATCGCGCAGATCCTATATAGATTTGTAGGAACTACATCACACGAAACGGAAGGGACGAGTCAATCACAGGAATCCAGCTTACAAAAAGGAGCAAATTTGCTTGCAGTCTGCAATACTGAGGTTGCAGGTGGGAGCTGCCTGAAAGACCTGCCACTGTGGGACCTGTTTCCCTGAGGTCGAACAGACCATTTATGGCCTGTAAAAGAAACCAAGAGAAAGGGCCTGACTGTTGGAAGGTCTAGAGGATCTAAATGAACCTGAAGTTGTCAAAATACGTGCAGCAATGATGGGCCTATTAAATATTTTCACCACACATTCCCCGGCTGATCTCTTAACTTGAGACTCCAGCCAGGCCACCGTTCTCACCATGTTAATAGAACCATTTATCTGCGTACCTCGATTTTAAATGCATGTTGAGACAGTGAACCACTTTGTTTTTCAGCTTATCATAAGATTCCAACATGGGCCTAGTCAAAATAGGGGCATTCCCCAAAATCACTACATAAGGGGTAGCTTCAGGTGGTAAACTAAATACAGTCCCCAACTTAGGGTGAATTTGGTGGGTCATTTGCAGGGGACTAGATCATGGATCAGGAACTGAAGGTCCAATAAGAGCAGAGGGATGATTATTAGATGCCCTAAAAGTCTGGGGTATTTTAATAGGGGGTTCCAGCATGTGACATCTTCAACTAAAGGCCGTGTTGGGCAGAAAAGGTCTTATTAGCCACAACGCCATATAACAAACAAGGTCCAGGCATCACCTCACTAACATTGCTCAATAGATCCATAATCTGCGACAGTTTGGATGCAATAAGCATTAGCCTTGATAAAATTGTATCCATTTTGGTGTTGAACGCATCATTGAGCTTCCTAGATAAGCATCAGGCAGGATATCCTCTTGGGAGGAGGAGTGTTTCATTGACTGTAATTGCTTGCCTGTTTTCACATGGCTGTACCCTCTTTTGGGTGCTGCCACTCGTCTCCTGCATTTTTTTTTAACATTCTTTTTTAGTCAAGATTTTAAATGCAGTTACATAGATAAACTATTTCAAGCATTCACATGTTATGAGTTGTCAGTTACAATTCCAGCATGCAGTGCCCATTGTGGAGCAGTGTGTTGTGAACTGAGTCCGTCTGTGTCGACATATGTTTAAGATTCATGCATAATACCTGGTATTGTTTTAAGGATCTCTCATCGTCCTGCATGTTCTCTGTAAATTCCAATTTCTGCCGCTCCTAAGAGCATAACATTAACCATACAACCAGATAGGAGGGTGGGAGGTCTAAGGGAATGGTGAAGAGAGGGGAGGGTACCTGTGGCGCAGATGCGGTCTGTGCTGTCCTGTGTGGGTTCTCGGTAGCTCTGCGCAGCTGTGATAGCTGTGGTCCTAGCTACTCTTCAACTGTAGGGATTGGCAGTTGTTGCTTCACAGCATTTTGATAATTTTGTTGTGCAACATACAAGAACAAATGCCAGCATGCAGGGACAAGAAGCACAGTGGGTAATCAATCCTCCTCCATATCCTAAGCGGATAGAAACAGGGCAGTGGTAAACAACTCTGACCCCTTAAACGCTAGCTAGAGGTAGCCAGAGGTGCAGCCTCGGTATGTGCAGGTAAGAGCTGTGGGGCATTGGGGCCGGGTGGGGGTGATTTCGGCAGACTATGATGAGGGCAAATTAAATAAATAATTAATTGTCCCTCGTCATCGTCCATTGAAATCCCTCCACCCAGACCCACCGCCCACCGTTCTTACCTGCACGAGCCGAGGCTACAGAGGTGGTAAGAAAGCAATAGCACTCATATTAACAGAAAAAATTGCAGTGATTGTAGATTGACAGCAGAGAAGGACACACACAGTACTGCCTCCAGTGACAGGGACACTGTCTCCCACTTCTTTGAGCAAGTTAAAGAAGCCAATTCTAGGCAAAGGAAGGATTGGCATATATTCAGAGAGGCTAATGGGGCAACCAATGAGCATCAGGTAAAGCCTAGAAAAGGAATGCTTCCTTTTGGTGGTTAGGGTGATTATCAAGACCACACTAACATTAGAGGACACAGGAGAGGACTCCCTAAGAACACAGGGTGGTGTAATCCTCATAGCACCTACACTTCATCCCATAACCAAAGACCCCAAGACACAGGGAGGCAGCCTCCACAATGGCCTCATTTCCAAGGCAGCGGGGCAAGGGAAAAAAATAAAATGGCAATGAAGCAAATTCATTACCATTTTATTTTTCGTCACCTCATCCTAAACAGAGTGTCAGGATGGGGTGGGGCTGTCTGAATGACAACAGCAGACGGGAGGAGGGTGGCCTGCCTTTTGCTCTTATTTAAAGTGTGTATGTCTCTTTGGCCTGTCGCCTTGTGATGGACAGCCAGACATGTGCACTTTAAGCCTCTCAACTCAGCTGTTGTGAGACAGCTGGGTTGAGTGTAACTGTAGGCATTCTGTGACCGCAGGAGTGCTGACAGAGAATGCTCCCTCCAATCAAGCCGCTGCACTCAAAGAAGCACCAGGATTGGCGTGGAAGCCTGCCTCAAGGAAAGAAGTTAACGGAGGACTTTGCCTCATTGCAGAAAGGTATTTTTGTTTAATTTATTCATATTTATTGTTTTGCCACTCGCACCCCACACCCTCAGGACATGCCAGCCGCCCCTGCACCTATGGCAGTCAAGCAGGATTTGGGCAGATGGCTCCTTACAGAACGGGGATACCAACTGGCAAATGAGCATGAGTCCAGTTAACAGTACTGAAACAACAGGCGCAACAAGCTCATCTTACATAAGGGTTTCCGGGGATGGCTATCAATTGTTGCCAAATCAAACTGTTTAGTCAGCTTCCCTCCCTTGTCTGTAAAAGGATTTGATGGAAAGAGATTATCGATATATTTTCACTGTTTTAAATCCAGTTGAAGAATTGTAATTTACTTAACAATAAGAAGAAAGGGAAAGAGAAGAAAGGAAGGAAGAGGGTCAAGAGGGGAAGTAACATATATATTTTTTTAGCTGCTTCAAGCCCGTGCTCCTTGTGCCACTGGAATCAAGCTAGCCTGGCTGGTGAGGGGAGAAACCCAGAAACCAGCCCCAGGAGGCTTGTTTCTGGTCCAGGGAGGACCTGGCCTGGCAGTTTGGGCTCGACTGTTCCCATGCGGAACAGGGTCAAGACTGATTTGCATATGGCTGGGTTTAAACTGAAATGGCATGGGGAGCAAAAAAACGATGGACTTCGGCCCATATCTCTGTACTGGGGTGAATGTTTTGAATGTTTAACATTGTTCAACATTCTGTCCATCAAATGTTCTTTTTGCATTTGTCACCCAGAGTGGGACGGGTATGTCCAGATGAGGGTCCCATGATCTCCATGCCACTGAAATCAAGTTAGCCTGGCTGATGAGGGGTGAAACCCCGAAACTGGTCCCAGGATGCTTTTTTCGGTCCAATAAGGGCCTGACCTGGCAATTTGGGCTGGACTGTTCCCATGGGGAACAGTTGCAAGACTGATTTGCATATGGCTGGGTTTAAACTGGAATGGCATTGGAGCAAAAAAACAATGGACTTGTCTCTGTACTGGGGTGAATGTTTGACATTGTTCAACATTCTGTCCATCAACTTTTCATTTTGAATTTGTCACCTCGAGTGGGATGGGTTTACCCAGATGTGGGTCCCGTACTCTCCATGACACTGGAGTCAACCTAACCTGGCTGATGAGTGGTGCTTGTTTCCAGTCCAATGAGGACCTGATCTGGCAGTCCGGCTGGACTGTTTCCATGGGGAACTGGTTCAAGACTGACTTACATATGGCTGGGTTTAACTGGAATGGCATGGAGATAAAAAAAAGATGTACTTAGGCAGAGATCTCTGTACTGATGTGAATGTTTGACATTGTTAAACATTATGTCTATCAGTATGACAAGCAATCTTACCTGTTGGTTGCTTGTTGGTAGATTTCACAGAGGTGTTATGGACCAACTTCCCTTTACTCTAAGTAACACCCTGTGATGTACTTTAAACACTAAGGTTATTAGTTAGAATTTAGGGAGGAGGGCCAGATCTGGGACCTGTTCCTGGTTGTCGACCTGCGAGGCAACAAGGAAAGAAGATTATAATAACAAAACTCAGAATCTAACTAATTTCCTTCACTAAGTTCTGTACAATTATTACTTAGTATTCACTCTTATTCACTCGAAAAGTACCCTACTTGCGATCTAGTAAAATCTGGTGTGGCGTCCGTGTTGTCATTGTGAAGTGAAGATAGTCTTCTTGGTGATCAGAGGAGAATAATTTACAGAAGAAGTTGTGTTCACCTATGTGAAGAATTAAACATTAGAATAAGTTACTGATTTCTCCTATGTTTTTTCAGTGCCAAATAACTATTACCTTCTAACTCCTGTTTCACGTGCTCCTTTAAATCTCCAGCTTTCTTATCTTCACAACCTGTATTTTTTATGATAAATAATAAAGACCATACACCAAATATTATCAAGATTGTTAAGCTACTATAGTTCTCTGTAATGCGCAAGAAATGTTATTTGCCAAAAAATCTTGCAAGCACAATGTTCTCAAATCTTTTTAAATGTCTTTTGTCTTTCAGATCCAGTTCCAAAAGACTGCCTTCTAATATTGCCAAGTAAGTATCATAGACTTGATTGTAGCTTGCTTGCGGTGGGCGCCTGAATTTTAACGAGAAAAAACGTTCACTTAGCTTTCTTTTTGTCTTTGTAGCTTCGTGAAGAAGATTCAGCAGCTTCAGCAAAATCCAGCAGAATCCAGCGACGAAGAAACGATGATCGAATCTTCCGACGGGAATCAGGCACTCAGGTGAGTCTTCAGGGTGCGCGGTGGACGGCAAAGCATCTCTGCATCGTTAGATGTGGATATTTATACCTTTGCCACACCCGAACGGCCGCTGATGCATCGCGCACATTTCTAGAACGTGCCTCTTTGCGTCTGGACTTTCAATATGCCGGCAATCATGGTGCACAAAGGAGGTTCTCCCACTTTTGCAATTTTAACTGTTAACCCATGTTTTTTCTTACACATTGCATTTTTTCAATTCCTAAATCAAATATAAAGCATTATTAGAGTCATGCATTGATAAAAACGTTTCTCTTTTCTTTGAATAATGGAAACTCACATACGTTCAGAACACTAATCAAATTGTATTTCAATCACTACATGACCATCATACTAAACAAATTTGGTGTTCAGGATGCACGGGACAGCGGTGGGTTTTATGGCGGGACAAGCTCTTTTAGGAGCACTTTACCACATCATTTGGTGATGCAGAGGGCGTCAAGACAATGTCCATCAATTTTTCTTTTTGCATCAAGGTCTATGACACACAGAACTGTTAATAGGTTTCCTCGTTGTGCCACTGACCAGTCATTATTCAAGATTAAGATTTACAAAGCAGAGGATGTATGGGAATTTATCCAACTTCAATATGAACTAGGTTTTAGATAAAGGATGCAAACATGATCCACACTGGAATGTGACCATAAAGATGTTTTCGGCCACATGCACATAATCATTCAGCAAGGGAGGTGATCACCAAGTCAAAGCAGCCATTTCAGCTGGGAAAATACAAAGCAAAAAAAGGGAGAGATTCAAAAGCCTTACGCAGTGCAGAGAAGTCTTGGAGGGAATAAATCAGTTTGTGGGAGTTTTAGCAGAGGGGTTTCTCCTGGAGAGATGCTTGTGAAATCAGACTTGTTGGTAGTGCATGTGAGACGAGACTTTCCCTATGATAGCGCGTGGAACCAAAAGGGTGAGCCAGCAGGTAGGATGATAGCAAGAAATAGTACAACATGTGAAAACTCACATCTTCACAACATGGCTTAGACCCTCGTTGAAAAGAGCGCGCATCAGCAAAAGAAATTGACATTGACATTGCACCCAAATCTATTAACAAGATTAAATTAATACAATTATTCAATGAGTACCTCAGGAAGGGGAAATCAGCTACACTGCTGCAGGCTTTGAGATAGGTTTCTGAATTATACACGAAGGTGAGAAAACTGAAGAACTAAAGACCAGGCTGGTTTTAATTGGATTACAGTTGGACTTGGTGACTGGCATCCGCAGGCTCCCACAGGACAAAGTCGGGACACTGAGTGAAGCCATAGAGTCTGGGAGTCACAAGGAGAAAGCAGCACTAAGGGGTGTACAGGGACTACTATTCAGGCTCAATTTTGTGGGCAAAATCATACCAGGTGGCAGGGTGCTTTTTAGAAGTGTAGTTCAGCTCGCAAAAGGATTCAGCAAACGGTACCATCATCTAAAGCTGTACAAGGGTGTGACATCACAAAAAGATGATAGACAGAAAGCTGAACATTGTTAAACATTCACCCCCAGTCACAAATCTAAGTTAAAGCCTTCCTTTTTTTGCTCACCATGCCATCCCAGTTTGACCCAGCCAAGTGCAAATCAGTCATGCCCTCGCTCCCCAATGGAACAGTCCAGCCTGAACTTCCAGGCGAGGTCCTCCCTCGACTGGAAAGCAAGCATCTTGGGTACGGTTTTGGGGTATCACCCCTCATCAGCCAGATTAGCTTGAATCCAGTGGCATAGTGAGCAAGGGACACACGTCTGGGCATACCCTTCCCACTTAGAGGGACTATAGCAACATAAAAAGATGATGGACGGAATGCTAGAAATTGTCAAACATTCACTTTTTTTAGCTCACCATGCCCATCTTGTTTAGATCCAGGGTGTGCACCGGGATTAGGTAGTGTGGCAGAAATTCGTGTCACAGTTCAATGGCACACTGAGTGGGAGGCCACTGTGGGTGACATTCAAGCAGCTGGAATTATATACCGATGCAGCAGGTAGCAACGGTTTTGGGGCAATGTTGGGCTCAGCATTGATTGCAGAGAGTTTGGCAACTCAAGGGCAAAATGTGTCAGAAAAAGCATTACCATGCTAGAATTACTCCTCATAGCTGCTGTATTACAGTTCTGGTGCATGAAGCTCAAAGACTAGAAGTTAATGCTATTTTCAGACAATGTGACATTGGTTTAACTCATAAACAGTGGGTCGGTGAGAAGCCCCTGAGTGCTGTAGTTATGTTATGTTATGTTATGTTATGTTATGTTATGTTATGTTATGTTATGTTAATCAGATTTCTATAGCGCGCAGCTGCCCTAGCAAAGGGGCTTCCCGGCGCTGTGATCAACAAAGAACCAAGTTATTGAGGAACATGACCAATTTGTAGTTTTGGGCTAAAGATTGCATTAAAAGCAAGGCATGGCTCAGGGGTTAATAATTCAATGACTGATTCCCTTTCTTGTTTTCAGGAGGTAAAATTCAGGAAGATGGCACCATTTGCAACCTGGGACATGACACCATTTCTTCCAGAGCAATGGGGACTCTGAGAGACTGGGCAGAGTGGTAGAAAATAGATCGGCCCTCAAGGATACCACAAAAAACAAAAGGTACCTTGCAACCTGGAAGCAGATCACATGGTTTGCAAGTCTAGGGCGTGACATGCAATGGCAAATCCAGATTGAGTAAATAATTAGTTGGACGCTGGAAAGGAGCAGGACTTGGTCTTGGGTAGAAGCCCACTTGTCCACACTTGCACCTTTCATGAAGATCCAACTACTTTTCTATCCCACCAGATCACACAATCTCAAAGCAGCCATGAAAGGTTATGGCTGACAAGAGGCAATAAAGAAGGATAGGAGATACAAATTAATTTTGGAAAACTCAACAGCATATTAGAGGCCAAAGATAACACATGTTGTTTGGCAATATAGGCTATATTGTTTATGTCAGCATTCAGCATTGCAGTTTTGGGCCTTTAAAGATTTCAGAGCTCGGGGCTCAAACAAAGTTTGTGATGGGCAATTATTGCTTGCAGAAAGGGGGTGCACAGGTAGGCAACAGCTGGGTGGTTTTACACATTAGAAAATCAAAGACTCACCAAGAATGGTCAGGAAATGTCACACTCATGGATTGTCTGGTGAATCTGGCTACTTGTCCAGAGGTACATATCAATCAGGCAATCCACAGCCCTACCCTAGGCTGTGTGTGCATCAGGATGGTACATTTCTGAGTAATACCAGTTCACAGATATAAGGCACACAGTGCTGCAGAGTGTTTGCTTGCCCTCACCGTAATTTGACACACACTCATTCCGAATTGGTGCTGCTGCTACAGCACGGTTTGACTGAGGAGTACATCAAGAAGGAGGGCAGATGTATTTCAATGGCTTACAGAACCTATGTGTAGTTGAACTCCCTTTAAGGCAGAGCCTGTGCTGGGAACCCCCTTCTGCCTTTTCCTAGTTGTAAGGGGCGACAAGACAAAGATTGTATGGTTCATTGGTCACTCATTTTTGGAGAGAGTTGTTGGGCAAACAGAGGACACAAGAAGGCAGCCATACACTAAGCAGACACCAAAGTGCCCTTGCTGGGCTCCTCGGGAATGAAATGGTCCCACCTGTGACAAGGTAGACAAAGGCAATGGCTGAACAGGATGTAATTATAATACACTTTAGATGGAAATAATTGATCATCTTAGCTAGAGGACAAATGCTGATGGGCATGAGGAACAGTCTAGCAAGACATGGCTAGAATGCTAGACCCAGCAAAACATCATCTGGTCTGAAAGTATACCAGGGATAACTGGAGAGGGCCTGGGGCTATGTCATTTGGGTGGTGAAAAATATATAGGAGAAAGCTCAAAAACACTGTGAACAAATATTGCAGGAGGATGGACTTTGATATCCTTAGACATGCATTAACTAACATGAAGGTGCCAGGATTCCATGACAACAATGGTGTGGACCTGTCAGAGGCAACCTTGCAGATGTGGCAGGGTGTTTAGAAGACAGAAACAGAGTCAGAGCATGGGAACCACAGAGACGATTAACCCCAGGGGTGTGGCGGAAAAAGACAAGCTCACATTGCAAATTAAGACGATGCAGTAAACAAAAATGACTCAAAGATGGCAGTTTCAATGTAGAAGGCCTTGGGATGTCACAAGGCAGGGCCAGCTGCTAAATGGACTGGCAATTTCTCCTAAGGGAGACTCAGCAATTGCAGCCCAGGGTGGCCCCAGGACAGTCTACAAGTCAAGTACTCGGTAACTGCAAAGAAGAGATTCCCGTAAAAAGGCCTAAATAAGGCTCTTCAAATTATGCAAAGATGTGGTAGAACAACAATTCCTGATGGGTAGAAAAATAATAAGTATCTTGTAACAGACTTTTATTTATGATTCAGTTTTACAATTCAATGTTGAACGTCCCCCTGCGAGAGGTGTATGAACATATCCAATAGTCAATGTTTGTATGGTGTGTTAATCAATACAGCTTAGCCATGTTTATCCTATTTACTGTCTACAGAAAATGGGTTTATCAAGCAAAGGGGGGATTGAACAGAGGGGCTCTACTGCATGAGCTATTCTAATCATGATTTCTAAATGGGGCAACCTGTTGATAATGTTAAAATGGAAAGCTCTCCTGTGAGCTATTGTTATTCATTAGTCTGATCAGATGGCGAGTCAGATTTCTTCAAACACCCCATTCATCACTATTTTTGTTTATTGATTTATGTAAATTTTCCTTTTAAAGTTAGGTGATCCACGACTGTCAAACGATCAAGCTGATATATTGGGGAGAAGAAATGTGATGTTCTGCCATTTGATTCACAACAGTTGATCTGTCATCAAACCAGATAGTTCTATTGTTGAACAGATACTTTAATGAGCACTCTTGAATCTAGTAAATCTGGTAGGTGTGTATATTACGATAAATTTGCACCTTTCCTAAGGAATGAAAACATTTAAATGAAGGGGTATTTTACTAAGATTTTGCGCCGTGTTTGAGACACAATTTAATTTCCATCTGATAACTTGTTTTGCGCTGGTAAATGACTTGAAGTAATGCGAAGCGGTGTATAGTGCTGCATGCATTACTTTGCGTCAAGGGGGCGCTCCATGGGTGGTGCATGGGCATTCCCTTGCAACCATCCATAGTTTTTGACACAAAACCCTTTTCCCTAAAAAATGTGGACAACGTTTTGCTGAAAATACAGCACCCATTTCAAATATGTGCTATCAAGGAGAAATGCTTTTATTTCTTCTTTCTTTTCCGACTTTGCATGAGTGCTGCACTGTACAGCACACATACAAAGTTTGAGAAGTTTTAAAGTTAGTCTAAGAATAGTATTTTGTACTGAAAGGTTATAATTCCAGTACAAAATCTATGCTAGACTCATGCAGACAGCCTTGCACTATGATGCAAAGGTGTGTGTGTGACGCACAGCAGCAAATTTCAGCGCTGGCACTAGGGAGGGGAGAAGAGAGTGCCATATTTCTGTAAATATGGCATACTTCAGCTTTCTACATCTCAATAAACACAGCACAACATTTATGGCTGCTGCGTTGCATGACATATTATTAAATCTGGTCCTTAGTTTTAACATATGGCTTGTTTGTTCAAGTAGAGGACTGTATCAACATAACTTTTTTCCAATTACCACTTTTACCGTTGTCATTTATTTTACATTCCCACTCTTAATGCATTAATTTCCAAAAATCATTGCTATTCTGGCTGTCTCCTACTAAATTATCAAGTAAAGGCAGTACCCATTGAGCTACATAAACATTTGCTATTAATACAAACAATTGGCTCGTCACAGTTTATTAGATATACTCGGATAGATATAACATGTCAGCAGCAAGTGTTATTCACATCAGCTCCCTAAATGAATGCTGCAACAGCTGTAGACCAGTGGATTTCCCCCTGTGCCAATTTTATCAAGGAAGCAAGTGAACAGATATGAAATCTCCGCGCACAGCCTGGGATGTCGCGGCCTGCCTTAAAAATAGCACATTTCTTCCAGCATTCTGGATACCAGTTCGTGCCTGTCATATCATTCCTATTTCAAGGACTCATTCGTGCATGCCTCTCTGGGGTCCTTGAGAAACAATATGAGGCAAATGCTATTTCTAATCTTAAACCTATTTTAAATTGTGAGCCCTGCTCTGAAGCATTTTGCGATTTATTTGGTGCCTTTTGTATACAGTCATGATCAGTTTTTACTTGTCGGAATAATATCAGTACAGTATAATTACTTGCAGTGGTAATAGTCTCATTAATGTAATAATATGCAAGTTGTTCCGTACAAAAATCCTATTGTGGATACAATGTCATGCCTCATGCCTTATTTCTTTTATAGTGTACCCTCAACATCAATGATGAAGGAACGTTTCTCTTTCCATGAATCAATGAATAAATGAATGAATGGATGGATGAAAGAATGAATGGGTGAATGAAAATATTTATATAGAACAGCTGCTACCTCAATAAGGTGTCCTAAACTTTAGGACCGCACAGTTAAGTTATCCATGGAACAGATTTATGAGAATACCCGTCTTGATCTTTTCTTTGTAAATGGTTTCTGATCTGATGTAAAGAGGGAGCTACTTCCAAACATGTCAAGTGCGAAAACAGAAAGATCACCCACCTTTATGGCCTTTTTTTATTACAAATGCCACCTGCTTTGTGTTTACACATGACTATTTAATGACCGTTTTACGCCAGAGCATCCGATTTTAGAACATTTTGTCTACAACCTATAAATGTGTATAGTATTGAGTACTGGTGTGTATATTAATTTCTCTTCTACAGAATGAAGCTCTGCCGTCGACAATATTTATTATTTCTGTTTAGGTCATGGTTTGAGCTCTAGGAAGCAACCACCCTACGCAACCTAATTAGACACCTTGGACTGCTGGCCCTCCCTACCCTGAGCTTCAAGTGCAGATAGGGTTTACTTGTTGAGCAGTTTGCAGTTCAATGGGATTTACCTGGTGATCAGCTTGAAGGACTGTCCTATTTTATAACACCTTCATCAAATAAAATAGGAATTGCAGCCCTGGAGTGCCAGTCTCATCTCTATAGAGTGTTAGGACCATCAATTAGGAAATGCGCGGGTGTGTGCATGTTTTTCCTGCACCACTGGTTATGAGAAAGCACCCCGGCAAGCTCAGCATGTTGGAAAATACACACACACACACACACACACACACACACACACACACACACACACACACACACACACACATATATATATATATATATATATATATATATATATATATATATATATATATATACATATATACATATATATATATATATATATATATTCCCACGTTATAGTTAGTTGGACTCACTATAACTTGCGCGCCTGCAATGCAATGCTGATGACGTCACATATTACATCACTCATGACATGGTCAGTGACATCACTCATGACATCACTGATGACACCATCCAGTGGATGTGTGTCTTTATGAAAAATAAATATGTTTTATATATGTATATGAAAAAGGACGATGGAAGAATAAATGTTTAAGTAAGTGTCTAAATGGATGTTTTAAAAAAAAATGATTGGTTAACTGGCTTATTAAGTGTATCTTAGTGAATACATATATTAGCGAGTAAAGTTTAAATATTTAAATATATGTATCAGTGTTTCACTTTGTGTATAAGTGGCTGCATGGTTTGGTAAGTAGCTACATGTGTGTGTATATGGGTTATTAGATGTTTTTTTAGTATCAGTATGAGTGTCTGTATGGTTTGGTGGGGGTATTACTTAGCACATAGATGCATCAATGACTGACTCACTGTTCGTATGTGTTTTGAAGACAGCATATGTGCAAGACTGTATGGGTGGATGAGTGTGTATATGTGTGTGCTAGTGAGTGAATGACTGTCTCACTAGTGTCTTTATCAGTAACTACATATGTTGTAATCTAGTATATGTGAGTATTGATGTATATAAGTGAGTATATGTGACTGTGAGAGATTGTAAGAGTTCCTGTTTAACTAAGTATGTGTTTCTATAAGTGATTGTTTAAGAGAGTAAGTATGTGTAAGTTTCCTTAGAAGTAAGGTGGTAGTGTGTGTATAGCTGTATATGCAAGTAAATGGATGTTCAATAGTTTATTTGCATGTGTGAGTATGTGTGTGAGTAACTTTTGGATGACTGTTGGTGTGTAACAGGATGTATAGGTGTATCACTACATATGTTGAGTGAGTATATGTATGAGTGACTATATCGAACTGTTGGTGAATGAGTGGATGTGTATATAGATGGTGGAATTACTGAATTGGTTGTTGTAACTGGTATGGGTATCTCCTTTTTTTTGAAAATGTTAGTTTCTATTTATGAATATGTGTTTCAAGGGTTACATTACACTGAAAGGAGGTCTGTCACTCTGTCACAAGGATGGTGTCATCAGTGATGTCATGAGTGATGTCACTGACCATGTCATAAGTGATGTAATATGTGACGTCATCAGCAGTGCATTGCAGGCGCGCAAGTTATAGTGAGTCCAACTAACTATAACGTGGG
Source organism: Lissotriton vulgaris (assembly GCF_964263255.1). Lineage (NCBI taxonomy): Eukaryota > Metazoa > Chordata > Amphibia > Caudata > Salamandridae > Lissotriton > Lissotriton vulgaris. The sequence goes on along the minus strand of NC_141697.1, from coordinate 444,793,281 downwards.
AATTTCAATGGTTTTATGTCAGTAAAATTTCCAGCTAACTATAACTGGTGTCAAACCTATGGTTTTTTCAGTGAGTTTAATAGGTTTTTTGAATGCTAGTTTCTAACTATAACTGGTGTGAAACCTATGGTTTTTTCAGTGAATTTCATACGTTTTTTAAAGGCTAATTCCTAAGTATAACTGGTGTGAAACCTATGGTTTTTTCAGTGAATTTCATAGGTTTTTTTAAATGCTAATTCCTAACTATAACTGGTGTCAAACCTATGTTTTTTTCAGTGAATTTAATAGGTTTTTTAAATGCTAAATCCTAACTATACCTGTTGTGAAACCTATGGTTTTTTCAGTGAATTTCATAGGTTTTTTAAATGCTAATTCCTAACTATAACTAATGTGAAACCTATGTTTTTTTCAGTGAATTTCATAGGTTTTTTAATAGCAAATTTCTATTGCTATAAAATATAATAAATGTTTTAATGAATCCTATATTGTATATTTATATATTTATGTAATACTATTTTTTATATGTATATTCTGCATTTTTTTTATTTTTGCCCTGGAGCGCTCCCGGTGCACATACCGGTGAGCGCGCCGGTAAGCGCAGTCTTGAGGCGCGCCCCGGTAAGCGTCCCGTTAGCGCTATTGCCGTGTAAGAAAACATCATCGTGACGTATAGCGTAGCCGCGTCCGCGTGATACGCACGGTGTAAGCGTACCCGGAAGCACCCACGCGCATACGAACGCTCTACGTAAGCACCCCAGGGCGCACCCCGGGGCGCACCCCAGGTCGCGTAGCGTACGCGCGTTGGGTCATGTGACCTGAAAATAACACTTTTCTTTGGTTCTGAACAGTTTTGGTTTCCAAATGATGAAAGCCCGAGTCATGTGACCTGAAAATAACACGTTTCATTGGTTCAGGACAGTTTTGTTTTCCAAATGATGAATGTCCCCACCTATTTTCCTCATTCTCTCTTTGTACTTTGAGTGAGGAAGACCTGTTGAAAGACCTATCTGCATCTATTTGTCTGAAAAATGGCTACAGAAGCAGCAGGAGCATCTCAACCACCACCACCACCACCACCACCACAAGGACCACCACGACACCACAGTGGTGGAGATGAAGAAGAGGAGGAGGAGGAGGAGGAGAGGAGGAGGTTCCTGCCTGAAGATACTACCCCATATAAGCCAAAGGAGCACATTATCTGGGAGTTTTTTTCAATCCCAAAGGACCAGAAGAAAGTAAATGCGCCAAAGGTGACTTGTCTAATCTGTGGCATTGTACTTTCAAGGGGGAACTTTAACAAAAAGTACTCTTTTGGCAACAACACCATGATTCGCCACATGCAACGCCGGCACCCTAACAACTATGCTAGGGCAGAGGTCAGGGAACTGACCAGAAACCCTCCCCAATCTTCTCCCAGCACCTCCCAAAGTTAACAACCCACTCCATCGGGTCCAGAGACAAGGGAGATGATCCCAAACATCCAACCCAAGTTTGGAGAATTCAAAATAGTTTGCATATTTTGTGGAAGGGCAATTAGCTATGGTGAGCAAAGCATTAAACTCATCAACTGTGCTGGTGACAACCACAAGTGCCCCAAAAAACATTAATTTTTTTCTGATTTTTTTTGCTCCAGTTGAGCCGTTTACAATTCCCTGTTTTCTGTTTGTCCCCATAAAAATAACAAAAAAAATATAAAATTGTTCATAAAAGCCAAAAAAACAAAAAAAGTTCCAAAAAACAATAAAAAAAATTTAAAACAACAAAAATAATAAAAGAAACTTCTTTTTAGAACTACCTCCAATTTATAAAACAATGCTTCTTTTTAAAAATAATCTGTCATTCTTTTTTCCCCATGGTACGCTCCCCGGTGCGCGTACCGGGCGCTCCTCTCGCGCAAATCGAAATCCCCCTGGCCCTTTTATGCCCCCCACATCAAACCTAGGGGGTCAGGGGAGGTCTAGCCTGCCCCCTTTTGGTCATTTCCCCCTTTGTTTTTGCCAACTCTTGTGTCTCGATCCTACCGAGACACAAGATGGCGGCCGCTCTGGACTGTTTGGAATGTTGACAGACACCCGATAGCCAATCAGCTTTCCGCTCGCGAACTCGCGTAGCGCACTGGTGTGCGCCCCAGTGCACGTCCCGGGGCGCGCTTATAGATATATATATTTTTTTTAACCTAAATTACTCAAAATCCACTGGAGCACATATCTTGAGACATAGCAAAGGCACATCGGGCTACCAGTCCCTACAATTTTACCAAGTTTGGTGCAAATCCATTCAGCCGTTCGGGCTAAAAGTGAGTCCAACCGCCCTATGGAAATTAACATGGGGAAAACACGTTTTGGGATCCCCCTTTTATCTCGGCCCCCGCTTGACGAATCCCCCCAAACTTTCAGGGAAGGAGGGGAGCTCAGCTAGGCACATTTCAGGAAAATTACAGGCAGATCACTCAATTGGCGCTAAAGTTATTCCCAATAGAATGTTGCGATTTCCCTATACAAAGTAATCCTAACTATAACTACCTACTGGCGACCGCCAGTAGGTAATATATATATATATATATATATATATATATATATATATATATATATATATATATATATCCGCAGATGCTTTTAGACTGGGCACAATGTAATTTAGAATCCTCACGGCGTCTGATGCTCATATTGGTTCAGTATTCCGAAAGTGATAGGCTGAAGCTTCTATCTGAAATCGACAAAATAAATGGAGAAATTGATAAATTACCCAGTTCCCCTATGATTGTCAAGTTTCGTGAGGATATGGAAATGCGCCTGAAACGTGAAGAGGAGATAATTAAAAAACGGAAGGCGTATAAGTTCCAGCGCGATCGTCTGGACTATGAAAACGGACAAATCTTCACCTTTGCGAAAAAGTACGACAACCTTAAAGCTCGTAAGGCAACTAATGATGCAGCCTCGGCAAAACCCGTGGGGCCAAGCAGCAATAACATTCAAGCTGAACAGTTATCCATTACAGAACACAGCTCACAAATTGACAGCCAATCGGATTCAGAATTGAAAAGAAAAGAAAGGTCGGGTTTCGAAAGTTTACAATGGGACAGGAACTGGAGGTCATGCAAATGGACAGGAAAATGACGCTCAGATCCGGTACTCAAGGAGCATCCGCCACCAAATCTGCAACAGGAAACCCGCAGAAAGGCGCAAATGCAACAGCAAGTGGAAACGCAGGAGGGAGGCAGAGAAGACAAAGGGCAAAGTGGCAGCGCAATCAGGTACAAAAGTAGAGGATTCACGTACTGTTGTTAATTTGTCTGAAGTTGCACTAACTGAGTGGGAGACTTCCATTTTATCCCTAGGTCTGTCATACAGTGCACGTTGTGACTTCAACTATGCAAGTACCAAAATTGACGTATTTAAATTAAAGTTGAAAAAACATTTTGCTACCACCAAATCCACTGTATCAGATTCACAACACACCCCCGAATCCATGGCAGTAACGGGGATGGCTCTGACACAGGAACTTTTGGAATTACAACGGGACGAAGAGCTGCTTACTCAACCAATTCCCGGCTGGGAGTTAGGACCAAAATTGCAACCAACCCCGTTTAAACCTAAATCTAAATATTGCCCACTTCTTCTCAAAGATAACTTGGACAGCTTTCACGACAAGGTTTGCGCAGATTTGAAAAACTTGCACATCAAAATATGCAACACAACCAGGAAAAGGAACTACATGGATACACAATATTTCAAATTGATCAAAAAACTCAAGACAAACAAGAATGTTATTATTCGCCAATCCGATAAAGGCGGGAATGTTGTGTTGTGGGCAAGAAGTCTATATATGGAAACAGCATTAGGCCAACTGACAGACCGGGACTGCTACAAACGAACTAGCGCCTTGGAAGTACAACAGGCACATAAAGCTATCTACTCCAGTCTGATCGCTTGGAGAAGCATTGGCCTGCTTACAATGGAGGAATATAAATATGTCAAAATAGATTGTCCAACTACACCGGTCATCTATTTTATTCCCAAAATACACAAGGACCCATTAAAACCACCCGGGAGTCCAATTATCTCTGCCAGGAACAGTATACTGGAGAATGTAAGCAGATATATAGACTTCTTCCTACAAGAACATGTGAAATCCCTTCCTTCCTATATCCAGGATACAGGCGACCTTCTTAGGAAAATGGCCAATTTTAAGTGGCAATCAGGATACGTGCTGGTAACAAATGGACGTGTCATCACTCTATACCAGCATTAATCACAAAGATGGCATAAGAGCTGTGGAACACTTTCTGATGAATAGACCGCCATGTCATTCAGAACACTCTAAAATGCTTTTGGCCATGATTTTACTTTGTCTTGAAAATAATGTGTTCCTGTTCGCTAACCAATTGTTCTTGCAGGTCAGGGGTGTTGCCATGGGGGCCTGTTTCTCTCCTAGTTACGCATGTCTCCACATGGGTTTCTGGGAGGAGCAGGTCCTCATGGTAGAACACAATCAGACCATGACCACCAGGGTTAAATCCTGGTGGCGTTTCATAGATGACCTCTTCTTCATTTGGGAGGGGTCCATTGAAGAGGCAACATCTTTTGTACGAGAATTGAATACAAACACACTGAATCTACAATTCACCTGCAACATGAGTGAGCAAAGTGTGGTGTTCTTAGATGTTGAATTCTATGTTGCAAATGGTCAACTGCATAGCAGACTCTACCGCAAACCTACGGCAGGCAACGCCCTGCTGCACGCCAGTAGTCATCATCTGGCGCACCTGATTAGGAGCATCCCATATGGCGAGATGCTCCGCATCAGGAGGATTTGCAGTAGTAGTTCAGAATGCATAACAGCGCAGAATGATTGTAAAATCAGATTTCGACAGAGGGGCTACTCTATTTCCTGTATTGACAGTGCTATGTTGAGAGCGAACAAACATGATAGACAGACCCTCTTGACTCCATCTATTGATATCGCGAGGGGCGACATCAAAACAGCTGATGTGGTTCGCCTTATTATTGGGTACAATAGCCAACACAAAGCCATACACAAAATTGTGAAACAGCATTTGCCACTGATTAAAAGTGACCCAGTGATTGGGGATAGGTTGGATAACTCTCCCAACATAACTTTCAAAAAAGCCAGATCTTTGCAGGATAATCTTGTTAGTAGTAGCCCAGAAGTAACCACGGGATCGTGGTTATCTGGTAGTAATGGTTTTCTGCGTTGTTCCACCTGTAAGGCCTGTAAGAACGGTGTCAATAAATCGGAATATCAGTCTCCACTCTTCCCTACCCCCTTTAAGATCAAAGAGAAACTGAACTGTCGATCGGAATACGGAGTATATGTACTAGAATGTCCCTGCGGTCTGAGGTACGTGGGTAGTACCAGACCGCAGCTGTACAAAAGAATCTTACAGCATTTAAGAGCTATCACGAATGCTGACCCTGCGTACCCGGTCGCCAGGCACTTTAACAAGGTACACGCAAAAAATGCTTCTCTTTTAACTTATTTTGTTATAGACTGTGTACCCCCGCAAAGGAGAGGTGGTGATAGGGAGGTTTTATTGAGAAAACTAGAGACCATACATATAATTTTACTTGACACTAAGATTCCAAATGGGCTCAACACCAGCGATGATTGTTATACATATCTATAGGTTTCCATTCTCAAAAAATTATGATCGTTACTGTATGAGATGGACATAAACCTAGTACATTATGGAACATCAATTTGTTAATGAACTTTATGTTTTTCTTTTCCCCTCTGTATAAGCCATCCACACATCTGTCATTACATGAATTTTAACATCTATTACATGTTTTTAAATTCACTGGTAGCACTTTAAAGTTTTACATAATGAAGTTATGCTATTTTAGCATTTATTATTGTGTATTTTGCACTATTGGGTCTTGCCCACTTGGGCGTTATTATCTGTTGTTTTACAACAAATCCAATTTATATAATAGACCCTACTCAGATTCAGTATTGTATGCCCACTTGGACTCCATGGTTGCCAATTTTGGAATTACTTTTATGGTTTCTTTCAAAAAATGGCATTGCAATCTGGTTTATCCATTTCTATTGTTGCAGCTAATTTTGCACACGGTAGAAATATGCACTTTCAGTAGCATTGGGTGGTAAAAGGGATTATTTATTGTTTTAAAGGCACATTATGAAATATAATTGTTTTTAACCATGTTAATAATTACCCCCATCTCTGGTTACATGTATTTTAGATTTTATGCAATCTAGAGTATTTGATATTTTGCTACTGTTTGCACAAACAATTTTTACAGCATTTGTTTGTTTAAACTGAGACCATTGAATGAGAGTTGCACTACGCATTTATAATAGCACTGTGTTATTAAATGTTGAAGTATGTCTTCACTTTTCATTATGTAAATGAGCACTGTGCACTTTAAATAAGGGTCATCAGCCCCATGTCTGTGTCATGTGATCAAGGCTTGGAGAAGCCGAAACGCGTCATGTCGGACTGGTGTTGGGTCGCACAATAAATTGAAAACCTGCACTATCTATGGGTCCTGCCTCGTCATTCAAGATACGAATTTGTTTCTGACGTCTGTGCTTACCGAATATATATATATATATATATATATATATATATATATATATATATATATATATATATATATATATCCAAACCAACTCTTCAAAGCAAGAGCCGTGACCTCAGCTGGGGACAACATGGAGACCGTTTATTTCCACAATTACGGCGAATGCATTTCGGCATGAAGATGCCTTCCTCAGCGCCACAAGTATTCAGGAGGTGTCCAGTCACGCATTGCAATTGTCCTGCTACCTTTATTGGCCATGTGACCCAGTCTCCGCCCCTGTTGTAAATAAGCCACCTGTTGCAGTTCTTTGTGTAATCCCGAACTGCAACTCCCAGGATGCAGCGCTTGGCTCCCAGGTAGGTGAATGCATGGAATGTCAGCCTAGTGGTCGGGCGGGATGCAGGAATTGCCGGGATGAAGACTCCTTCCCCTGCTTGCTGAAGAAACAAAGCGCCTCCTCGTGTCCCCAGACCGCTTCAACCCCGAATCACAGGTGCCAATGTCCGCGGGGGTTGCAGTGTCATTGCACGCCGCCCAAAACAAAGATCAATGTCCTCGTCACCGCATCATTTCTTCCTGACCATCGAGGCGGGCTCAGGCCATACCAATACCTTGGTGTACACATTTTTAGCCGAAGCAATGCCAGAAGGGTCCGAGCCAACTTGGAGAAGCGGGGGTCGCGAACTGCGTCTCTGGCAGCACGCAGACAATATCCAAACCAACTCTTCAAAGAAAGAGCCGTGACCTCAGCTGGGGACAACATGGAGACCGTTTATTTCCACAATTACGGCGAATGCATTTCGGCATGAAGATGCCTTCCTCAGCGCCACAAGTATTCAGGAGGTGTCCAGTCACGCATTGCAATTGTCCTGCTACCTTTATTGGCCATGTGACCCAGTCTCCGCCCCTGTTGTAAATAAGCCACCTGTTGCAGTTCTTTGTGTAATCCCGAACTGCAACTCCCAGGATGCAGCGCTTGGCTCCCAGGTAGGTGAATGCATGGAATGTCAGCCTAGTGGTCGGGCGGGATGCAGGAATTGCCGGGATGAAGACTCCTTCCCCTGCTTGCTGAAGAAACAAAGCGCCTCCTCGTGTCCCCAGACCGCTTCAACCCCGAATCACAGGTGCCAATGTCCGCGGGGGTTGCAGTGTCATTGCACGCCGCCCAAAACAAAGATCAATGTCCTCGTCACCGCATCATTTCTTCCTGACCATCGAGGCGGGCTCAGGCCATACCAATACCTTGGTGTACACATTTTTAGCCGAAGCAATGCCAGAAGGGTCCGAGCCAACTTGGAGAAGCGGGGGTCGCGAACTGCGTCTCTGGCAGCACGCAGACAATATCCAAACCAACTCTTCAAAGAAAGAGCCGTGACCTCAGCTGGGGACAACATGGAGACCGTTTATTTCCACAATTACGGCGAATGCATTTCGGCATGAAGATGCCTTCCTCAGCGCCACAAGTATTCAGGAGGTGTCCAGTCACGCATTGCAATTGTCCTGCTACCTTTATTGGCCATGTGACCCAGTCTCCGCCCCTGTTGTAAATAAGCCACCTGTTGCAGTTCTTTGTGTAATCCCGAACTGCAACTCCCAGGATGCAGCGCTTGGCTCCCAGGTAGGTGAATGCATGGAATGTCAGCCTAGTGGTCGGGCGGGATGCAGGAATTGCCGGGATGAGGACTCCTTCCCCTGCTTGCTGAAGAAACAAAGCGCCTCCTCGTGTCCCCAGACCGCTTCAACCCCGAATCACAGGTGCCAATGTCCGCGGGGGTTGCAGTGTCATTGCACGCCGCCCAAAACAAAGATCAATGTCCTCGTCACCGCATCATTTCTTCCTGACCATCGAGGCGGGCTCAGGCCATACCAATACCTTGGTGTACACATTTTTAGCCGAAGCAATGCCAGAAGGGTCCGAGCCAACTTGGAGAAGCGGGGGTCGCGAACTGCGTCTCTGGCAGCACGCAGACAATATCCAAACCAACTCTTCAAAGAAAGAGCCGTGACCTCAGCTGGGGACAACATGGAGACCGTTTATTTCCACAATTACGGCGAATGCATTTCGGCATGAAGATGCCTTCCTCAGCGCCACAAGTATTCAGGAGGTGTCCAGTCACGCATTGCAATTGTCCTGCTACCTTTATTGGCCATGTGACCCAGTCTCCGCCCCTGTTGTAAATAAGCCACCTGTTGCAGTTCTTTGTGTAATCCCGAACTGCAACTCCCAGGATGCAGCGCTTGGCTCCCAGGTAGGTGAATGCATGGAATGTCAGCCTAGTGGTCGGGCGGGATGCAGGAATTGCCGGGATGAAGACTCCTTCCCCTGCTTGCTGAAGAAACAAAGCGCCTCCTCGTGTCCCCAGACCGCTTCAACCCCGAATCACAGGTGCCAATGTCCGCGGGGGTTGCAGTGTCATTGCACGCCGCCCAAAACAAAGATCAATGTCCTCGTCACCGCATCATTTCTTCCTGACCATCGAGGCGGGCTCAGGCCATACCAATACCTTGGTGTACACATTTTTAGCCGAAGCAATGCCAGAAGGGTCCGAGCCAACTTGGAGAAGCGGGGGTCGCGAACTGCGTCTCTGGCAGCACGCAGACAATATCCAAACCAACTCTTCAAAGAAAGAGCCGTGACCTCAGCTGGGGACAACATGGAGACCGTTTATTTCCACAATTACGGCGAATGCATTTCGGCATGAAGATGCCTTCCTCAGCGCCACAAGTATTCAGGAGGTGTCCAGTCACGCATTGCAATTGTCCTGCTACCTTTATTGGCCATGTGACCCAGTCTCCGCCCCTGTTGTAAATAAGCCACCTGTTGCAGTTCTTTGTGTAATCCCGAACTGCAACTCCCAGGATGCAGCGCTTGGCTCCCAGGTAGGTGAATGCATGGAATGTCAGCCTAGTGGTCGGGCGGGATGCAGGAATTGCCGGGATGAAGACTCCTTCCCCTGCTTGCTGAAGAAACAAAGCGCCTCCTCGTGTCCCCAGACCGCTTCAACCCCGAATCACAGGTGCCAATGTCCGCGGGGGTTGCAGTGTCATTGCACGCCGCCCAAAACAAAGATCAATGTCCTCGTCACCGCATCATTTCTTCCTGACCATCGAGGCGGGCTCAGGCCATACCAATACCTTGGTGTACACATTTTTAGCCGAAGCAATGCCAGAAGGGTCCGAGCCAACTTGGAGAAGCGGGGGTCGCGAACTGCGTCTCTGGCAGCACGCAGACAATATCCAAACCAACTCTTCAAAGAAAGAGCCGTGACCTCAGCTGGGGACAACATGGAGACCGTTTATTTCCACAATTACGGCGAATGCATTTCGGCATGAAGATGCCTTCCTCAGCGCCACAAGTATTCAGGAGGTGTCCAGTCACGCATTGCAATTGTCCTGCTACCTTTATTGGCCATGTGACCCAGTCTCCGCCCCTGTTGTAAATAAGCCACCTGTTGCAGTTCTTTGTGTATATATATATATTCACTGAAAAAACCATAGGTTTCACACCAGTTATAGTTAGCTGGAAATTTTACTGACATAAAACCATTGAAATTCCCACGTTATAGTTAGTTGGACTCACTATAACTTGCGCGTGTAATGCACTGCTGATGACATCACATATTACATCACTCATGACATGGTCAGTGACATCACTCATGACATCACTGATGACACCATCCAGTGAATGTGTGTCTTTCAGATAAATAAATATGTTTTATATATGTATGTTAAGGTCGATGGAAGAATATTTGTTTAAAATATTGTCTTAATGGATGTTTTTAAAAAAAGAAACGATTGGATAACTGCCTTATTAAGTGTATCTTAGTGAATACATATATTAGCGAGTAATGTGTAAATATTTAAATATATGTATCAGTGTTTCACTTTGTGTATAAGTGGCTGCATGGGTTGGTGAGTAGATACATGTGTGTATATGGGTTATTAGATGTTTTTTTTAGTATCTTTATAATTGTCTGTTTGATTTGGTGGGGGTGTTACTTAGCACAAAGATGCATTAATGACTGACTCACTGTTTGTATGTGTTTTGAAGACAGCATATGTGTAGGATTGTAAGGGTGAATGAGTGTGTATATGTATGTGTTAGTAAGTGAATGACTGTCTCACTAGTGTCTTTATCAGTAACTAAATATGTTTTAATGTAGTATATGTGAGTATTGGTGTATATAATTGAGTATATGTGAGAGTGAGAGGTTAAAAGAGTTCTTGTTTTAATAAGTATGTGTTTCTATAAGTGATTGTTTAAGATAGTAAGTATGTGTAAGTTTCCTTAGAAGTAAGGTGGTCGTGTATATATAGCTGTATATGCAAATAAATGGATGTTCAATAGTTTATTTGCATGTGTGAGTATGTGTGTGAGCAACTTTTTGAAGACTGTCAGTGTGTTAACGGATGTATAGGTGTCTCACTACATATGATGAGTGAGTATATGTATGAGTGACTATATAGAAGTGTTGGTGAGCGAGTGGATGTGTATATAAATGGTGGAATTACTGAATTGGTTGTTGTATCTGGTATAGGTATGTCCACTTTTTTTTAAATGTTATTTTTTATTTTTCAAAATGTGTTTTAAGAGTTACTTTACAGTGAAAGTAGGTCAGTCTCTCTGTCACAAGGATGGTGTCATCAGTGATGTCATGAGTGATGTCACTGACCATGTCATGAGTGATGTAATATGTGATGTCATCAGCAGTGCATTACACGCGCAAGTTATAGTGAGTCCAACTAACTATAACGTGGGAATTTCAATGGTTTTATGTCAGTAAAATTTCCAGCTAACTATAACAGGTGTGAAACCTATGGTTTTTTCAGTGAATTTCATAGATTTTTTTTTTACATGCTAATTCCTTTCTATATCGAGTTTCTAACCTTTTTTTTTTTTTTACAATTTGCTGTTTTTTTGTAAGTATTCATTTTTTTTTTATATAATTTTTTTCTTTTGCGCTCTGGGTGCGCGCTCCGGGAAGCTTTCAGCTAAGCTCTCCGGTAAGCTTTCCGGTAAGCTAACCGGTGAGCTCACCTGAAAGCGCACCCAGAGCGCTACTGTCGTTCATGAAAAAAAATATGAATGAAAAGTTAATAATAATGCAAAACATTTCGTACCATACAAATAAAATCAGTTTTTTTTTATAAGGAAAATGATTATGCATTTCTGTAAAAGTTTGATGACGTCACTTCGGCGCGCAACGTACGTGCCCTCGGAAGCGCCTACGTTCGCGCCACGTAAATGCACCCAGAAGCGCCTACGTTCGCGCCACGTTTGCGCCCCGGAAGCGCCTAGGATCGCGCCGCGTAAAAGCACCCGGAAGCGCTCCGGAGCACGCAGCGTAAACGCGTCAGGTCATGTGACCCTAAAATAACACTTTTCATTGGTTGCTAACAGTTTTTTTTACAAAGAATGAAATCCCCACCCATTTCCTTCACTTCTTCTTTCACTTTTGTGACTGAAAGACCAGTTTTTTGCTCCTGGATCTTTCTTGATTTACCATGGCTGCCAGAGAATCCAGCAGCGAGGATGAACCTGATTTCATCAATGAAGAGCCTCCTACCCCAAAGGTGAAGGAACATTTTATTTGGAAATTTTTTAAGATTCCTGCTGACCAGAAGAAGGTGAATGCTCCAAAAGTGGAGTGCAGGATCTGCAAACCGGTCCTGTCACGGGGTGACCCCCCCAAAAAATACTCATTTGGGAACTTCACGATGATCCGGCATGTGGAGAGGAGGCACCCGCAGAATTATGCCCGGGAAAGTGTCAGGGCTCTGGCACAAGAGGTTCCCAGTGATGGGGCCTCTACATCAACCGGAGGAGCAACTTCTTCTGGGAGGGGGCAATCACAGGAGCAGGTGCCAAATATTCAGCCTGCATTTAACCATGGTGTCCTCAGATGCAGATACTGCAATCAACTCCTTACCTATGGGGAGCAAAGTGTCCAGCTCATGGTTCGAGCATTGGAGAACCATCGCTGCCCTTCCCACCCCTAATTTTTTTGTTTTATTTTGCTCCTGTTGAGCAGTTTCCATTCCCTGTTTTTGTTCCTGTTTTGAAAAAAGAAGAAAACCAAAAGTTCTTTTCAATACCTCCAATTCTCATCAAAGAGCTATATTCTTAAAAAAATGAAGGGTAAGTGAAATATAGTGCATTGATAATTGAAAGGAGAATGAGTAAGAAAGAACAGAAAGGTATGAGAGGAAAAAAGAAGTGAAGTAGGAGGACTGAAAGAAGGTGAGTGTTAGAAAAGAAAGTTATGAGAAGAAGAGTGAATATGGGGAATGTTTATATTCAATGAAAATGTTGAAAAAGAACAGGAGTGTTGAAGGATAAGAAAAGATGCATTGCTGGAGTTGAAGGTAGAAGGCTTCATTTATGAAGCCATGCGTCACTTTAAAGCCACCAAAGCATCACTTTTTGTGACACAACAGTCCAATAAAAAATGCACCTTATTTATTCATATTTACAAAGTGGCGTTTCTAGGTAAATACGTCACTTTGTAAACCCCTGTGCCACATTATTCCTACGTCAGGTGTAATGTATGCAAAAGGGACGTATTGACGTAAGAAAGGGTCGTAGAGGTGACACAGTGAATAAACTGGAGGCCTCATTTCTGAAAAGTGACGCATCGCTACGTGAAAACAGCGATGCGTCACTTTTCTGGGCGCACTCCTTATGACATTCCAGATATGTCATATTTAATTTATGACTAATCAATTCGCAAGGAGTTACAGATATGTCAGTATTTCTGACGTATCTGTAAACACAAAAGTAACGCATTGCTGGAGTGCGTCCCAAAAGTGACGCAACTCCAGTAATGCGTCCTTTCACATGGAAAAAGCACCATGTGAAAGGTCTTGCGTCAGTCTTACACCTGCTGTGAAGCAGGCGCAAGATTTTGACGCAACAGCATCGTAAAAGTGACGCAGTGAAATCTCATAGATTTCACTGCGTCGCTATTACAAAGCTTTTTGCGGGGGAACACCCTCTCTGCATACATTATACCTGACGCAGATATAATGTGGCGCAGGATTTTAAAAAGTGACCCATCTACCTAGATGCGTCACTTTTTAAATATAGCGCAACGAGGCGCATTTTTTTACACCGCTGGTGCGATGCGTCACTTTTCTGTGCGCACTCCTTATGATATTCCAGATATGTCATATTTAATGTATGAGGAATCATGTCGCAAGGAGTTACAGATATGTCAGTATTTCTGGCGTATCTGTAAACACAAAAGTAACGCATTGCTGGAGTGCGTCCCAAAAGTGACGCAACTCTAGTAATGCGTCCTTTCACATGGAAAAAGCACCATGTGAAAGGTCTTGCGTCAGTCTTACACCTGCTGTGAAGCAGGTGCAAGATTTTGACGCAACAGCATCCTAAAAGTGAAGAAGTGAAATCTCATAGATTTCACTGCGTCGCTATTACAAAGCTTTTTGCGGGGGAACACCCCCTCTGCATACATTATACCTGACGCAGATATAATGTGGCGCAGGATTTTAAAAAGTGACCCATCCACCTAGATGCGTCACTTTTTAAATATAGCGCAACGAGGCGCATTTTTTTACACCGCTGGTGCGATGCATCACTTTTCTGTGCGCACTCCTTATGACATTACAGATATGTCATATTTAATGTATGAGGAATCATGTCGCAAGGAGTTACAGATATGTCAGTATTTCTGACGTATCTGTAAACACAAAAGTAACGCATTGCTGGAGTGCGTCCCAAAATTGACGCAACTCCAGTAATGCGTCCTTTCACATGGAAAAAGCACCATGTGAAAGGTCTTGCGTCAGTCTTACACCTGCTGTGAAGCAGGCGCAAGATTTTGACGCAACAGCATCCTAAAAGTGACGCAGTGAAATCTCATAGATTTCACTACGTCGCTATTACAAAGCTTTTTGCGGGGGAACACCCCCTCTGCATTAGGCATGAGCGAATTTTGCGGATCTCGCGTTCGCGAATTTTGCGGATTTGCGGATTCGCAATCCGCAAAATCCGCGAATTCCCGCGAATTTGCGGATTTTTTTTTTTTTGTGTTCGCCCGTGTTTCTGCCAGTTCGCGAGGGTTTTGTACACTTTCGCAAATTGCGAACTTACCTGTCGGGTCGCAAGTTTCGCGAACTTGTTGTTTCTACGTGTCCAGCCTGTTTGGGACACTCTTCTTCATCACTGCCACTCTCTGTCACCACTGCCACTCTCTGACTACTCATGCCACCCTCTGGCCCACCCATGCCACCCTCTGTTTCATCACCACACCCTCTGGTTGTCCAGTGTACATTATTTTCGGCAAAGCAAAGCACACCTTCCCTGCCTTAAGTGACCTGAATTAATTTGGGGCTGATTAATGTGTCACAGAATATTTTTTTAGCTGGCACCTGCTTCCTTAGTGCGCCCTGATTAGTGATCTTTTGCACTTGCTAAGTGCTTTCATTGTTGCAAAATTAGTTACAACACCTGCCCTGCCCCAACTGACAATAATGAATTAGGGGCTGATTAATGGATTTTAACTTCCAGCCTGGCTCCTGCTTGTCTCCCTTAGCTGTAATTCAGGACCTTTGTGGCATATGTGTAACTATTCTGAGGTTCAGAGCAGGGTCACATAATAGTTTCAACTGGCAACTGAACTCTGGAGGGGCCCCTCAGGAAGCACTACAGGAAATGGCTACTAATGATGAGCCTGAACTTTTGAACCTGGTAAGTAGTTACTTTCAGTTTTGCTAAGATCGTATTTCTGCAATTATGCACTTATTCGCGGGGCGCGAACTCACGCGAACTCACGCGAACAGTGCGAGCAGTGCGAGCAAAATCCGCTGCTCGCGGATTTGCGGATTTTGCGGGAGATTCGCAAATCTCGCGGATTGCGGATTTCCCGAAAATCCGCAAAATCCGCGAGCGGAACGGATTTTCCGCCCATGCCTACTCTGCATACATTATACCTGACGCAGATATAATGTGGCGCAGGATTTTAAAAAGTGACCCATCTACCTAGATGCGTCACTTTTTAAATATAGCGCAACGAGGCGCATTTTTTTACACCGCTGGTGCGATGCGTCACTTTTCTGTGCGCACTCGTTATGACATTCCAGATATGTCATATTTAATGTATGAGGAATCATGTCGCAAGGAGTTACAGATATGTCAGTATTTCTGACGTATCTGTAAACACAAAAGTAACGCATTGCTGGAGTGCGTCACAAAAGTGCGTAGGCTTGTACTTGTGCACTGAATAAATCTAAAACTTCTAACTAACGGAGTGCTGGAATAATTCTTTCGTGTGAAATATGTATATATATATATATATATATATATATATATATATATATATATATATATATATATATATATATATATATATATATATATATGTCCAAACCAAACGCTCCTGCTGGCAACCCCTCGACTTTAGCTAGGGTGGCTCGAACCGGCGGAGCAGCCGGAATCAATATTCCTGAAAAAACGGCGTTCCTCACGAGCACTCAGGCGCCAGACGTACAGACCACAATCCACGTATAAGTCCAGAAAAAGTTGATTTATTTAATTCATAAATCCACGTGACGCGTTTCGCACTCCATAGAGTGCTTGATCACACAAGTTGCAATAGTTGCTTTACATCTTTTATGTTTACCTTGTAATTACGATAGAAGACGGACTGCAGTTGTCAGTGTAGTGCTATTAGTTAATACACATATCGCCATTTTGTAACGGTACATAGCTATTGCTACTTTTGCTAATATTCATATACATATACATCTTGTAGAATAAATATGATAAATCATATGTAAATGCACGTCCATCTGTCGATTATTTGTACATATTTGCAAATTATACTGATGTCTAAATAAATTTGGTCGTGTTAATAATATACACGATATCCTTGCCCATGTGTTCTGGTAGCGGCCATTGCAGGAGTGGCTGAACATGTCACCGAATACATTGATTACTTCCTGCAGAGCCTGGTCCAGGAATTACCGACATATGTTAGAGACACTGGCGATTTCCTGGCCAAAATTCAAAATATCCAGTGGAATGAACAAATGCTTCTGATCACTTTGGACATAGAGTCGCTCTATACGAGCATAGAGCATGTGTGTGGTATTAAAGCATTAGATTTTTTTCTTGGCAATAGACCTATGAATTGCTACCAGCACAACAAAGTTTTGATCGAATTAACATCCTGGTGTCTCCACAATAATTTCTTTCTTTTTGGGAGTGATTTATATCTGCAAAGACGTGGGGTCGCCATGGGGGCATGTTTCTCCCCCAGCTACGCGTGCTTGCACGTGGGTTGGTGGGAGGAACATGTCCTTAGGCAACAACACGCCCGAATCTATTCCGATCATGTTTTGCTTTGGCTCCGTTATATTGATGACGTTTTTTTGTTATGGCAGGGTGACAAACACAGTGCACAACTGTTCATTGATTCTATCAATGTGAATAATGAAAATCTGAAATTCACTAGTTCCATCAGTGAATGTGAGGCTGAATTCTTGGATGTTAAAATCCAGATCCACAATGGCAGGATTACCACCAAGCTACACCGCAAAAGTACCGTGGGGAATAGTATTTTGCACGCCAGTAGTGCACATCCGCGCCATGTGGTAGACAATATTCCTCTAGGTGAACTATTGAGAATTAAAAGAATCTGCAGTACAGACTCTGATTTGATATCCTGTACTAATGAAGCCTTGGCGAGATTCCGTGCAAGGGGGTACCGTGAATCAGTTCTTACAAAAGCCATGGCCAAGGCCAAGACCAGATCCCGTGCCTCCTTACTCATTAGTGACAGCAGTGCTGATACATCTTGCACTTCTAATGAAGACATCACCAATCCCAGGTTTCTTACACCATATAGCAGACAGGCTAGACAAATAAAATCTATTCTATCAAAAAACTGGCCAGTCCTTGCTACAGATCCTGTGCTCAAACCACAGATAGCAGAAGCTCCCATTGTCACCTTCAGGAAGGGTCCCTCTCTCAGATCTCACGTCTGCCATGACTTTCCTGAATTAAGAAAAAAACAGGAATGGTTAAAAACTAGATCTGGCTTTATACGTTGCACCTCTTGTAGGGCTTGCAAATTTGGCAAAAGTACTCGACAATACAACACACCGTTCAGTCCAGACCCTATTCAAATTAGGGGTCAATACAATTGTAAGACTGAATTTGCCATATATGTTTTAACCTGCACTCAGGTATGTCGGAAGCACTCGACAACCTGTACACGTTAGAGTCCTCCAGCATCTACGTGCTATTGTTAACAACGACTCAGCCTACCCTGTAGCCAGGCACTTCAAAGCAATTCATAACAATAATCTGGAGTGCCTGTCCTACTTTGTCATCTCCGCAATAGATAAACCTAAAAGAGGCGGGGACAGGGTTAAGATGCTGAGAAGAATGGAATCTCATTTCATTCTTGAATTAGACAGTAGATCCCCAAATGGTCTTAACAACACGGAAGACCTACATGTGTTTCTGTAACTATAGCCCTGCTTTTTCCCGCAAATTCTGTACTGCCTTGGGTGGTGGGGTTCAGTTGGTTTATGCCCCCGCCTCCCTTTCCATGGGTTTCATTACTCGTCTCCTTGTTGAATTATTGCACGTATTATTCTCATTATTCTTCACGGTGAATTATTATTTAGATGTTCTGCATATACTAAAATTCTTTATTTTTTTGACACATTTGATTGAGGACATAGACATTAACAAGTTGTTTTCTGTCATCCATGTTTAAATATATTCTTGCAACAGTTTGTTAACTGACTACGAAACTCCCATGGTTAGAAGCTATATAGCCCATATTTTATCAATTGGTTTTGCTGCAGTCATATGTTTACATACTATGCTATTTTGCACGTTGATAGTTACTGATGTAATATAATGTTGTTTACATTTAAGCATATTTTGCACATAACCAATAATATTATTATCGGTTTTTAATTACATCTGGTATAATTACAACTATCATTTCTTAACTATGCACTAGGCACTTTGCACTTTGCACTTTAAAATGCTATTGGTACTGTCAATATTTAAAATCATTGTGGGTTTCTATAATATACCCATACTTGGGCTATACATGATAAACCATTTTAGCTTTTGCATTTTATGCTGTGTATAAAACAAAGTTTTTTGGAAATTCATTTTAGAAAAACTTTTAAATCATGGGTGTTTATCTTTGTCATATGTATACATGGATTTTAACCTGTTAATGAAAAAAATTTCTTTGAATTGTTGCCATTCCAATACTGTTTGGAAAACAGACTAGGCTACCATTTCTCAGTAGTTTGTCCTCACTGTTTATCATCACGTGGTGTACTATGTAAAAAAAGTAAAAAAATGCATTTTTTCACTGCCCAGTAACTACTATTTAAAACGCATGCATTAACAACTCTGACTGTCTGTGAGCAAGGGCGGATGCCCGAAACGCGTCAGATTGCCTGGTTCAGCTTTTAAATAAAAGAACTGTGCTTATACTTACTGGATCCGCGTGATTTCCTGGGTCGCTGTGGTCGGAGCTCGGGAGACTACATTTGTTTGATATATATATATATATATATATATATATATATATGTCCAAACCAAACGCTCCTGCTGGCAACCCCTCGACTTTAGCTAGGGTGGCTCGAACCGGCGGAGCAGCCGGAATCAATATTCCTGAAAAAACGGCGTTCCTCACGAGCACTCAGGCGCCAGACGTACAGACCACAATCCACGTATAAGTCCAGAAAAAGTTGATTTATTTAATTCATAAATCCACGTGACGCGTTTCGCACTCCATAGAGTGCTTGATCACACAAGTTGCAATAGTTGCTTTACATCTTTTATGTTTACCTTGTAATTACGATAGAAGACGGACTGCAGTTGTCAGTGTAGTGCTATTAGTTAATACACATATCGCCATTTTGTAACGGTACATAGCTATTGCTACTTTTGCTAATATTCATATACATATACATCTTGTAGAATAAATATGATAAATCATATGTAAATGCACGTCCATCTGTCGATTATTTGTACATATTTGCAAATTATACTGATGTCTAAATAAATTTGGTCGTGTTAATAATATACACGATATCCTTGCCCATGTGTTCTGGTAGCGGACGCATAGGATTAAAGTCCTCCAAGGGGTAAATGATGACTGGAATATTAGTTTGGGATGTGTGCCCGGTTGGGAGAGGGACATTTCAGGAAAATTACAGGCAGATCCCTCAATCAGCGCCAAAGTTATTCCCAATAGAATGTTGCGATTTCCAACCGCCCTATGGAAATTAAAATGGGGAAAACACATTTTGGGATCCCCCTTTTAGCTCGGCCCCCATTTGACGAATCCCCCCCAAACTGTCAGGGAAGGAGCGGAGCTCAGCGAGGCACATTTCAGGAAAATTACAGGCAGATCACTCAATCGGCGCCAAAGTTATTCCCAATAGAATGTTGCGATTTCCCTACACAAAATAATCCTAACTATAACTACCTACTGGCGACCGCCAGTAGGTAATATATATATATATATTACCCCCACGACAGCAGAGTGATTCACAGATATACATATATATACAAGGTCTAGCATTTGTACTTTAATTGTTATTTATGCACCAAATTTTTTACATTCATGCTTATATTTAGGTGAGCTGTATTTGTATTTACTCCAATACCTATATTTTTCTGCATTGGTAATCAATTTTATCTTGATTTTAGGGCACTTTTGCTATAATTTACGTTTTCAAAATGTATGCACCACGTGTGGGGAAAAGAGAAAGAAATAATACATTTTTGAAATAATAATTTTTTTTGTATATGCTTGCCCAACCTACGTGGCGGTCATGAGATCAAGGCCATGTTTGGCCGAAACGCGTCATGCTGACTGAACCTAATTAAATGTTTGAGCAACAAACTGTTGTTGTCATTTCTTTGGAGGAAGGTACAGGAGTTTTATATATGTGTATGTGTGTATATATATATATATATTACCTACTGGCGGTCGCCAGTAGGTATATATAGTTAGGATTTTTTCTCTATGGGACTTTTGAAAATTCTATGTCTAATAACTTTGGCGTTTGTGGACGGAATCGGCACATTTTGTTTCTGAGCAGCCCCTGAAAATTTGGGGGGGTTTCGTCAAGGGGGGGGGCCGAGAAAAAAGGGGGGTCCCAAAACGCGTTTTTCCCATTCATTTTTCCATAGGGCGTTTGGCCTCACTTTTAGCTCGAACGGCTGAATGGATTTGCACGAAACTTGGCAAAATTGTAGGGACTGTTAGCCCAATTTGCCTTTGCTGGGTCTCAATATATGTGCTCCAGTGGATTTTGAGAAATTAACGTTTTAAAAAACAGATATATCTGTGACAGCGTCCCGGGTAGCGCTCCGGTTCGCTTACTTTTCGCGTTACGGAACTTTGCGAAGCGAAGCTGATTGGCTCTCCGGTGTCTGTCAACATTCTAAACAGTCCGGAACGGCCGCCATCTTGTCTCTCGGTAGGATCGAGAGACAAGAGGAGGAGAAAAACGAAGGGGGAATTTAATGAAAGGGGGCAAGGTAGACCCCTCTTGACCCCCTAGGAATGATGTTGGGGTTATTAAAGGGTCCCGTGGGGCAAATACAAAAAATTTGATTTTTCGCGGTAGAAGCGCTTCCCGGTTCGCGAACCGGTAGCGTAATGGGAATTCGCCATTTTGTGTTTCGTTTTAATTAAATTACAAGATGGAGGAAAAACAATGTGAGAAATGGGTATAAGGGGGTACGGGAGACGTATCCTGACCCCCTATGTTTTCTGAGGGTGGCTGAGGATGCTCATATATGTTGATACATGTCTTCCAGCGGCTGCGCATGAGCGTTTTTTTTTTTTGCTGCGTGACGTCTGTTTACGTTCGATTCGAAGGAAATCAGGAAGTGTTGACCGCCATTTTGTCACTGCGAGTAAATACATTGTTAAAAATAATTGTTATAAATTAATCCGTATTGATAAACATTGTCTGCGCCATCTTGCCTTTTTTCCAATGCCACACTTTTGTCGTGCACGGCAGCCATTTTAGATGCCTTGACCAGACCCACTCTCTGCACGCCGCCGATCCTCAGCATGGCTCCCCACCTTCGCAAGCATCTCCCCCACGCACTGGTCACCCCGCTCTCTCTCTCATGCATGGGCCATAAACCTCCCCCCATCTGCGCTGCTCTTCCCTGAGAATCACACCCTGTGCCCGCCCGACACCTCCCTTTCACCCTATTCACTACCGCACCCTCTGACACTCCTCTTCCTCTGTGTCTGATTGTCCAGGCTGGTCCCAGGCTATCACCTAGCCCTGCGGATGTAGTTTATGGCCCCAACTGTAAAGAATCACCCCTCTTCAAAGGAGTTACAGTAGATCAAGGCCCCCACCCCATGAGATCCGTCACACCACACGCGTTCCTACTATCTGATAACGATCCTGTATTGTGATTGGGGAGGGTATTCTCACTGTAAGGGTGTGTGGGACCGAGCCTGAAGCGGAAGATTCCAGGGATGCCTTTTTGTACATCAAAGTCTTCACAATTATGTGTCACATTAAAAATATATAGCACTCCAACAAAGTAGTAGGATTATAACACTTTAATAACTTATAAATATATACAACGCTCCAACAAAGTAAACACGTTAAAAAAAATAAATTAAACAACTATTTACATGGCAGCCTGCTGCAACATCCATCTCAAAGCAACAATGGGCTGCTTTGGTCTGTCTTTTAGTCGGCAAAATCCGTCGGCCTGTGAGGTGGCGTCAGTAGCGGCCGGTTGTGCGAATAGGCCGAAGGCAGCACAACTCGCCGAGATCCGGACGGCACCCAGGTGGTGTCCAGTAAGTTGCCGCACTGGTCTGGCCATCCTACAATGCTGCACCGAAAAACGGCGTGGGGCGCCCCGGAGGGGGGAGGCGGCGCGAACGGGCCTCCCCAGGTGGAGGCACCTCTGCTGCAGTGGGGCGCCCTTTAGCTTTTCAGTCGCCATTCAGCTGTTTAGCGCCCGCTTTTGCGGCACTGTGCCTCATCCGCCATTCAGCTGAGTTGCGCCCACTCTTGCGGTGCAGCGATAGGCGGCTACCACAGGACTCTCAAAATGGCGGCCGGCTCTTCGGATTTGGGCCTGGTCCACTAAAATGGCCCTGGGAC
The DNA here is from genome assembly GCF_964263255.1 of Lissotriton vulgaris. NCBI lineage: Eukaryota > Metazoa > Chordata > Amphibia > Caudata > Salamandridae > Lissotriton > Lissotriton vulgaris. The sequence continues at coordinate 444,770,557 of NC_141697.1, read as the reverse complement.
ACATTTGAACTCAGACATTTGCCTGCTAGGGCTTGGGCCCCATTCTCGAAAGCGTCCCCTCAGCCTTGAAGATTCTACAAAAGTCATCGGGCCTCCGACTCTCACAGGCTTCCGGTGGGGAGCGGCTGCCATGATTGCTTGCGGAATGGCCACGACGGAGCTACAAGATGGTGGTGCTCTCATGCTGACGCCAGCTTCAGTCTGAAACATCCAGAAACACTGTAGACTACCAATTCGATGACTTCCCGTGGAGCCCCAACGTGACCCGGTAGGGAAGAACTTGCCCTCCCCTCTTTTGACTGATGGTTCTTGTTGCCTGTCCCCTCTGTTGTCATCTAACAGAACCTTTTTGGACTGCCGAGTGAGAAAAAAAAAGGTGGGGCTTTCATCATTTGGGAAAAAAAAATGTTTCAATCCAATGAAAAGTGTTATTTTTAGGTCATATGATCAAGCCTTCCATCATTAGGAAACCAAAAGTAAAATGAACCAATGAAAAGTTTTATAAACAAGACACATGACCTGTTATGCGGCTTTGGGCTATAAAAAGCCTACAAAATCCGTTGGCCTGTGAGGCGGCGTCAGTAGCGGACCGATGTGCGAATAGGCTGAAGGCAGCACAACGCGCCGAGATCCGGATGGCACCGAGGTGGTGTCCAGCAAGTTGCACTGGTGTGGCCATCCTACATTACTGCGCCGAAAGACGGCGTGGGGTGCCCGGGGGGGAGGCAGCGCGAACGGGCCTCTCCCGCCTCCCCAGGTGGAGGCACCTCATCTGCAGTGGGGCGCCTCTTAGCGTTTCACTCGCCGTCCAGTTGAGTTCCGCCCGCCCGCGTTGTGCAGCCGAAGGCAGCACAACGCGCCGAGATCCGGATGGCACCGAGGTGGTGTCCAGCAAGTTGCACTGGTGTGGCCATCCTACATTGCTGCGCCGAAAGACGGCGTGGGATGCCCGGGGGGGGGAGGCGGCGCAAACGGGCCTCTCCCGCCTCCCCAGGTGGAGGCACCTCATCTGCAGTGGGGCGCCTCCTAGCGTTTCACTCGCCGTCCAGTTGAGTTCCGCCCGCTCTTGCGGCACAGTGCCTCACCCGCCATCCAGCTGAGTTCCGCCCGCTCTTGCGGCACAGTGCCTCACCCGCCATCCAGCTGAGTTGCGCCCGCTCTTGCGGCTACAGCGTCTCGCCCTTCATCCAGCTGAATTGCGCCCACTCTTGCGGTGCAGCGATAGGCGGCTGCAACAGGACTCTCAAAATGGCGGCCGGCTCTTTGGATTTGGGCCTGCTCCACTAAAATGGCCCTGGGACACCTTGGAACTCGGACGCTTGCCTGCTAGGGCATGGGCCCCATTCCCGAAAGCGTCCCCTCTTTTGACTGATTGTTCTTGTTGCCTATCTCTTCTGTTGTCATTTAACGGAACCTTTTTGGACTGCCGAAAGGGGTTCTGGTCCGACCGCTGGTTGGTGGAGACATTTTGACTATATCCTGGACCTGCCCGGCCTCGCCCAAAATGGCGCCGGTATAAATGGGACTCGTAACTCCTTGTTGTGTACTGGTTGCCCAACCTTGATATCACGAGATACGTATGCAGTTTTGAAGCACATGGCGGGCGGGGACGAGTACTGATTGAACATTTGGACATCCCTATTGATATTAAGTTCTGATGTGTTATTGATTACTGTACTATTGAAAGTTCGAATTAACTTCACCCATGGTACTTGCCCGCAAATGTATATCTAGATAATTTTATTGTAACTGGCTCTGTCGTACTTTAATTATAAAATGTACGTCCACCGATTCCGCAACTGTTAGACACCTTAGTTCTTGCAACCTAATGGCCCGCCCGTTACGTTCTTCTACAGTGTAAATGTCCCCTCATCATATACGATTCCAGTTTGCTCCGTGGCCGGCCCACGTGGTTATAGGCCCGTATTTGTATACTGACATTTTCAAAATAAAGGTTTTTAAAACAAAACATGGTAGTGGTACCTAGATTGGTAAAGTTTTGAATATTAGCCACTGTTTTCGAATCAGTAAAAGGCAAGTGAAATAAAGCAGCCCAATTACATGATGGTTAAAAGGTATAATACGCAGGAACGCAGTAAAGATAAATGGTCAAGGGCTGTTGTGTTTTCCACTTCTGCAACATAAAGTGATCGATAAGAATCCGATATTCAGGCCTATCAGCGACTAAGACAGCAGGCCGAGCTTGTTCAACGGCTCCCTCATGGGACGAAGAAACGCCCTTTTTCTCGAAATAGGAATATTTTACTTGCAGGACAGTTGTAAATTTCCCGGGAAAATACATTAGCCTGGAACATTGTTAGTAATAAACTGTAAATGCATCTGGGTCCTTCGCTTTACAGGTCAGAGTGAGAAAAAAAAAGGTGGGGCTTTCATCATTTGGGAAAAAAAATGTTCGAAAGCAATGAAAAGTGTTATTTTTAGGTCATATGACCAAGCCTTCCATCATTAGAAAAACAAAAGTAAAATGAACCAATGAAAAGTTTTATTAACAAGTCACATGACCTGTTATGCTTACGTTACGCGCTGCGCGCCGCACCCTGGATCGCTTCCGGGAAGCTGCGCCTCGCGCACCAGAGCACTTCCGGGTGCGCTAACGCGGCGCGTCATATGACGCATTACGCGACAACGCAGGTCCAGAATATAGTCAAAATGTCTCCACCAACCAGCGGTCGGAACACAACCCCTTTCAGCAGTCCAAAAAGTTCTGTTAAATGACAACAGAAGGGACAGGCAACAAGAACCATCAGTCAAAGAGGGGAGGGCAAGTTCTTCTCTACCGGGTCACGTTGGGGCTCTACCGGAACTGATCGAATTGGTAGTCTACAGTGTTTCTGGATGTTTCAGACTGAAGCTGGCATCAGCATGAGAGCACCACCATCTCGTGGCTACGTCGTGGCCATTCCGCGAGCAATCATGGCAGTCGCTCCCCACCGGAAGTCTACGGGTGTCGGGGGTCCCGGTGACTGTTGTAGAATCTTCAAGGCTGAGGGGACTCTTTTGGGAATGGGGCCCATGCCCTAGCAGTCAAGCGTCCGAGTTCCACTGTTGCCCAGAGCCATCTTTAAAACACGAAAATGTTTTTACCTTCCACGTACTTGACATTTTAAAGCTTTTGATATTTGCTATTAAAAAACCATTGAAATTCACTGAAAAAATCATAGGTTATAGACCATATATAGTTAGGAATTAGCATTTACAAAACCTTGAAAATTCACTGAAAAAACCATGGGTTATAGACCATATATAGTTAGGAATTAGCATTTACAAAACTTTATTTTACTCACACAAAACCATTGAAATTTCATATATAGTTAGTTGCACTAACTATATATCGTGCACCCGCAATCCACTGCTGATCATGTCACATATTACATCATTCATGACATGATCAGTGACATCACTGATGACATCACTGATGATATCTCAAATGACATCACTGATGACATCACTGATGACATCACTGATCACATCACTGATCACATCATTCATGTGATAATACGGTGAACCTCTTCAGACTCTAATATAATCTTACATACACTCAGAGTAAATAGACACTCACAGACTGTCACTCATCCATGGAGTTACTCACACACCTAGTCAGTCATGCAAAGAATCAATCACACTTCCATTTCCTCAACTATACAGTTATACACACCTTACTTATTCAAACATATACTAACACATATTTACTCTCTTATACAATCCCTGATACAAGTTCACAATGATCCATACAGCCACTCACAAATTCACTGGCTCTTATGCACAGTTATCTATATATGTCAACTCTCACATGTACTGTGTTTTACATATGTACTTACTTTGACATGTAGCACTGAGATATCCATTCACTCACCAATACACTCATGCACACAGTCAACCGCCCATACAGCTGTTTCCACATGCACTTTTGAACCCATACATCTAGTGAATCAACTGCTCACACATCTATGCACAGAGTCATACACCTTCCAGCCACCCACACACACACTCAGTCTCCCATACAAATACTTGGGCAACCAATCAATAACCCATATAGTTACTCATATAGCTACTGATCAACACATGCAGCAGTTTACAGAACAACAGATATAATGATGCACAATTTAAGACAGTTTAGTCACTAACCCATGCACTCAGTGAGACACATTTAATCACTCACTCATACAGTCAGTCATGTACCTACTAAATCCTTCATCCAGACACTTATACATCCACTCATTCTTCAATATGTAAGACATATTTTGACTTTTCAGAAACATACAGTCACTGGATGTTGTCATCAATGATGTCATCAGTGATGTCATTTGAGATGTCATCAGTGATGTCATCAGTGATGTCACTGATCATGTCATGAATGATGTAATATGTGACATGATCAGCAGTGGATTGCGGGTGCGCGATATATAGTTAGTGCAACTAACTATATATGAAATTTCAATGGTTTTGTGTGAGTAAAATAAGGTTTTGTAAATGCTAATTCCTAACTATATATGGTCTATAACCCATGGTTTTTTCAGTGAATATATATATGTATATACATATACATCACGGTTTATTGACCCCTATTTAAGAGCTTATGTGGTTGTTCTGCCATCAAATCTGAGAGATACTACCCATTTCTTGACCATTATAGATGGTATACACTGGGAACCTACCTACACACTGGTAACATTAGATGTGTGCAGTTTGTATACTTCTTTACAACACCAATTTGGGCTACAAGCCAAAAGATATTATCTGAGATCTTGATCTATCTCACTGTTTGGGCATTCGGAAATGATCTTTACTATGATAGAGTTTTGCTTGACAAATAACTATTTTCTAGTCAATTATGTCATCTATTGCCAATCACAGGGCACAGCCATTGGCACCTGCTTCGCCCCCAGCTATGCCAATCTGGTCATGGGCTGGTGGGAGGAGCAGGTGGTATCCCAAATGGCGGAATACGATCAATGTGTCCTGTGGCTGTGCTTTATAGATGACATCTTCTTCATCTGGGATGGAGATGAGGATTCTGCCAAAGCTTTTGTAGCTGAACTGAAAGAAAACACCTATAATTTGGCATTTACTGAGAATACAAGCAAAAATGAGATTGAATTCTTAGATATCGTAGTTGAGATCAAAGAACACATGATGCATACCAAGCTGTTTTGAAAAAAGACCGCAGGGAACAGTCTTTTGAATGCATTGAGGTCCCATCCTAAAAGTCTTGTGCAAAGCATTCGGTTCAGAGAATTACTACGCGCCAAACATAATTGTAGTTCGGAAGAAGAGTACTAGAATGAGAAGAAAATCATGATACAAAGATTCAAAGAACGAGGATATGGAAACAATACCATAGTGGCAGCCTGTAAGAAGGTGGAGAAGGTTACATGGGTTCAACTGTTACATCCTGAAGTAAGGGTTAAGGAACAGAATACACTTAGATTCATTACCACCTACTCAGGGCAAGCCCATGATGTGAGATCTACTTTGAAAATACACTGGCATATACTACTCACTGACCCTCATCTCAAAAAAAATCTTAGTAATGGTCCACAAGTCACATTCCAGAAGAATAGATCCTTAATAAATGAGTTAAGTAGAGGTGGGCGGACATTTCTGCTCCACCCACAGAATGTGCGTTAATTTGAACTTCCCGCCTTCCGCAAAGAAGGCGGAAAAACTGTGCAAATTTCCACACAATCCTGGAAGGAACGGAAGTTGGCCGCCCGGCCGCCTCCTGCTTCCCGCCCGCCTTAATAATTATATTTAGAGGCTGGAAATTATGTTAAATAAAACTTACCTCATTATTGAACTGCAAACTTCCCTATTGCGGCTTCTTCTTTGAAACTGCACATGCGCAGGAGCCTGCACATGGGCATTCCTGGCGAGGCTGGCGGGAAGTGGGAGGCCAGCGGGAGGCGGGCGGGCTCTGCAAAACGGAAATATCGCAGAGAGGCCCGGAGATTTGTTCAATCTCCGTGCCTCTCCGCGATAGCCCATTCTGCAAATTCCGCCCAACCCTAGAGTTAAGCCCAATTTGGTATCTGATTCTAACAAGTTAAGATGAGGTGGAAGGGGAGGATTTCATTGCTGCAGGAACTGCAAGGCCTGCAGTAACAGCTTGGATTGTGTGAGTCTCAATATTAGCAGCAGTAAGAGAAATCTAGTAATTAAAAAGACACTAACATGTGACGCTATGTATTGTGTGTATGCATTTGTATGTCTTTGTAATAAGGCATATATTGGAAGTACCATCCACCGGGCTGAAAAACAGGTACTTGAGCCTCTCAGAGCCATTCGTCACAATAACAGACAGTATCCAGATGCCCAACACTTTTTTGACAATCACATGCAAAATGAAAAGTTGTTGAGAATGGTGGTAATTGACTCAGTAGGGGAAAATATTCGAGGAGGAAACAGATTACTGACCCTGCGTAAGTTAAAGCCAAGGTATATCATAGATTTTGAGACCATGTCACCTATGGGGATGAATTCTAATGAAGAATTGTCTGTGCATTTGCATAATTGACAAGGTGCTATAAACTGTGTTGTCTGCTGTTCATTCTGTAAATTTACTGTTTTTAATATTTTTTAATCTCTTTCACTTTTAGTTTTTTTTGCACTTATTCACATGGGGCTATCAAAATTAATGATTTAAGCCCACTTGGGCAATACTGCTGGTATTACCTTTGGCAAGCCAAGAACCAAGAGACTCATTTAAGCTAAAGCTTGGATATGCGGACTTTGTGGAATAAATCTGTAACCAATTTGGATTTCTGAAGTTGCACACGAGGGCAAACTACCACTATGCAATTATGTGTGCCGTAAACTAAGAAGGTTGCCCGAATTAGAGTTTGATTGATTATACTGGGGTTAAGAACTCCACAGTGTAGTTGGTGTTTTATGCAACTTGTATGCCCACTGGGGCGTATATGAGGCTAATCATATCAATGATATGGGCAGAATGATGCTTTTTATTGAGACCAATACATATGCATATTTCCTTTAATTATTGTCGAATTGTCATGGATATCCCTAAATAGCCTTGATAAGTGCGTAAACCCAAAAAAATGAATTTTAGTTTTTACGGAGAACTTACTTTGGGAATTTTCCCGCTTATGATTTGCAATCAATTCGCAAAAATTTGGTTTGTTATTGGGGTTACAATTTAACCAGAACCAGTTGGATTTATTTAAAATTCAAAGCATAAAATGATGTTGTGGCTTCCTAGCAGAAGAGTATGAAGTTTTGACACAATGTTAGGATGGCCGCCATATTTATCATGTTATCACTGTGTTCACCCTGTTTGTTTGTGATGTTGACACTTTATCGAAAAAGAAACCACATAAAATGTGTGAAGAAATGCCTTTCAGCAACGAATTCCACTTGGTGTCCATGAATGCTTCAAGAATATTAAAGGTTTTCTACATATATATATATATATATATATATATATATATATATATATATATATATATATATATATATATATATATATATATATATATATATATATATATATATATATATATATATATATATATATATATCTCCATGTAAATTTGCCTCCTGCCAGAAGACAACAAGGGTCTCAGCGGGCAGTATACAGGTAATTTTATTCAGTAATTCCGTTGCGGGTTAATCGGGGAAGCGCCGTGACATTGCTCCGTGCTTCAAAGCAAAGTCGCGGTCCCATCAAGGTCCGATATCTGCCCTTTCGTGGCTTGCAGCGCTCCAAGCACACTATTGCTCCCGCAATGCTCCTCGGTTGTGCCACAAAGGTGCTAGGCTCGTCAGGGCGGGTCTCCTCCATTGCGCTGTGGCCTTGCAAAAAAAAATGTCCATGTAAATTTGCCTCCTGACAGAAGAAAAAGGGACTCGGAAGGCAGTATATAGATAATATTATTCAGTAATTCTTGTGGCATGACGCGTTTCGGGAATCGTCCCTCTTCAGATGCCTTTGCTCCCCGTCCTGACTCCCTGTTGCAGTCCCCTTTTGAATGTGAAATACATCCCCCTGATTAGTGGAAAAGGTGGTGGACTGCAAATACCAGCAACCCTTGTTGTGGGATGTCTGATCAGGCTGCCAGGGCTCGGAAAAGTTCCTCTTGGGGCTGAAACAATTACCCCTACTGCCCAACGCCTTCTGCCGCCTCCCTTGCGGGTTAATTGGGTAAGCGCTGTGACAATGCTCCATGCTTCACAGCGAAGTCACTGTCCCATCAAGGTCCGATATCTGCCCTCCCGTGGCTTGCAGCACTCCTAGCACACTATTGCTCCCGCAATGCTCCTCCGTTGTGCCACAAAGGGGCTTGGCTCGTCAGAGCGGGTCTCCTCCATTGCGCTGTGGCATCGTAAAAAAAATGTCCATGTAAATTTGCCTCCTGACAGAAGACAACGAGGGACTCAGCGGGCAGTATACAGGTAATTTCTTTCAGTAATTCTTGTGGCATGACGTGTTTTGGGAATCGTCCCTCTTCAGATGCCCATGCTCCCCGTCCTGACTCCATGTTGCAGTCCCTTTTTGAATGTGAAATACATCCCCCTCATTTGGGGAAAAGGTGGTGGACTGCAAGTACCAGCAACCCTTGTTATGGGATGTCTGATCAGGCTGCCAGGACTTGGAAAAGTTCCTCTTGGGGCTAAAACAATTTACCCCTACTGCCCAACGCCTTCTGCCGCCTCCGTTGCGGGTTAATCGGGGAAGCGCCGTGACAATGCTCCGTGCTTCACCGCGAAGTCGCGGACCCATCAAAGTCCGATATCTGCCCTCCCATGGCTTGCAGCGCTCCAAGCACACTATTGCTCTTGCCATGCTCCTCCGTTGTGCCACAAAGGTGCTAGGCCCGTCAGGGCGGTTCTCCTCCATTGCGCTGTGACCTCACCAAAAAAAAAGTCCATGTAAATGTGCCTCCTGACAGAAGACAACGAGGGTCTCCGTGGGCAGTATACAGGTAATTTTATTAATTAATTCTTGTGGCATGACGCGTTTCTGGAATCGTCCATTTTCAGATGCCTATGCTCCCCGTCCTGACTCCATGTTGCAGTCCCTTTTTTGAGTGTGAAATACATCCCCCTCATTGGTCGAAAAGGTGGTGGACTGCAAGTACCAGCAACCCTTGTTGTGGGATGTCTGATCAGGCTGCCAGGACTCAGAAAAGTTCCTCTTGGGGCTGAAACAATTAACCCCTACTGCCCAACGCCTTCTGCCGCCTTCGTTGCGGGTTAATCGGGGAAGCGCCGTGACAATGCTCTGTGCTTCACCGCGAAGTTGCGGACCCATCAAAGTCCGATATCTGCCCTCCCATTACTTGCAGTGCTCCAAGAACACTATTGCTCCCGCAATGCTCCTCCGGTGTGCCACAAAGGTGCTTGGCTTGTCAGGGCGGGTCTCCTCCATTGTGCTGTGGCCTCGCAAAAAAAATGTCCATGTAAATTTGCCTCCTGACAGAAGACAACGAGGGACTCAGCGAGCAGTATACAGGTAATTTTATTCAGTAATTCTTGTGGCAAAACGCGTTTCGGGAATCGTCCCTCTTCAGATGCCTATGCTCCCCATCCTGACTCCATGTTGCAGTCCCTTTTTGAATGTGAAATACATCCCCCTCATCGGTGGAAAAGGTGGTGGACTGCAATTACCTGCAACCATTGTGGTGGGATGTCTGATAAGGCTGCCAGGACTCAGAAAAGTTCCTCTTGGGGCTAAAACAATTAACCCCTACTGCCCAACGCCTTCTGCCACCTCCGTTGCGGATTAATCGGGGAAGCGCCGTGACAATTCTCCGTGCTTGACCGCAAAGTCGCGGTCCCATCAAGGTCCGATATCTGCTCTCCTGTGGCTTGCAGTGCTCAAACCACACTATTGCTCCAACAATCCTCCACCGTTGTGCCACAAAGGTGCTTGGCTCATCAGGGCGGGTCTCCTCCATTGCGCTGTGGCCTCGCAAAAAAAATTCCATGTAAATTTACCTCCTGACAGAAGACAACAAAGGACTCAGCAGGCAGTATATAGATAATATTATTCAGTAATTCTTGTGGCATGACGCGTTTTGGGAATCGTCCCTCTTCAGATGCCTTTGCTCCCCGTCCTGACTCCATGTTGCAGTCCCTTTTTGAATGTGAAATACATTCCCCTCATTGGTGGAAAAGGTGGTGGACTGCAAATATCAGCAACCCTTGTTGTGGGATGTCTGATCAGGCTGCCAGGACTCGGAAAAGTTCCTCTTGGGTCTGAAACAATTACCCCTACTGCCCAACGCCTTCTGCCGCCTCCGTTGCAGGTTAATTGGGGAAGCGCTGTGACAATGCTCCATGCTTCACAGCGAAGTCACTGTCCCATCAAGGTCAGAAATCTGCCCTCCCGTGGCTTGCAGCACTCCTAGCACACTATTGCTCCCGCAATGCTCCTCCGTTGTGCCACAAAGGGGCTTGGCTCGTCAGAGCGGGTCTCCTCCATTGCGCTGTGGCATCGTAAAAAAAATGTCCATGTAAATTTGCCTCCTGACAGAAGACAACGAGGGACTCAGCGGGCAGTATACAGGTAATTTCTTTCAGTAATTCTTGTGGCATGACGTGTTTTGGGAATCGTCCCTCTTCAGATGCCCATGCTCCCCGTCCTGACTCCATGTTGCAGTCCCTTTTTGAATGTGAAATACATCCCCCTCATTTGGGGAAAAGGTGGTGGACTGCAAGTACCAGCAACCCTTGTTATGGGATGTCGGATCAGGCTGCCAGGACTTGGAAAAGTTCCTCTTGGGGCTAAAACAATTAACCCCTACTGCCCAACGCCTTCTGCCGCCTCCGTTGCGGGTTAATCGGGGATGCGCTGTGACAATGCTCCGTGCTTCACCGTGAAGTCGTGGTCCCATCAAGGTCCGATATCTGCCCTCCCGTGGCTTGCAGCGCTCCAAGCACACTACTGCTCCCGCAATGCTCCTCCGTTGTGCCACAAAGGTGCTAGGCTCATCAGGGCGGGTCTCCTCCATTGCTCTGTGGCCCCGCAAAAAAAAATGTCCATGTAAATTTGCCTCCTGACAGAAGACAACGAGGGTCTCCGCGCGCAGTATACAGGTAATTTTATTCAGTAATTCTTGTGACATGACGCGTTTCGGCAATCGTCCCTCTTCAGATGCCTATGCTCCCCATCCTGACTCCATGTTGCAGTCCCTTTTTGAATGTGAAATACATCCCCCTCATTTGGGGAAAAGGCTTGCAGCGCTCCAAGCACACTATTGCTCCCGCAATGCTCCTCCGTTGTGCCACAAAGGTGCTAGGCTCATCAGGGCGGGTCTCCTCCATTGCGCTGTGGCCTCGCAAAAAAAAAATGTCCATGTAAATTTGCCTCCTGACAGAAGACAACGAGGGTCTCCGCGCGCAGTATACAGGTAATTTTATTCAGTAATTCTTGTGACATGACGCGTTTCGGGAATCGTCCCTCTTCAGATGCCTATGCTCCCCATCCTGACTCCATGTTGCAGTCCCTTTTTGAATGTGAAATACATCCCCCTCATTGGTGGAAAAGGTGGTGGACTGCAATTACCTGCAACCCTTGTTGTGGGATGTCTGATCAGGCTTCCAGGACTCGGAAAAGTTCCTCTTGGGGCTGAAACAATTAACCACTACTGTCCAACGCCTTCTGCTGCCTCCGTTGCGGATTAATCGTGGAAGCGCCTCGACAATGCTCCATGCTTGACCGCGAGGTCGCGGTCCCATCAAGGTCCGATATCTGCCCTCCCGTGGCTTGCAGGGCTCAGAGCACACTATTGCTCCCGTAATGCTCCTCCGTTGTGCCACAAAGGTGCTTGGCTCGTCAGGGCGGGTCTCCTTCATTGCGCTGTGGCCTCGCCTACCAACTGGGGGTTGCCAGTAGGTAGTTATAGTTAGGACATATTATGCATAGTAAATCTGCAACATTCTATTGACAATAACTTTGGTGCCGATTGATGAATCTGCGCAAAATTTTCCAAACTTTTGGCCAGCTCAGTTCCGCTCCTTTCTTGAAAGATTGGGGATGATTGGTCAAGCAGGGGCCGAAAAAAAAGGGGGGTCCCAAAACGTGTTTTCCCTATGCAATTTCCCGTAGGACCTTTAGCCACGACTACAGTCCGAACCTGCTGAACGGAATTACACCAAATTTGGCAAAGAGGTAGTCCTTGGTTCAGACTCGTGCCTTTTGCTTATTTGGTGTCAATCTGTTCAGTAGTTCCTGAGAAAACGACAGTTAAAAGTACATATATATCTATGGGCTCGGAGGGACCACGTACCCTACGGGGAGCTTGCACGCACCCTGCCATGCACAAGCTGCTTTTTAATTGGCTGTCAACACTCCAAATCATGAAGTGTTGGCAGCCATCTTTTGCCTCTGTAGAACCGTGGCGCAAGAAACCAAACAGAAAACGTGAAAAACGCAAAAAGGGGGGAAGGGTAGACACACCCTGACCCCCTAGGCCTGCTCAGGGGATCCCACAAGGACCTCCAGGGCCCAAAAAAATATATTTTTTTTAAATTGCGAGACCCGCGTAGGACCCGGGCATCCTAGTGATATAAAAAAAAGAAACGTGGTCCCCCGTGGTAAATATGTTAATTTGCCCCCAGGGCCATATTTTAAAAAAATAGTGTGGGGGGTCCCAATCTCCCCACACTGCTCCAGGGACCGCCACCCCGGGGCTCTAATTTAACATATGTAGGGGGGTCATGGGGCCCCCCGCAGCCCTGGGTGGCCCCGGGGACCACCACCCCCGGGGCTTCTTCAAAATGGGTGGAGGGCTCTCAGGCCCCCCAGCCCTGGGGACCGCCACCTCCTAGGGCTTTAAAATGTTCATTGGCGGGCTCTGTTTAATGTATGAGGGGGGCTCCTAGGGCCCCCCCGTAGCCCCAGCAACCACCATCCCTCGGGCTTCAAACAAATGGGTGGGGGGCTCGCAGGCCCCCCCAGCCCTGGGGATCGCCAGGCTTCTCAAAGATTTGGGAGGGGGGCTGCGTGGCCCGCCTCCTGGAGCCCTCGATGGCCATGAGGACCGCCAGGGGCTCCTCCAGTTTCCCGGGATGCCCACCCCCTGGGACACTGCTGTTTGCAATGGCAGGGCGAGAGCCTCGCGGCTCCCTCCCTGTCATTGCAAACTGCTTTCCTATTTGGAAGAGAGAGCAGGGAACCTGCTCTCTCTTCCAAATAGGAAAGCTGATTGCTTTTCCATATGGGGAGCAGCATGTTAGCTGCTCCCCATATGGAAAAGCAATGCCGGTCCCGCAGGATACAGGGAGCCGGCTGGGACTGTGGGAGGATTGGGGACCCCCCCCCCCACGGTCCCCAACGGAGTGGGCCAGCCCCGGGGGATGGGGTCCCCTAGGCTATTAGTGGCCTGGGAGGGGTGCCACGCGGCCCTGTTGTAAATTAATCTAGGACCCTAGTGTAAATTTTCCCGATTCATGCCCTTATATAGGTATACATTATCCAATCCTTATATAGGCATAGGAATCATTACCGTATTTAGACTGAGCCTATGCAGCCCAAATACGGCATGGTTACTTCCACTAAGTTCCAAGAATCAGCAACGATTTCTAAGAAAAACCCACCATCAGCAGCCAGGGACCTCCCCTTGCCTGAATACTAATTTATCTAGGAAATCATGGAGTTTTCGGAGAATTGAGTCTTTGATGGCGGTATTAAGTCCAATCACACGTCAAGCTCGGCACCTTCAAAGTGTAAATATGCCTAGATTTGCCCAGACAAACAGACTGTGGTTTGGAGCAGATCGACAAACTACTTGCCCGACACCCTGCAGCAGCAAGTGCTGAAGGAAGCCGACCCTCCAGCTGACGCCCTGAGAGTCTTTTCTCCTGCCGAGAAATGCAGCTCAAGTATTTCCAGGCTACCCTTGTGGATTGCTGGGAAATCGAGTCCTGAGAGAGAGACACAAGACCTCCTTCATTCTAAACCAAGGTACGGAGCTGATTAGATCCTTAGAGAATTCTTGGATAGATTCTTGGCAGAGAAATACTAAACTTAAGCTACTCCTCACTTACTCCTTCCCTCGTACTAGACTTAGGTTAGGTACAACGGGGTAGGCGTATTTTAGAAGCACCAGTTGAGTACTTTTAGTCAATATTTTATCACTGTATGTATTTTATATGTTTTAAGCATTTTATGGCTTAGAAGCCATATCATGCTTTTACAGTACAACTTTATAATACTATACGTATTATATGTCCTGTACTTTATAACCAGTATTACGATTGTAGTAGTACATTTCTTATGCTTGAGAAAGAAGACTGTTCAATAAATACTTTTTATTGAAAATGCCCGTCTCTCTATTTTCTCAGCACCTCTGGTGAAACAAAGCATGCATGATTGACTGAGTAAAAGAGCTATCTATTGTTTCCGCAACTCTAGAGATTGATTCTTATTCTTGGGAAACAAAGTTGTCATGTTTATGCGGTTGTCAGAAACTAATCCCTTCTTGTGAATTCGAGAACGTTTCTAGTGACCTCTGAGCTATCTGGCACTCACAATTAAGTCTAATACATGCTACAGAGACCTAGTCGACCTCAGTCCTACGTCTAAACTGCAGTATATATTATTCCAATGCACAGAGCCTATCGGGAATATAGGAACTAAACTACAGCCCCCCTCTCCAATTTTTTTTTTTTAAATATTAAAAAGGGCCGGGCCGGGGGATTGGGTCCCCAGGGCCATAATTGGCCACAGGAGGGGGGCAAGGCAGCCCTCCTCCTAAAATATATATATATTTTTTTAAAAAGGCCCATGCCCCGGGCGATGGGGTCCCTGGGGCAGACTATGGCCACAGGATGGGGGCCAGAGGGCCCCCTTCAAAATAGTTAATTAAAAAGAAAAAAACATTGGGGGCAGGCCCTGGGGGATGGGGTCCCCAGGGCCAAAAAAAAACAAAAAAGAAGGGGGGCTACACAGCCCCCCTTCTTAAAAAAAATATTTAAAAAAAGGGATTGTGTCCGGAGGCCATGCCCCCTTATTGCACCACTCTGTAAACACACCCCCTGGCATGTTTGCAGAGGGGGACAAATTCCCCTTGAATACTGGGGGTCACTGGGGGACAAATAGCCCACAAGGTACCTCCAGTATGTGCCAGGGGTCTGCGTTGCAGAGAGGTGTTCTGAGGCCACACCCCTTTTTACACCTCTCTGCAACCCAGCTCTGTGGCGCTTACTGGAGGTAGCTGGTGGGCTAGTTGCACCCCAGGGACCCTCAAGATTCAAAGGGAGTTAATCTCCCAACTTAAAACGTGCCACGGGTCGCGTTTGCACAGTGGTGAAGGGAGGGGGCGGGCCTGAGTTCACATGTGTGCGAACACGTCCTGTGGCACAGTTTAAGTTGGGGAATTAATTCCTTGTCAATATTAAGGGTCCCTTGGGGACAACTAGCCCACCAGGTACCTCCAGTAAGTGCCAGGGGGCTGTTTTGCAGAGAGGTGTTATGAGGCCACACCCCTTTTTACACCTCTCTGCAACGCAGCTCTGTGGCGCTTACTGGAGGTAGCTGGTGGGCTAGTTGCCCCCCAGGGACCCTCAAGATTCAAAGGGAGTTAATCTCCCAACTTAAAACGCGCCACGGGTCGCGTTTGCACAGTGGTGAAGGGAGGGGGCGGGCCTGAGTTCACATGTGTGCGAACACTTCCTGTGGCACGGTTTAAGTTGGGGAATTAATTCCTTGTCAATACTAAGGGTCCCTTGGGGCCAACTAGCCCACCAGGTACCTCCAGTAAGTGCCAAGGAACTGCGTTGCAGAGTGTTGTAAAAAGGGGCGTGACCTCAGAACACCTCTCTGCAACGCAGCCCCCTGGCGCATACTAGAGGTATCTGGTGGGAAAGGTGACCCCCAGGGGACCTCAGGATTCAAGGGCACTTATTCCTGCAACTTAAAACGCGCCACAGGGCGTGTTTGCACACATGTCACCTCAGGTCTCGCCCCCCTTCTTTCACCATTGTACAAACATTCCTGTAAAATCAGCCGAACTACGAATTCCGATTTACTTACCTGTTATCAGGAGAAAACCCAGTGCGGCATCTTTTAGCCCAGCACTGACCCTGAAAAGTAATTCTAAGCGTACTTACAGTAACTTGTATTTCCTTCCATAGGAATCCATTGTCTGGTTTTCAACAAAAAGGTTTCTGTCTATTTTCACAAACTAAAAATAGTCCTTAAAAATTGCCTGTATGACTTAAATGCATTCTTTCAACTGTTTACAGGAGATGCACCCATGCTGGATCCTGGAGCCACCACTGAGTAAGAAAAAGTAACATTAACACAACTTACCTGCTAAGTGAATTTCCTCCCATAGGATAACATTGGTGATTCTATGTGAAAAAGTTTCTAAGTGGCAACTTTTAAAATACAATATTATTCCTTACAAATCACTACTGTGACCAAAACGCTTTTACTCAACTGTTTACAGGAGATGTCCCAGGACTGAATCTAGGATCCAGTCCTGTAGTTAAAAAAGTAATCCAAAAAGTAACTAATTGCATTTACCTAGAAATTCATATTGACCTCAATGTTGCATTGTGTCTGAAATTGTGTTGCGCATTACAACAACTGTAACTACTGTACTTAGAAGAGTTTTGCATATTTGCAAAGTATTTAAACTAAAGTATTTCATTCTGAAAGTATATTTTGTAATGTATTGTATAATGTAATTATAATGTAATTTAAAAAATAAAATATCTAAAAATAAATGGTTTAAAAAAAATGTAGAAAATCAATATGAAAAAAATAAAAAATAACAATTAATACAGTTAAAAAATTGTCATTTACAAAACCTTTGAAATTCACTGAAAAAACCATAGGTTTCAGACATGTTATAGTTAGGAATAAGCATTTAAAAAACCTTAGAAATTCACTGAAAAAAAACATAGGTTTCAGAATATTTATAGTTAGGAATTAGCATTTAAAAAACCTTAGAAATTCACTGAAAAAGACATAGGTTTCAGACAAGTTATAGTGAGGAATAAGCATTTATAAAACCTTAGAAATTCACTGAAAAAACCGTAGGTTTTGGGGTGTTATAGTTAGCTAGACATTTCACTTGTATAAAATAATTGAAATTCTCCTGTTATAGTTAGTTGTACTAACTATAACTCGCGCACCCGCAATCCACTGCTGATGATGTCACATATTACATCATTCATGACATGGTCAGTGGCATCACTGATGACATAACTGATGACATTTCAAATGACATCACTGATGACATCATCCATGTGACAAACTGATACACCTCATCATATAGTAGCATAACCTTTAAACACTCATTATAACATATGAAGAACCATATTTGAAACTATTGACACATCAATACTAGTTTCTAAAAACCACTCAGTGATTCCTACATCTACACACATATCTAAACACTTACCTATAGATTCACTCATACATGCTAACAAAGATCAATAGAACACTATTAAATATACTTATACACCTACATCAACATTACACACCAGCACGTATCCTATTCACTTATGCAGACATCCTTCTCACTTATGCAAACAACTGATCATACTTATATTTACTAAGCTACACACTTACACAAACACCACTTTATTCATTCATATAGATAGTAACTCATACTTAGCGTGTTATAAAATCACTATTACAAGTATACAGTTATCCATACGTCACTCAAACAATCACTGAGTCTTATGTATTTTTATTTATATACAACAATTGTCACATACACTGCCTTTTATATTTTTAGTGTGTTGGACATATATCATTGAGAAATATATTTACTCATCACCACACCCATAAAGAGATTCACTCACCCAAACAACTGTTTCCACATACAGTCTTAACCTCATATACCTACTAAATTAACTATTTACACATCTTACGAGTCACACACGTCCCACCCAACCACACACACATTCATTCACTATCCCATACAAATACTCACTCAAGTAATTAATAACTAATGTAGACTTTCACATAGTTAGTAACCAACTTATGTAGTAGTTTACACAACGAGATAGAGTGATACAGGTATTCACATAGTTTAATCACTATCCCATATATTTAGTGAGACACTTTAAATTCGCCACTTAGACAGTCAATCACATTGCCACTAAATCCTCCATTCAGACATTTATATATCCACTCAGTCTTTAAGGCAGATTGCTACATGTATATAATACTTATTTAAATATTGAAGCAAACCGCATTTACTGGATGATGTCATCAGTGATGTCATCAGTGATGTCGTTTGAGATGCCATCAGTGATGTCATCAGTGATGTCACTGACCATGTCATGAATGATGTAATATGTGACATCATCAGCAGTGGATTGCGGGTCAGTCATGACATGGTCAGTGACATCACTCATGACATCACAAATGACATCATCCAGTGAATGTGTGTTTTTGTGAAATTTAAATATGTTTTATAAATGTATATGTCGAGGTCGATGGAAGAATAAGTGGGTATATAAGTGTCTAAATGGATGATTTTGTTTGTGTGAAACTGATTTTATAACTGATTGATTGAGTGTATCTTAGTGAATACATGGGTTAGTGGGTAATCTTTAAATGTATACATATCTGTATCAGTCTCTCACTTTGTGTATAAGTGGCAGCATGGGCTGGTGAGTAGCTACATGAGTGTCTATATGGGTTATTAGTTGATTTTTGAATATCAGTATGAGTGTCTGAGGGTCTGTGTGGTTTGTTTGGGGTATTACTTTGTGCATAGATGCAAGAATGAGTATCACTATTTGTAAGTGTTGAAGACAACATGTGTTCAGGAATGTATGGGTGGATGAGTGTGTGTATGGGTATGTTGGTGAGTGAATGACTGTCTCTGTAATGTCTTTATGAGTAACTACACATGTTTTACACTACTATATGTGACTACTGGTGTACGTAAGTGATTATATGTGAGAGTGAGCTATTGGAAGTGTACCTGTATAAATGAGTATGTGTTTCTATAAGTGATTGTTTAAGAGAGTAAGTATGTGTTAGTTTCTGTAAAAGTAAGTGCAGTGGTATGTGTATAACTGTATACGCAAATAAATGGATGTTTGATACTTTCTTTGCATGTGTGACTATGTGTGTGAGTAACTCTATGGATGAGTGGCGGTGTGTAAGTATATGTATAGGTGTATAGGTGTATGAGTACATATGATGAGTGAGTGCATGTATGATTGACTGTATAGGACTTTGGTGAATGAGTGGATGTGTGTGTAGATCTTGGAATTAGTGAATGAGTATGTTGTAACTGGTATTGGTGTGTACATTGTTTTTGAAATAGTATTTTGTATTTTAGAGTGCGTGTAGCAAAAGTTATATTAGGGTAATAGGAGGTCTGCCACTCTATCACAAGGATTATGTAATCAGTGATGTGATTTGAGATGTCATCAGTGATGTCATGAGTGATGTCACTGACCATGTAATGAGTGATGTAATATGTGACGTCATCAGCAGTGCATTGCAGGGGTGTGAGTTATAGTTAGCTGAACTAACTACGCCCCTGAAACCTATGTTTTTTTCAGTGAATTTCTAAGGTTTTTTAAATGCTAATTTCTAACTATAACATGCCTGAACCTTATGTTTTTTTCAGTGAATTTCAAAGTTTTTTTAAATGCAAGTTTCTAACTATGCCTACAGAGGTAGGACATGTGAAGAAAGAAGAAAAAATGCACAGAAAGAAGCAAATGAAATGCAAAAAGAAGCAACAGAAGTCCAAAAAGACGAAGAAAAGTGCAAGAAGAAGCAAGACATGTGCAGAAAGAACAAACAGAGAAGCAGAAAGAGGCCTTGTTGCAAAATCATCCTGTGACCACAAATCTTTCTGACGGGAACTGGTGGTAACTGACTCTGACTAACCAGGCCTAGAGCCAGTGCTATGCTAAAAGTCACTTAGAATACAGTGAAACACCTAAATACAATAGGGAACACTATGAGTTGGGGTACCCCTGTGATTAGCATGAGCTCCTCTGTAAGCCCCTAGTACATAATAGGGCAGAGGGATTAAAATTACCAGTAAGTCAGAGGAGCTGAAATATGCTACTTTAACTAGTAGTCAAGTTTGCAGAGGGGTGGAGAAAGGGTGCTGGGCGTTCAACCAACGCTCAGGAATTCCGCTGTGTAGGACTTACAGGAGGTACCAGGGGGTATTCTTGGCCCCCAAAGTCCCTCAGGACTAAATTGGACTTCATCCCCCATCCCGTAGCCTGCCACGAGGCACGTTTGCAGAGTATTAGAGAAAGAGGGCCATGGCCTCCGAACTTGTTTTAGCAAACCCACTGTGTGGAACTTACTGTAGGTAACAAGACGGGTAGTTGGACCCCAAGGACATCCTGGGGGGCCAACTTCCCAAACTATTACCTCCCACACAGTCAGTCCCTCACAGCAGCATTATTAAGTACTCGTACCAGGCCATGCCCACTTTGCCCACCACTCTACAAACGCACTCCCTGGCACGCTCTTGGATGGGGATTGAAGTCCCCTTCACTGCTGGGGGTCCTTTAGGGGCCAACTAGCCTACCTTTTACCTTCAGTAAGCCCACCTCAGTGGGATTGGTGAGAGGTAGACAAAGGCCATGCCCCTTTCTCCACCACTCTGCAAACATGCCCCCTTGCACGTTGTAAGTTGGGGGATTAAGTCCCCTTGAATCCTGAGGGTCCCTGGGGTCTAACTAGCCCTCCAGGTACCTCCAGTAAGCACCACAGAGCTGTGTTGCAGAGAGGTGTAAAAAGGGTAGTGGCCTGGGCCACCTCTCTGCAACGCAGAGATGTGGAGCTTACTGGAGGTCCCTGGTGGGCTAGTTGGCCGCCAGGGCCCCCCAGGATTGAAGGGGAATTAATTCCTCAACTTAAAATGCACCACATGGTGTGTTTGCACATGTCACCTCAGGCACGCCCCTCCCTTCACCACTATGTAAACACGCCCTGTGGCACGTTTTCAGTTGGGGGATTTAGTCCCCTTGAATCCTGAGGGTCCCTGGGGTCCAACTATCCCACCAGATACCTCCAGCAAGCGCCTCAGAGCTGCGTTGCAGAGAGGTGTAAAAAGGGGCTTTGCCTGGACCACCTCCCTGCAACGCAGATCTGTGGGGCTTACTGGAGGTACCTGGTGGGCTAGTTGAACCCCAGGGACCCTCAGGATTGAAGAGGAATTAATTCTCCAACTTAAAACATGCCACAGGGTGTGTTTGCACTCGTCACCTCAGGCCCCGCCCGCTCCCTTAACCACTGTACAAACGCCCCTCGTGGCACATTTTAAGTTTGGGGATTAAGTCCCCTTGAAATCCTAAGAGTCCTTGGGGTCAGACTAGCCCACCAGGTACCTCAAGTATGCGCCAGGGAGATGCCTTGCAGAGAGGTGTTCAGAGGCCACGCCCATTTTAACACCTCTCTGCAACACAGCTCTGTGGTCTTACTGGAGGTACATGGTGGACTCGTTGGACCCCAGAGACCCTCAGGATTCAAGGGGACTTAATCCCCCAACTTAAACCGTGCCACAGGGTGTGTTTGCACACATGTCACCTCAGGTACCACCCCCTCCCTTCACCACTCTGCAAACTCACCCCGTGGTGTGTTTTAAGTTGGGGATGAAATCCCCTTGAATCCGGAGGGTCCCTGGGGTCCAACTAGCCCACCAGGTACCTCCAGGAGGCACCACAGAGCTGCATTGCAGAGAGGTGTAAAAAGGGGTGTGCCTGGACCACCACTCTCCAGTGCGGCCCTGTGGCGCTTACTGTCGGTACCTGGTGGGCTAGTTGGTCCCCAGGGACCCCCAGTATTAAAGATGAATTAATTCCTCAACTTAAAGTGTGCCGGCAGTCGCAGAGTGTTGCTGGGAGGGGGCCGGCCTCTGGCACGATCATGTCTTTTTTTCTTTTTTTTTTTTAGAAGGGGGCTGTGTGACCCCCCATCTTTTCCCTTTTTTGGGCCCTGGGGACCCGATCCACCTGGGCCTGACCCCTTTTAAAAACATAATAAACTAATGAACGTGAAAGGGGCCACATGGCCAAATCTGTCCCTGGGGATACCATCCCCGGGGCATGGCCACATTAGTATTCTTTTCTTATGGAGGGGGCTGCGTGGCCCCCCCTCCTGAGGCCTCTATTGGCCCCGGGACCCTATACATTGGATTATTTATTGCATTTTTTTATTTTATTTTTCATTTTGGGGAGAGGGCCGTGTGGCCCCCTTCCTGGGTCACTTCTGGCCATCCTTTTTTAATTATTTTTAGGAGGGGACTGCATGGCCCCCCTCCTCAGGCCAATTATGGCCCTGGGGACCCCATCCCCCGGGGCCTGGCCTCTCGGTTTTTCTTGTTTTTGCGCAGGGGAGGTGGGCCACGTGGCCTCCCTCCCGGGCCACTTCTAGCCCCGGGGACCCCATCCCTCAGGCCTGGCCTCTTCGATGGGGACCGTGGGGGGAGCCCCAATGACCCCACGGTTCCTGCCGGCTCTCCGCGTACTGAAGGAGCTGGCATTGCTTTTCCAAATGGGGATGCTGCTAACGTGCAGCTCCGCATGTGGAAAAGCAATCTGCTTTGCTTCATTGAAGCGATAGCAGGATTCCCTGCTCTTGTTTCAATGAAGCAAAGCAGTATGCAATGCAATTACAGTATGCTCCCATCCTGTCATTGCAAACAGCAGTTGTCCGGGGGAGGGCATGAAGGGACACTGAAGGAGCCGGCCCTGGGGGTGGCGGTCCCCAGGGCCATCAAGGGCTACAAGACGGGGGTTGCATGGCCCCCCTCCCACCACGTACACAGCCCCAGGGAGGTGGCGGTCCCTGGGGCATGTGGGGGCTCAAGCCCCCCCACACAGGTGTATATTTAAAAAAATGAATGCCCCTGGGTGGCGGTCCCCGGGTCAGTGGGGGGCCACATGCCCCCTTGTGATTATAATTAATAAAAGCCCCGGGGTGGCGGTCCCCACGGCTTGGAGGCCCCCCACACAATAACAATAAGATGCCCCGGGCTGTGTGCCCTCTCAAATATTTATGGAAAGCCCCAGGGTGACGGTCCCTGGGGCTGCCGGGGCCTCCCTGGGCCCCTGCAATAACATTATTGAATGCCTCCGGGGCTTGGCTCACCCGGGGGCTAAATAATAACAAAGCACGGGAGCCCACACTTAGTTTTTTAAAAGATTTTCAGCTGAAATTCAACCTGGGTGCACGAATCTCGCCAATTTCTTTTTTTTTAATATGCTTTTTTGGGCCCTGGGGGTCCTTGTGGGACTCCCTGAGCAGGCCTAGGGGGTCAGGGTGTTTCAACCCTGCCCCCTTTTCTTGTTTTACGCCTTTGTTTCCCTGTTTTCTTGTGCCTCGGTTACCGAGGCACAAGACAGCTGCCAACACTTCCTGGTTTGGAGTGTTGACAGCCAATTAGCATAAAACTCATGGTAGGGAGGGTCCACGGATCCTCTGTGCCTCTAAATTTCAAAACTATTATTTTTTTATTTTCTAGGCAACTACTAAACAGATTTACACCATTTAAAAAAGGGTCTCTTTCTGAGCCAAGGGCTACCTTTGTGCCAAATTTGGACTAATTCCGTTCAGCAGTTGCGGCTGTAACCGTGTCTAAAGTTTCCTATGGGAAATTGATTTTCTGGCCTCTATTTTTTGTATTTCTCAGGAACTACTAAACGGATTTACAACATTTAAAGAAAAGGTCTCTTTCTGAACCAAGGGCTACCTTTTTGCCTAATTTGGACTAATTCCGTTCAGCAGTCCGGGCCGTGTCCAAAGTTTCCTATGTGAATTAATATGGAGAAAACATGTTTTGGGACCCCCCTTTTTTCTCAGCCTCCGCTTGCCGAATCACAGCGAAACGTTTAGGATAGGAGCTGACCGGAGTGCCCCACTAGTTTCGAAAATTTTGCGAAGATTCATCAACCAGCGCCAAAGTTATTGCGAAAAGAAAAAAATGCTTTTTGAATAGAAACAAGGTCCTAACAAGGTCCTAACTATAACTACCTATTGGCGACCGCCAGTAGGTAATATATATGTATGTATGTATCTATATATATATTTTTTTTTTCAGAATGATGGAGCAGTTTCTTATCTGCAACTCTGAGATTACGCTCAACAATGATGAGGAGATATGGGTGCACTTAGACTAATGAGAGAAGAACACACAAGCTTATTCCATCATAAACTGAAATATGGAACATCTTAGTTTGTGGCACCTAACCCTGAGCGTAGGACTACGCTACGCTCGCGTAGCTTGCGCAACTATGCGGTACGCGAATGGCATGTAGCACAGTGCAAAAATGTGTAGCTTGCATTTTTTTCTTGCTCACGGCCCTCAATGTCAAGTTGGCGACCGCGAGCGAGCAAAATATCCCGGCGAGACTTTTTCCTCAATCGAGATCAGTAACATCAAGTTGTCGATCACGAGTGTGGAAAATAAACCTCCCAGTGAGATTCCAAACGCGGGGAGGTCAGGTTTTTCATTGCGAGTGGTCGCATATGCTCGCAACCGATCAGAGATGAGAAACTACCAGTCCGCGTTGAGAAAGCTGCCGCTCGAGTACAAATCTACTTGAGTGGCCGAAAAAGACTGCTTGCACTGTGCAAGATGCGGTTTGCAATGATTGCACAGTGCGGACAATCATCCGGTACTGTGCATTCAGTGCGAACAGCATTTTGCACAGTACACTACGCAGTTTGTGTACCTACGCATAGCTTGCGTAGTGCGAAGTGCACTTCGCGTAGGTACGCGTAGCGCTACTGCACGAACTACGCCCAGGGTTAGAGGCACCACACTCCCATAGGCTTGACGTTTTGATTGCCCATTCAGGGCTCAATTATGAACACAAAGGGGTTCTGATAATATTCAGTGTAGACAAACAAAAGCAAATATAACTTCTGTATTTATAGAATGCTAAACAATAAAGCATTGGAAATCATCCATTAACGTGCACACATGAATTAGGCTGATATTCAGTGTATACAAACAACAGCAAATAACTTTATTTTTAGCATACAATTTCTGTATTTATAGAATGCTAAATAATCAAATATTGGAAAAAAATCCAAAAATGTGTATACATGAATTCTCCTAAACCGTAAAAAATTGCAATTATGTTTTTAAATTATGTACATTTCACTAAAGCATTTTCGTAATATCACTAGGTAAAAAGAATGCTCAAAGATGGCCGCCATGAATTGTACATCCAAAGATGCATAAGTCCGTCTTGGATATTCAGTGAAAACATGTCATGTATTGCTATTTTAAATACTTTTGTGAAACACAGAGAAGCTAACATTGAGGAAGCCGTAAGGCGAAACGTGTCAGTCAGGTGGTCTGCACAATAAAGAATCCAGCTTGAATAACTTTCCGTGTGTGCTCTCCACTTTTGGCCGAGGAAAACAGTTGCTTGGGCAGACCCCCATCTTAACGTACAGAACTGTGCCAAATAATTTCTTCAGAATGTCTAGCCTAAGTGAAAGAGAGGAAGCGGCAATGAATATTTTCAGGCCAGGGACTGGGGTGAGAAAAAACACAATCCAAAAGCGGCGCAGCCACAATTCCTTCTACAAACAATCTTGTGATTCTGTTTCAAGAGTTAGAAAAAGCACACGAGAGACAACTGCGAAAATGGTGGGAAGCCACCTCGCTGCAAAGGTATATTGATTGCGACCGAATTCCTAGGGGCCTCTGGATATTTACGGTCCCGTCCTATGAAAATCCCGACCCTCTGCTCCTAAAAGAATGGGCAGAGCACACCACAGAGTCTGCAAAAGTAATGGTGAGAATATTAATTAAATATGCATGGAGTGTTCGCAAAAAAGTCTTAACTGAAATAGAGAAACTGGAGAAACTAATTTAGGAAGGAGAAAGCCGTGAAGCACAGCGAGGAACTCAGAAGCGTGGTGATGAAACACCTAAAATATTATGAGGTGGTCATAAGATGGCAGAAACAGAAAACATTTTGGAAGGATGTGCAGGATTATACCACGGGGTCGCATCTTGACATTCGTCACAAGTTCGATGGGCCCTGGAAAAAGATGCACCAACAAGGCGCAATTGCAGGGGGGAAGCAAGGATGCCTCAGAATCAGAGGTAGAGACTTCTGAAGGGAAACAATCGACTAACAACGAGGATTGAAGGGCGAACACAAAGTCTCCTTATTTTCATGAATATCAATTAATAAGGGAAACCCACCAGAGACCAACTCCAAGGACTCACCCTCCCCAACAAACACAATCAAAAAGTGCAGAAAATGCAAAACAAGGAGGGGCAAGAAAAGAGGGAGAAGAGGTACCTACCCCAAGGGTTACCCGCAGCAGAGGAAAGAGGGGCAATTGGTGATTCAGGCAGAGGAAAGGACTGTAATCAAGCTCTCTGACAAAATACTGACTCAAGACGAGATCAAAGTATTACAACTTGGCCCTAACTTTTGCCCAACATCTGGATATGACTACGCAGAGACACGAATAGACCTTTTTAGATACATCAGAAAGCTGAAACTACACTACTACAATTACTTGATCCCTACCGGAGACCGTTGGTGAAGCAAAGTGTTATATCCTATGTTTCTTCTTTGCTAATGCTTTTCCTATGTTTGCATCCTAGCATCTAGTTGCTAGGTGATAGTAGAATGTTCTGCTCCTGTTCTTCAGTTGAAGACTGGAGCTTGTTGGATGTGCACTCTGATGGATCTAATGCTGTACTTGAAATTCTTGATTAAACTTAATCCTTAAGTTTATTCCCTTCTCCTGTCATTCCTTGGATACAACATAAATTGGCGACGAGGTGGTCAAGTCAGCATTATCTACGAACCTACGCTCAAAATTTCAATTTTAAACAGATCTCATCAGACTTCAGATGCTCATCATTAATCTTCTAATTCAAATCTTCTATCAATCTGCTTCAAATTGAACTTCTTCAAGAGACAACATTGACTCCATCTAAAAGTAAGATACTTTTCTTTTAATCTGTGATTTGATAGCACCAGCGCCTGTTTCTCTCTCTGTGTCATGATTGCACCAGCGGCTGCTCACTAATTTTATCTACTCTTCTAATTATCACTTTGAGGCGCTCTTACTTATCATAAATCTTTTAGCGCTCACTAAAGAAAACTACAGTGACTCCTGTTGGAAAAAGTAAACTGCTTGCTCAACTTCGTGATTTGATTGCACCTGCGCCTGTTTTTTCTTTCTTATTGTGCTCTGATTGCACCAGCGCCAGTTTCTCACTTCAAAGCGCTATCTTCTTCACTAACTTTCAGTTTCTGTGAATTTGTATGTGCTTATCACCAACCTTCAGCGGCTGTTTATTTGATTGTGCCTTGATTGCACCTGCGGCAGACCCTTCTCGCTTATTTTCGCTTCAACCACAATAATCTCTAAAAGTCACAATTCACCTTCCCCGTATTAATTTCCCGTTTTTTTCTCCATTATAACATTATTAATTACTCTGTATATTGCTCTCTACCTGCTTAGAACTTTCACCGTTCAAAAATCGCCATTCTTCTCTCACTGGCGGTTTGAGCAACACGAGAACGGCAACGCGCGCTGCATTTCTTCTTCGGCGTCCATCTGCTATCTTCACAACAAACTACGTCACCACGAACTGACGTCTGAACACGTCATCACGTACAACGTAGCGGCCATTTTGGGTTGCTTAGCGACCATAAACACAAATCGTCGTTACAAATCCCGATGTTACCTCTTCATACAAGGTAATTTACTCGTTTATTTTCTACGCTGATACACTCAGCTAAAAGACTGAGTGTTTACAATCTACTTAATATCATACATTCTCCTCATTTACAACGTGTGCCAACAACGCTGACACACACAGCTTTCATTACTCTCGATACTTGTTTTCACAACAACGTGTGTTTACTACGCTGACACACACAGCTGACACTGCATAATTACCACAACAAGTATTATTCACGCTGATACACACAGCTGACATTATATACTCTCTACAATGTGTATCGTGCATTTTCTACTACGCTGATACACACAGCTAATATAAGACTGTTACAACGTGTATCTTCTACGCTGATACACACAGCTGACTTCATAGTTTGATCTTACTTGCGTAATTTATATAATCATACACACAGTTAACTCTGGAGTTACTTTCCATATTTACTACAGTTAACTTTCTCATTTATCAATTTTAAATAATAATATGACTTATTAGCTCTTATTTTGATATTGTTATTCATTTATCCAGGATGGCACAACAGACTGCAGTTCTTCCTTCTTCCTTCCTTCCAGAACCAGGTACTCCAAAAATAAAATGGTCTCATTGGTTTAAAGCCTTTAATAGCTATATAATTGCCATAGATGCTGTAAAATTTTCTGCTGCAAGGAAAAATGCAATGTTATACAGTGCCTTGGGTGCTGAGGGTCAAAGAATCTTTGACCATCAACCCCCTATTGTTAGACCTCCCTCAGACGATTGGACTGAGTACACTGAGGCTATTACTCGTCTAGAAAAATATTTTAAGGACGAACCAAGTGTAATTGTTGAAAGACATAGATTTTACACACGCAAACAAAGGGAGTATGAAAAAATTGATATATTTTTAGCTGAGTTGAGAATTTTAGCTGCAACTTGTGAATTTGAAGGCCCTATTGATCAATATCTCAGGGATCAAATTGTTGTAAATTGTTTTAATAACAAAGTTCAGGAAAGGATTTTATGTTGTCGTAATCCCTCTTTACAGGAAACATTAGAATTAGCCAGAGGTATAGAAAGATCTGCTTTTGCTTCCAAAGAATTAGGCAATAATAAACCTTCACATGTAGATTTGGTGAAGTCTACTTCCTCCAAAAATAATTCTCAACGTAATCAATCTCCTAAACTTGAATGGAAAAAGTCTGACAAGCCTCCCATTTGTTATAGATGTGGATCAAAATTACACCTTGCCAATTCAACTTCCTGTCCAGCTCTTAAAAAACAATGTACCAATTGTAAAAAGATTGGTCATTTTGCGACAGTTTGCAAGTTCAAGTCCAAGACAATGTACCTTGAAGTTTCTGATTCTGATAATTTCAATGCATGTGAAGAACAAATTGTAAAAAAAATTTTGTTATCCGTTGACATGATAGATGATCATGAAGACCCATCTATCTATGATCCAGTATGTGATCTTAAAATTGGTGAGATTCTTGTTAGAGTCACTGTAGATTCAGGATCCCCTATTACCATTATTGCGGATTTCTTGTTTCTTAAACATTGGGACAAAAATTTACTTCTACCTCCCGATATACGTACTGTTGCATTTAATGACAAAGTCATTGATTTAATGGGTTTCTTTAATAACAGTTTAACTTTTGAAGACCGTTCTGTTCAGGCAAAAATTTACGTTTCAAAAAAAGGTTACAATGTCTTGGGTTGGAGAGATCAAGGCAAATTCCCTTTAGTACTAAGACCTGGTACCAGAAATCCCATTTCTTTAGATCGTTCTGTCAATATTAATGCCCTGGTTACTGAAGAACTTACTCTAGAAAGTATCATAATGAAATACAACAATGTTTTCTCTGACAATCTTGGTTCAGTTAAAGGCTACGAACATAAAATTATTTTGAAGCCTGATGCTGTTCCAGTAATTCATAAGGTGAGACATGTCCCTCTAAGCATTATGGAAAGACTGAAGACCCATCTTCAACAACTGAGTAAAGAGGGAGTCATTGAAAACATTAACTCTTCGTTGTGGGTTTCTCCAATTGTAGTCGCACTTAAGAAGAACTGTGATGAACTCAGGCTATGTGTAGACCTAAGAGCTCTAAACAAAAATATTCAGGTAGATTGTTTTCCTCTTCCCCGTATTCAAGATATGTTGGCTCAGCTTAGAGGTACAAAGGTCTTCTCTACTATAGACCTACGAGCAGCCTATCACCAGATAGAGCTGTGTGATGAATCTAAAGACTTAACTGCTTTCAACACTCCTTTTGGTCTGTTTAGATATCTGAGGTTACCTTTTGGTCTTGCCTCAGCGGCCTCAGTTTTTCAGAAACTTATGTTTCAGCTGTTTGGGGAAGTTCGTGATGTCTTAGCCTACCAAGATGACATTTTGATCTCTACTAACACTGTGGAAGAACATCTTGTCAAACTTGATCAAGTTATTGGTATTTTAAGTGACCATGGCATGACTGTAAAAAAACAGAAATGCAAATTTCTTCTTAGTGAGGTTGAATACCTTGGTCATACCATCTCTCACAAAGGCATCGCTCCAAAACATGATCTCTTACAAGGCATTCGTGATTGTGCTCAACCCATTAACAAAGATCAATTAAGATCATTTTTAGGTTTGAGTGAATTTTATTCCAGATTTGTACAGAATTTTGCACATGTTAGTGAGCCTTTGAGGTCACTTACCAGGAATAATGTCAAATTTGTGTGGGATGAAGTACACAGAGTAGCTTTTGAGTCCTTAAAAGAATTGATCATACATGCCCCGGCTCTCAAACCGTTTGATGGGAACTCTCTCTCATTCATTACAGTGGATGCTAGTAATACCGGTCTAGGTGCTGTTCTGAGTCAAGCTGATGGTGGGACTGAAAATGTTGTTGCCTTTGCTTCCCGCCAACTCTCCCCTTCTGAAAGAAATTATAGTACCATCGAAAAAGAAGCTTTAGCTTGTGTTTGGGGAGTCAGACATTTTTCCACATATGTTTGGGGCCGTGAGTTTGTACTAATTTCAGATCATAAGCCTTTGATTTTTATTTGGAATGATAAAGGCTT
This sequence comes from Lissotriton vulgaris, assembly GCF_964263255.1. NCBI lineage: Eukaryota > Metazoa > Chordata > Amphibia > Caudata > Salamandridae > Lissotriton > Lissotriton vulgaris. Next base: position 444,739,856 of record NC_141697.1, on the reverse strand, counting down.
AAGGAATGCTAGCCCTAGATTGAGTCGTCTTCTTTCAAAACTTTATGATTTCAATTTTGTCATGAGACATATCCCTGGTGGAAAGAACTTCACGGCAGATTTTTTGTCCAGGTGTCCTTCAAGTGAATTGAAATTCTCTCCTATCCTTGACGACAAAGAAGTAGTAGTTAATCTTTTGGATGGACTAGTTTTAGCAAAGGATGTGGTTTCTGAATCTGATTGGGTTAAAGAATCTTTGCAGGATTCTTCTTTTCTTACACTTAAAAAATATATTGCTGAAGGTTGGCCTAGAGAAAATCTTATTGATAAGGATCTTCTTCCTTTTTCCAAGGTTAGGGATGAATTAAGTTTGGAGGGTGATTTCCTTTTGAGAGGTGTCTCCCTCATTCCTCCTGTTTCTATTCGAGACAAGATTATTGAGATTGCTCATAAAGGTCATGGGGGGATCACAAGTACAAAAAAAAGATTGAGACTTCACTATTGGTGGCCAGGGATGGACATCTGTGTGGATACCTTCTTGAATGGCTGTAGTGAGTGTTCTCATGCAGAGAAATCTTTGCGGACTGTTAACAAACCCTTGTGTCCCGTCACTTTCCCTGACAGTCCATGGGAGAAATTAGGTATGGATTTTCTAGGGCCCATTGGTGGTTTAAATCAGGGCTTCAGATTCATACTCACCATTGTAGATTATCACTCCAAATGGATTACCTGTGAGTTTTTAAAAGAGCCCAATACTCATAATGTCATAAAATGTCTTAGGAGACTTTTCCAGTCCGAAGGGATTCCCAAGTTCTTAGTATCGGACAATGGGGTACAATTTGTATCTTATGAAATGAATAGTTTTCTGAATAATTTTGCCATTAAACACCTTACCACTGCTTTGTACTCCCCACAAGGCAACGGCCTAGTGGAGAGAGCGAATCGTGTCCTGAAGGACGCAGTCCAACTAGCTATTTCTTCTAGCCTTTGTGTTCAGGATGTTGTTTTTGACAGAGTTTGGTCGTACAACAACACACCACACTCAACCACTGGGGTGACACCTTTCCTCTTATTAAGAGGGAGACAATCCTTTAATGAGTTATCCCCTGGTTGGGTTGTTAGCAAAACATCTCAAGGTAAAGATGTTGTTGATCTGGATCTTGTCAAAGATAAGGTTGCCTCTGCTCAACTCAAGTCCAAAGTCAGATATGATCTGGATAAACATGTAAAAGAAATTTCTTTAAGCGTTGGTGACAAGGTTAGAATCCGAAGACCGTGTAAGGCCAAAGGCTCAAAGTTTTATCCAGAGACATCTATTGTTCAGATTGGCAAACATGCTGTTAAAGTTACTGGTGGTAAGTGGTGGAGTAAAAGGGCCGTTTCAAAAGTGAAGGGCTCAGATGTTGCTTCTGTTGACGTTTCAGATTCAAACGGCATTCCCAATGTTGTTGACCCTAACACTTTATCTCCATGTAATCTTCCTTCATGTGGTTCCAATGTGTCAGATGGCGCTCTATCATTCCTTGACAATCTCAATATTCATGAGGGAGATTCCCTCCAATCCACTGCTTTGACCAGTTCTGATGACAATAACTTGACTTCTTTAGATAAAAGTGAAACTGCTTCAGGTCCTTCTGAGGTCTCTGCTTCCTGTTCAAAATCTTCCCGAGTTAAGTTTACACCGAAATATTTGAATGATTACATCACCTGAAATGTTGTTTAATTGTAAACTGTTGTTTCATCTTTTGTTTTATCTCTTTATTTTATTTCTTTTGTTTTATTGTGGGAAAGGAGGTGTGTTATATCCTATGTTTCTTCTTTGCTAATGCTTTTCCTATGTTTGCATCCTAGCATCTAGTTGCTAGGTGATAGTAGAATGTTCTGCTCCTGTTCTTCAGTTGAAGACTGGAGCTTGTTGGATGTGCACTCTGATGGATCTAATGCTGTACTTGAAATTCTTGATTAAACTTAATCCTTAAGTTTATTCCCTTCTCCTGTCATTCCTTGGATACAACATAAAGCGATTAAACAAATCATGATGGCAGCGAATCTGACCTCTGAGTAGGCCATGATCTCCAAACTCTAATAGCCTTACAAACTTTGAAACAACAGCATCCATAGGGGAAGAAGATATAAACGTTGGTGACTGCCCGGAGACAGCAGGCGTCAAGCAATCTAGTGGACTCAGTAATCATCATGAAGGACTTAAAGCCGAAGAATGGTTCCTGAATAAGCGACAGTTGAAGTTTATGAAAGATAACAAGATGCTCCTAAACATGATCACCTTTTGTTTAAATAATAACATCTTTACATTTGCAGGCCAACTTTATCAACAATGACGCGGGACCGCAATGGCCACGTGCTTCGCCCCAGCTACGCAAATCTCTATGTGCTGGTGGGAGAACCACGTTGCCTGGGGGGAACCCAATGATCCATGGATCGATAAAATAACCTTGTGGACGAGATAGATAGATAGACAATCTTTTTGTTGTTTGGCATGGCAGCTGCTCCTCGGCTGAGGAGTACATAGCCTCGCTGAACAACAATGAGCTCAATCTTAGATTCACAAGCCACATCAGTGACACCTCTGTGACCTAATTAGACCTGAAGGTATACATTGAAAATGCCACTTTATTGACACGACTGTTCAGGAAACCCATGGCGGGAAACGCCGTTCTACATGCAGGAAGCCACCACCCAAGAAGTCTTATAAAAAATATATCATTCGGGGGGCTATTGAGCCTTAAGTGCAATTGCACCACCGTTCAGGGCTTCAGATAGGCCAAAGAACAGGCACTGCAACAATTTAAAGAGAGAGACTACACTAATGCTGACTTACATCAGACAGAGACCAGGGTAGGGAAGATCAATAGGGTAGACCTACTAGTAGCGAAGGGACCCAGTAAAACAATACAAGAGGGCCCTGTGAGAATGATAACCAGCTACAATGAAAAGTCGAGTAGTATTCTACAGATCTTCAAAACAAAACTGGCATATCCTGCAAACAGATAACATCCTTAAGAATAACCTTCCTGTTCGCCCACTGGTCACAAACAAACAATATCCTTCACTGGGGGATCATCTCATTCACAGCCACTATAGTTCAATCCCCTGGTTTAAAAACCAAATGAGCGTTGTGGGTTTCCTTCCCTGTAAGCATGTAAGGCCTGCAAATATAGCAGTAAAACGACCAACTTTCAAGGCAGACCAGGGGATCCTAGGCCTGTCAGAATGATCAAGCAGTTTCTTAACTGCAACTCTGAATTCATGGTTTACTGCCTGACATGCCCCTGCTCTAAACGATACATTGGGAGCACCATCCACCAGATAAAAAAACGCATCTTTCTCTAAACGATACATTGGGAGCACCATCCACCAGACAAAAAAACGCATCCTTGAGCACATGCGTGCTATCACAAACAAAGATGCAACCTATCCCGTTGCTAGTCATTTTGAAAAATTCCATCAGAACAACCAGGACCTCCTCAAATTCTGCGGTATAGACCAGGTAGAGAAACATGAGAGAGGCGGAGATAGGGTGCGAAAGCTTCAGATTCTGGAGTTGAAATATATTATCGACCTCCAAACCAAAGCTATGACAGGGCTCAACAATGATGAGGAGAGGTGGGTGCACTTGCACTAATGAGAGAAGAAGACCACACAAGCTTATTCCATCATAAACTGAAATATGGAACATCTTTGTTTGAGGCACCACACTCCCATAGGCTTGAAGTTTTGATTGCCCATTCAGGGCTCAATTATTTTTTTTTAAAGTTTTATTTTTCAGTTTTCACAACATAAACAAAAACACCCAATTGGCATCATTACAGTGTATGTATACAGATCGACAACCTCATTATCGGCACTTAGGACTGTAGGCAGCATCAAGGGAGGAACTGACTCATGGGGAAGAAACACAATAATAGACAAGTAAAACATCATGGGAAAGCAGCCAAGCCCGGCACATCTGTCGGTGGTGAATATCCCTAGTGGCCACCCCCTCACTCACCATCAGACCCCGACATTAACTGATGTACTCAACCCACCGCCCACACTATCAGACTTGTCATGGGAGGAAAGCTCCCCTTCTGCTAGCCTTGACGCACACATGACTCGCCAAGCGAGTAAGTTGTCCTGCAGTTTCTCGTCCCTCCGAATGAGTTGCATATGAGTTTCCTCAGCCAGGGACCACTCCCGGACATCCCTAAGCCAAATGGGCACCTCCGGAGCCCCCTGCCCCATCCAAGTAATCGCCACTCTGCGCCTGGCGAGCACCAACATTAATTGTAGGAGTTTATATGAGAGCTTCCTTTTCTTGGGTCTGGGGACTAATGCAAGCAGACAATGCAGGGGTTCCATCGCTATCCGAAGGCCTGTAGCTGTGACTATGCATTCCACCACTCCACCCAGAAACGCTTGACCGAAGGACAGTCCCAGGCTAAGTGTAGGAAGCCCGCTCTCTCTGCGCTACATCTAGGGCATCCGTCTCCTCTATCCCCAGAGACACGCCTCAGGGAAACTGAGGTTAGGTAGGTGCGGTGTAAAAAAATAAAGTGTATCAGTTTAAACTGTGCATTGCACGAGATCTTTTGCGTGAGGGAGTCTATGATCATCTGCTGCCCCTGTTCCAGTGTAGTGCCATGGTCTGCCTCCCAGGCCGCCCGGGAAGGTGGCACCGGGGGAGTGGAATACTGTTTCATGGCCTTATACAGAAGAGAGATCAGTTTGCACCCCTTGCCGCAGGAAAGAAGGATGTCCAAGGTATGAGTCAGCAGTGGTGCATCCGGGTACTGGTGCCAGGTAACCTTCACCACATCCTGGAGTCCCCGATAGAGCAAGTATTGTCCCCTCCTCAGGCCGAAGGCCTCTTCTGCCTGCTCATAAGTTAGGAAGGACTCGTTGGGGTAAAGGTCAGCCAGAACCTCGCAACCACCCTCCCGTCAGGAGTGAAAAGACATGTATTTCTCTATGTCAATGAAGGGGGCCAACTCTCCATGGAAGGGTGCCCTCCGTAAGACCCTCTCAACAAACCGCTGCCAAGTGCCGGCCGTGTGACGCACAACATAAGGAAGAGTCGCATCCGCCCCCCTCGCTGCATTAGGGTGACCTGTAGCAGCTGGACGTCCGCCCTACCCACAAGGAGGCGCGTCTCCCAGTTGCCCGCATCCGTAAACCAACGGGTCGTATGCTGCAACTGTGCAGCATAGTAAAATAAGTTGAAGCGAGGCGCTTCCAGACCCCCTCCTCATAACTGTGGACAACAGTGTGGAGTGCTACACTGCTACCCCGACCCTTCCAGAGCAGAGACGTGAGCAGCATATTGAGAGTGCAGAAAACTCGTGGGGGGAGAGGACACAGTGAGTTCTGGAGGACATATAACGTCCGAGGAAGCATCACCATCTTGGCGACGGCCAGCCGTCCCATCAGAGAGAGTGGCAAAAAATTCCAAAAGGACACCAACTGCTGTAAGGACGCAGTTGCGAATGTGTCAGGGCCACCTGAATTCCAAGATAGCGGAACCCCTCTCATTCCCATCGCAGCCCGAGGTCTGGTAAGTCTCCCAAGGGCACCGAGTCAAGGTCCGCGAGCGCAAAAATCAAAGACTTACTGCGGTTAAGTCACAAACCTGATACCTCGCCAAACTGATCTAAGTGGTGCAGTAGTATCGGCAGTGCCTCCCTGGGAGCAGTCAAATAGAGCAATGCATCGTCTGCATATAAACAGATGACGTTGCATGTGTCCCCGACCATCATACCCCATTGTTCCATATATGTCCGGACTCGGACAGCAAAGGACTCTATGGCCAGGGCAAACAGGAGAGGAGAGAGGGGACACCCCTGGCGTGTACCCCGCCCCAATTGCCATTCCTCAGACCGTGTGCCCCAAGTTTCACCCTGACATGAGGGGCCACATACAGGATGCAAATCCAACGACAATAGTTGAGACCCAGCCCCACAGCCCGGAGGACCTCTAGTAGGTACCCCCTAGTCAACTGTTTTGAACGCCTTAGCAAGGTCGATAGACACCAACACCATCTGCTCCTCCCGACCATGCACCTCATGAATAATGTGGTTCAACCGCCACAGGTTCATGGCTGTATTGCGCCCCGGAATAAAAACGCACTGGTCTTCGTGGACCAAGTTAGACATATATGGTACCAAGCGCGAGGCCAGCAACTTAGATAAGATCTTTACGTCGGTGTTGATCATCGTGCCCGGATGTTACGACGTAGGTTCAAGAGTGTCCCCCCCGGTTTCAGGGTCATACATATTTCCCCCAGTGTCATACTCGGTGGGAGAGACTCGCTCTCAAACGCCTCATGGAATACCTGTAATAGGAGTCGAGAAAGTGTACCCTCGAATGTCTGGTAAATTTCAGGAGGGAATCCGTCACTTCCCGGGGACTTAGCCCACTGTAGGCGTTGCAGTGTGGTACGCACCTCCCCAAACGTCAGGGCTTCGTCTAGGTCCTCCTGCGCTGCTTTGGGAATAGACCGCAGGGTCAACCCGTGAAGGTTTGGGAGATAAGAGGCCTCGGAAACAGCAGGGTCTGCGGTGTATACCCGCTGGAGGTGAGACTGGAGAACTCATAGCAGACCCACCTCTGAGTGGACCACACCCACTGTAGGCCCCCGCAGGGCTGAAATTCTCTCCGGGGCCTGGTCCCATCGGAGAATTCAGGCCAAAAGGTGACCGGATTTATCACCCTCCCTGTAAAGGCGCTGTCTATATTGGGTGAGGGTATATCTGTCGAGCCGTTCCAGGATATTGTGAATACTAGACCGAGCGTCCTGTTCCCCCTCTCGTGGTAGAGCATCAGGAGTCTCAGAGGTCTGCAGATCTAAGAGGCTACTCTCCGCGTCCTGTAGGTCCCGTTGGAGCTGTCTCCAAACCCGTAGGTGAGGCCTATGCATGCCCCTCTCACCACCGCCTTTAAGGCAGCCCACTTCGTGGCCAAGATGAGCTCCCTCCCCCCCAATTAAGGTCCACGTAGTCGTTGATAGCGGGTTTCTATGTGATGTTTCCCCACCTGGTCCTGAAGGATCTCCGTTGGTAACCTCCAAGTCCGGGGGCGATATACCTGAGCCCCCCAATTCACCACACACGCTACAGGAGAGTGATCAGATAGGAAACGTGTCTGATGGGTAAACTCAAGTGACATGGTTGACTCTGTGTTTGCAACTAAGACCCTGTCCAAGCGACTATGGGTATTGTAAGTGGAAGAAAAACAGGTATACACCTTCTGAGTCGGGTTTCTCTGGCACCAAACATCAAGAGCTCCTATATTCCCCCTGACCTCCCAGAGTTTCGCTGTCATTCATGGTTTCGTGCCAGTGCGGGGTGGGAATCTGTCAAGAGTGGGGTCCAGGACACAGTTAAAGTCCCCAAATCAAAGCACCGGTACCTCCAGGTCTGGGATCAAAATCTCTTGCAGGGACTGAAAGAAAACTGGGTCATCCGTGTTTGGTGCATAAAAATTCAGTATGGTGATATCCCTGCCATCTAGCTTCGCTCTAAGGAGCAGGTATCTCCCATGAATGTCAGCTTCCACATATTGGACAGCAAACAAGACTCCATGGGTCTCCCAGACTAGGACCCCCTGGCATATGTGGAAAGTGCAGAGTGGTACACCTGACCCCACCCCTTTTCCCCCAATTTTTGGGCCCCTTCGTCTGTGAGGTGAGTTTCCTGGAGGCACGCAATCGATACCTTGTGCCTGCAAAGGGAGTCAGGGCTCAATTATTAACACAAAGGGATTATGATGATATTCAGTGTTCACAAACAAAAGGAAATAATTTTGTTTTTCGCATATAACTTCTGCTTTTATAGAATGCTAAATAATCAAGTATTGGAAATCATCCATTTACATGTACACATGAATTAGGCTCATATTCAGTGTATACAAACAAAAGCAAATACCTTTCTTTTTAGCATATCATTTCTTTTTTTATAGAATGCTAAATAATCAAATATTGGAAAACATCTAAAAATGTGTATACATGAATTTTCCTAACCCTTAAAAAATGGCAATCATGTTTTAGATTATGCAAATTTCACTGAAGCACTTTTGTAATATCACTATGTAAATAGCACGAGGGGTGGTGGCCTCGGGATGGCGGCAAGGGGGATCTCTCAGGTACCCCGAGATCCCACTCGCCACCATCCCAAGGCCCAAATCGTAACTCTATTCCTCCTTATACCGCCCACTCCCCCTCTATCAGACAGCTCGCCCACCCGTGCCCCCCTCCCTTCTAACATCCAGGATTGAGCATTACCCTCTAGCTCAGTCCACTCACAGCCCTCCCCTGTCCCCTGGCCACACAAGCTCTGTCACCTGCCATGAGGCAGCACTCTCTATGCCCTTGAGCCCTACCAAAAACAATCCAGGAAGCCCCTCCCCCAATAACCATCAGGACCGGGACTCACATCCCTCATTTAACTACCATCACGTCAGGGACCCATGCCCCTCCTCCAAGGACAATGCTGACTCTGACACCCTCCCACCCCCTCCTGGTCCATTCCCCCTCACCCAAGGGCATTGTTGCCACAGACATCCTCCCTCCCGCCTTACACAACACAACGCCTCTCCCTTCTAGAAACTCAGTTGGAAATCCTGATTCGAGGCCTGAACGAAACTCTATCTAACCTATCCTTGATCCGAAAGCCCACCCAGCCACTCAGAGAGCTATCTAGTCTCACCCAACCCAGTCTAGGCAAGGTATCACCCTCCACAGAGCCTCACGTCCCCCCAGACCTCGACCTGGGTCACCAGTAAGGGGAAGGATAGCTGCTATGAAAGATCTAGAAGAGCAACTACCTCACTTTCCCCTCAGGAAGTGACACACCTTGCCGCATCCTACGAACCCCCGACAAATTCCTCCTCCAAATCCACGATCCAAGTAATTACGGGATTTATAAATTAACACCCTCCTCTGAGAATCCCCAGACCCCCTGCCCACCTAGCCTTCATACCTAGAGTAGAATACTACAGGAACAGGTGCAAAGAAGAACCCCCCATCAACTGCATGCTCCTAAACTGCAGATCAGCCTCCAAACATGCAACTGAACTAGCAGAAGCCATCCTCTCCCATGACATAGACATAGCATTCATAACAGAGACCTGGCTCAATAATCTCGCCTACCCTAGCATGGACATGCTGGTACCTCCCGGATTCACTATGATAAATAAATACAGGCAAGGGCAAAGAGGCGGGCATTGCAATCATCCACAAGAACAACATCTCCATCATGGAAACTTCCTCTTGTTTGCACAGCTTCTTAGAATGTCTCTCAGTCAACATCAAAACACAGGATACCAGGCCTACACTTTGCCATCTACTATACCACCCCCAGGCAACTCCTCAGAATTTAGGGTTCACCTTTCCGACCTGATTGCCCATTGTGCACTCGGCACCTCCAACAACATAATTCTGGGTAACTTCAATCTAAGATGGAATGAAACAATGAACCTGCTCATTCAAACCTTAAACAATCTACTACTAGTTAACAATCTGACCCAACACTGCTCAGAAGAAACACACCATAGAGGAGTGAATAAATGAATGAATGAATGTTGGATTTATAGAGCGCGTGGTTACCCTGAGGCGTCCCAGCGCTGTACCACTGGGGAACCCGTCCTGGCTATCCCTGTGAGATGATCCCTTTACTGGTCACACCCAAGGTGCAGCCAGGCATTCCCGGCGGTGATGGGGCCGGAGTGGAGATTAAGCAAGCTATTGCCCAGAGTTGCAGCGTGGGACCCCATGGTTAGAGTGGCACCGAGGCGAGATTTATCGGGCCCCCTGACATTGGTCCTGCACCCGGCCGCGTCGGGAATTGAACCCTGGTCCCGGGCCGATATTTGCCTCCGGGTCTGCCGCCTCTAATCGTTGAGCCACACTTCTCCATCAATTCCTGATGCAATTATAGCCGATAGCAATGCAATCTCCATCGTCCACATCCTCCCAGTTGACTGCTCCAATCATCACATAGTTCTCTTTCACATCAACCATGCGATCTTGACCAATCTAATTCCCATACTTGACCCCCCCCCCCAAATGGGTCAGGAACACAGCCCAGATCCCGCGAGCTGACCTAAAAGAAAGAATTAGCTTGCTGCTCCCCAACTCCACTGACCCTCTCTCAACTACCAAACTCACCTCTCTTTACAACTCCAATATGACGCTCACCCTGGATCAAAATGGCCCACTGAAGCTAAAGAAATCCAGGAACATCCCTTCCAGATCATGGTTTAACACTGACATCAACGAACAAAGAAGACAGCTAAGAGCTGCTGAAAGAATCTGGAGGAATAATCCCTCCGCCCTCCACCGAGATCAACTCGAAGCAGCCCGTAGGATGTACAAAAATCTCACTAAGAACAAAAAGTTAGCTTTCTTCTGTTCTGTGCTAGATAACGCAAAAAAACGACCCAAAGAGCTTTTCAATATCATAAGGAATCAAACCTCCAAACCCATACCTTCCTCAACACAGGCATCCAAAGAACGATGCAACAACTTTGCAATCTTTTTCAATGACAAAATCGTCAAGATTGATCTCCCACTTGGTTCAAATCCCATCTCCTCCAATGAGATCAAAGCGTCCGAAACTCTTGTTAACACCCCCATGAACTCTCCAAAACAGTGGTCCTACTTCACTCCCAACCAGGAAGCGGAGATAGTCAAACTAATCTCCAATGCCAATTCCTCATCTCACCCCCAGGATCAGCTACCTCCTCACCTGGCCAAAGACCTGAAGCTTGTCCTTGCCCCACTAAGGTGCAAGATCATCAACAGTTCACTGAGGTCCGGAATCGTAACTAACTGCCTCAAAGTAGGACAAGACACGTCACTACTAAAAAAAACAGGTCTAGACACTGAGGATCTGAATAATTTCAGACCTGTATCAAACCTACCTATTTTGTCCAAAATCATGGAAAGATGTGTACTCCCACAGTTGACCCAACACCTGGATAACATCAATCTACTAGATCCCCATCAATCAGGCTTTAGAAAGGGATGCAGTACCGAATCAGCAATCCTCAATGTCATAGACGATTTACTCAAGTCACTCGACTCGGATCAAAGCTGCCTTCTCATCCTCCAAGATTTATCGGCCGCATTCGATACAGTTGACCACAAATTGCTCATAAAGGTTCTACAAGAAAGGGCCGGTCTACAAGAGACGGTACTCCACTGGTTCTCTTCCTTTCTCCACAACCATTCACAAAGAATAAAAATCAAAAACTTTGAGTCCAACATCCAGCCCGTCATCAGAGGTGTTCCACAAAGGTCAGTACTCTCCCCTCAGCTCTTCAACATTTACATTGAATCCCTTACTTCTATTCTCAGGAAGTCCAACATCCCCTTTCATTTATATGCAGATGACATGAAGCTTTATATGTAAACCACCTCAATTGACGCCATTCAGAGACTTAACAACACGCTCAAGGAGGTTCAACACTGGCTCACAAACAATCACCTGAAACTCAACCAATAAAAAATGGAAATAATCCTCATTTCCAACAAAGACGAAAACCCACAAATCAAAGAATGGCTCAAAGCCATTGACGCCCTCAATGATAACCTCTCCTTGGAGGATTTGGTAAAATCTCTAGGGATTACCCTAGACCCAAAACTGGAAATGAAGAAACACATCACAAGATTTGATAAAAGTGCCTTTCTCAACCTAAAACTAATATACAAAATTAAACCCTTCCTTCCACCCAAGGACCTTCAACAAGCCACCCAAGCACTGGTCCTCTCCAGAATAGACTACTGGATCGCTACCTTGACTGGGACAGCAAAATCCCACCTCGCCACCCCTGAAGACAACCCTCAATGAAGCAGCCAGAATGGTCACTGGAATTAAGAAATTTGAACACATCTCGCTAGCTCTCAGAGAACTCAGATGGATCCCAGTTGAGTTGCGAGCCAGCCTCAGAACAGCCTGCCTCACTCACGAAGCCCTGTACACTGGCAAACCGGAATACCTGGCCGACAAACTCAAAAGGACAGTCCAGACAAGAAACCCCAGGAGCTCCAACTCTCTACTACTCATCCCGCCAAGAACTCGCAAGCATAAAACCACAGCCAAATCTTTTTCTGGAAAAACTCCAAAAATCTGGAACTCCATCCCCCCACATCAGAACAATACCCTTGTTTCCAAAATTCAAGAGCCTACTCAAAGCCCTCTTCCTCGACCGCTCTTGAGCGAACCGATAGAGCTTAGGTAGCTCCCCAGCCAAGACTCCATCTTACCTTAAATTTCGAGACTGACGACACTGACTCGGATCAAGAAAACTTTTTATTTATGAACGGTATGATTGTCTACTACGCTCGGATGATCATCCAATTTGGCTTGCACCCTCTTCTCCTCAGCCCCTTCGCCCATATGCTTGTTCCCTTCCCTGCTCGAAACCCCATGTTCTACCATTCTCCTGTATCATCTGTTTGCACATTACTGTATATGCTGTGAAGCGCTCTGATACCCCTGGTTCCAGCTAGTGCTATACAAAACTTCTAAAATAAATAAATAAATGTTCAAAGATGGCCGCCATGAATTGTACATCTAATGATGCATAAGTCCGTCTTTGATGTTCAGTAAAAACATGTGATGTATTGCTATTTTAAATACTTTCGTGAAACACAGAGAAACTGACATTGAGGAAGCCGTAAGGCGAAACGTGTCTGTCAGGGGGGTCTGCACAATAAAGCATCTGTTGTAAATCAACGGCGATTGGGTTTAGCATTAGCAGAAGACATGCTGTGTTTGACCATTATCGTAGCAAACGTACCAACTCCATTTTGTATTTGTAGCGCCCATTTTGTATGCCATACATCGTGCTCATCACGTACTTTGTCCTGCCTCCTTGTTAACTGCGCTTGAAGTCTAACCGGCAACAGGCTATATTTAGCATCCCCCGCTTCCAGCATGTCCAGACATGCTCAGTAGGGTCTACGGCTGTTACTAATTAGTTCCAGATAGGAATGTGTTTACTAGTTTCCGAAGACTGTTAGCTCCGCCCACTTATCGATTGTGCCTTCCAATATGTCCTTGTATGGTCATGAAACTGCTCTTGTGTTCTGTACCGCCTTCTTTTGAGCCCCCTTATTGTGTATAAAAGGGGCCATGTGCTTTAGTTTGGTGTGCTACTCTATACAATACTGAAGGGTGTTGTGTGGACTGTAGTACCACCTTTAAAGGTTTAATAAACTTTGCTTTTGGATTTTCCAGTTTCATTGCCAACTTCTTCCTATGGTCTGAGGACTCCTTGCAGAGAAGGGCGAACCCCTTGCACTAAGTAGGCCTAGCTGAGGTTTGCTTACAACACATCCAGCTTGCATAACTTTCTGTGTGTTCTAAACACAGTTCCAACTTCAAAATGAAGGAAGGAGCATGCACATGAAGATTAAAATGCTGGTCAGTTTAATGTGTCAGATTTCTCCCGACCCAGCATCGAAAGAATTGAGACGTGTTTTGGCTGCAATATATGTATATATTCTTTTTTTAACCAATATTTATACTGAAAAAACAAAGGCTACAGGGATGTTATAGTTAGCTCCACATTTCACTGTTTTGAAACCATAGACAGTCAGTATTTATAGTTATTTGCGCTAACTATAACTTGCACCCACCCAATGCACTGCTTATGAACACACATTTTACAACACTCATGACATGGTCAGTGACTTACCTGATGACATCTCAAATTTCTGAATTTCTATGTTTTATTTAAATTCTATTTCCTAACTATAATCTCCTTTTTACGTTTGTTTTTCAGTAAATTTCTAATGGTTTTAAAAAAAATGGGTTTCCAAACTAGAACATCCCAGTAATCTTAGTTTTTTCCATAGAATTTCTGCATTTAAAAAAAATGTATTTCCTAACTTTAACCTGTAACATTTGGGAATGGCTGTGTGAGTGGCTCTATAGGTTGGTGAGTGAGTGTATGAGTGGCTGTATGGATATGTGAGTGAGTGTCAGAGGTAACAAGCAGTACATTGTGGGGATGTAAGTTATAGTTAGCTCAGGTACCTCTAACTGCTAAATTTCACTGGTTTTGTACTAGTGAAATCTGAGCCTAAGTATAACTTCCCTGTTACCTTTGTTTATTTTAGTGAATTTCAAATGTTTTTCAAATTCAATTCCATTTCTAAACTATTATGTCCCTCTCATGTTTTTTTATAGATTACTGGGTCCGCAAACATAAACAGACTACTTGTCTATGGTTTTTAGTCCCAATCACGTGATTGAAACAAATCTACGACTCTGAATTTGCGGATTCAGTGAAAATCTTTTAAATCACTGTGCATATGTACACCCATTCATTGATATCAGTATTAAAATATTTTCACTGATATTTAAACCACCTTGTATCTGTTTTTCAAAAAAGTTACTTTTTTTACCAGTTTCACAAATATGCAAATTTACTGACCGGATTTGCGAATTCCCTCTAATACACACCCAAACCTTGCCTTTTGATCCGATGCATTAGGACCCCACCCGTGAACATGGAAACCCACACCCAAAAGCAGTTACTTCGCCAGTGAAGTCTCTAGAAGGAGGATTGTGAATCAGTGCTGCTCTTCTTTTACACAATGGCTGAAGCTACATCGTCCATCCAAGATGAGCATCCACAACCTGTTGAGGATGAGATGGAGGATACACCACCTTGCAGAAAAGAAAGTGATGTTTTGAAGCACTATAGTATACTTTCTGGGGAACAGAAGGTAACAACAGCAAAATATCTTCATTGCAACATTTGCAGCAAGCAGTTATCCAGAGGCACTGCAAAGAAGTAATCACATGGACAAGTTCCATGTGTAATCTCCTAATAACAATCCATGAAATGGTCGAGAGCTAGATGATGTGAGGAAAAAGCAGGTGCAGCAGGACAGCCGTCCTCTTCAGCAACCTTGAGACAACCATCATCAGCTGCAGTCATTACAATACCAGAAGCCTGCGAGGAATTGAGAGACATGGTTATTCACTGCACGAAATGTCACATGCTTGTCACTGTATAAACGTATTATGTGTTTTCATTCTTGGATACAGTGAAGATACATTTTTTCTTCCAGTGGCTACATAATGTTTTTTGAAGAGTAAAGTCAGTTGCTTCTTTGCATTTCCTCATTCTTACCCTCTTTACTACCCTGTTCACTTGTTGTTTAAAAAAAGAAGGAAAAAATGTAAAACCTGATCTAGAAAAAAATGGTTCTTGTTAGAACCGCCATCTACTCAAACAAAGAGCTAACTGAGGGCCCGATTCACAGAACTAATCATAGCCAAATCCTAAAATTACTACTTTTGGTATTTACAGAATGCACTTACTACTTTTGGTTAAACTTACTACTTTTGGTTAATCACAGAAGGCATTTAGTAGTAGTAAACTAACTTTACTACTACTAAATGCCTTCTGTGAATACCAAAAGTAGTAAGTTTAACCAAAAGTAGCAAGTGCATTCTGTGAATACCAAAATTAGTAAGTGCCTTCTGTGAATACCAAAAGTAGTAAGTTTAGGATTCTGTCTCAGATTAGTTCTGTGAATTGTGCCCCGTGTTTTAATGTGTAAGTGACTGTATCAGTGGGAGAGTGGGTGTGTCAGTGTGTGCATGAGTGTATGCCTGGGTGTGTATTGGATGCATTAATGTTTTGCTAGGTGTGCCAGTGCCTGCTTGGTGTATGCCTGGCTGTGTCAGTGTCTGCATTAATGTATACCCAGGTTTGTAAGTGTATGCATTAGCATCAGCCTGGGTATGTCACTGTATGTGTCAGTGTGTGTCTATGTATGTTATTGGATGCATTAGAGTTATATTAGGTGTGTCAGCTCCTGTATTGATGTATGCCTGGGTATATCAAAGTCTGCTTTAGTATATGCATGGGTCTTTCACTATATACATCACTGTAAGCATGGGTGTCTTATTGGATGCATTAGTGTTTGGATGGGAGTGTCGGTGTCTGCATTACTGTATGCCTGGGTGTGTCAGTGCCTGCATTGGTAAGTCCCTGGATTTGTCCGTGTGCGCATCAGTGTGTGCCTCAGTGTGTAATTGGCTGCATTAGTCTTTGGCTAGGTGTGTTTTAGTGTCTCTATTGCTAGATGCCTGGGTGTGTCAGTGTCCACATTGTAAGTCTCTGTATGTATTAGTGTATGCATAAATGTGTGACTCGGTGTGTCAGTGTTTTCATCAGTATGTGCCTGAGTGTGTTATTGTATGCATTAGTGTGTGCCTGGGTATGTTAGTGTATGCATCAGTATGTGCCTGTGTGTGAAACCATATGCATTGATGTGAACCTGGATATGTCATTGTATGCAATATTGTGTGCCTGGTGGTGTTATTGGATGTTGGGTATGGATGGGTGTATCTGTGTCTGCACAGATATATTCATGCATGTGCCAGTGTTCGCAAAAGTGTGTGTCTGGTTGTGTCAGTGTATATGTCAGTGTTTGCCTGGGTATGTTAGTGTATGCAGCAGTGTGTGTCTGAGGGTGTTATTGTATACATTATTATTTGGATGGCTGTGTCTGTGTCTGCATTGCTGTATGCCAGGGTGTGTCAGTGTCTGCATTGCTAAGTCTCTGTGTATCTCAGTGTACGTCAGTGTGTGCCTGGGTTTGCTAATGGGTGCATTAATGTTTGGCTGGCTGTGGCAGTGTCTGCATTGCTGTATGCATGGGTGTGTAAGTGCCTGCAATGGTAAGCCCCTGGGTGTGTCAGTGTGGGTCTAGGTGTGTTATTGGAGGCATTAGTGTTTGGCTGGATGTGTCAGTGCCTGTATTGGTGTGTAGTTAAGTGTGTCCGTGACTGTATTGCTGTGTGTCTAGGTATGTCAGTGGCTGTATCAATGTGAGCCTGTGAGTGTGTATGAGACCCTCTATCTGTTTGAAGCTGTGTGTGAGTTGTTATACTGATGTGTGCCTAGGTGTGTTAGTAACGGTTGCAATCTGCTCTTGGTTGTGCATCCTCAAAATCTAAAGCTATGGAACAAAACTGCAAGAACTAATTAGAAAAGTATATTACCACAATAGATGGTGCCATTGATCTGCTTAAAAAGGAAAATAAACAGAAATATTTATTAGTTTGACAATGAATAGAATGTAAAAGGTAACTTACAATTTCAACGCTGCACGATTCTAAGAAATAACTAGACATTTCTCATACTGTAAATGTTTTCCTTTTTTTTACTGTTCTCAGCTTCTTACACCATAAACAAAGTTCTTTTTAAGCAGTCACCATTGAACAGCGTGGAAAAAACTGTTGTAAAAATTGTAGCAAGAAATGCCAAAACTGCAACCATTTCATTGCATTTAAGGAGCACTGTGCATTGCACTGACTTCAAATAAATGAATAAACATAACATAACTTACTTAACTATTTACAAATATGCAGGTATAGCTCTACACAAACAAGCACAAAGGAAATTGAAGTCTGCAAACATGTTACAATTAACCTTGGGTGTAGTATGTGTAGTGGGGCTACGCGAAGCTACGCAAAGTGGTCGAGAAACTACGGCCACCTACGCACTTCGCGTAGCCCCACTACGCGCCGCCTGCCCCCCTCCCCTACATACCTAATTTGTGTTAGATAGTCTTAGAAAAGTAAATAAAAAGCACTTACCTTGTCTTCTGCGTCCCGGGGCTCTCTCTTCTAATTGCTCTGCCGTCTATCTAACACAAATTAGGTATGTAGGGGATGGCAGGAGGGAGGTGGGTGGCGGACAACTTCGCTACGCCCACGGAGTGGGCGTAGTGTTGCCTGCTACGCCTACTTTGCAAAAGGCGAAGTAGGCAACACTACGCCCACTCCGTGGGCGTAGCGATGTCCTTTGCCCAGGGTTAGTTACAATACCTTCAAGGAAAAAGATTACAGCTAAATATGTGCAGTGTAATATTTGTGGCATACAGTTACCCAGCAGCACTGCCAAGAAGTATTCACATGGAACAAGTTCCAAATGGAAGCACTTAAAAACAATTCATGAAACGGTGTACAACTGAAAGATGCAGGAGATACGAGGTGCAGCATAATATTCTACCTTTACAGCACCCTTGGGAGAACCTTCATCAGCTGCAGTCTTCATAATACCAGTAGCCTGTGAAGATTTGAGTGAGATGGTTACTAACTGTGCAAAATGCCATATGTTTGTTGCTGTGTTCTATGGGCACATTTTCCTTTTCACTGTTCCAAGGCTGTATACTCACAAACCACAAATGAGGTACTTTTGAAAGAATAATCATTGATCAGTTGTGAAAAAATGGCCATAAAGATTGTAGTAAAAAGAAACTGCACACTTTACAAATATAGATTTGTGCACAACCCCTTTAAACACACGCAGGTATATCTTGACACCAACAAGCATAAAAGAAAGCAATGTCTGAAAAATGTTTACAATACCTTCAAGGATAAAGAGTACAGCTAACTAGGTGCAGTGTATTATTTGCGGCATACAGTTACCCAGCAGCACTGCCAAGAAGTATTCATGTGGAACAAGTTCCAAATGGAAGCACTTAAAAACAATTCATTAAAGGGTGTACAACTGAATGATGCAGAAAATACTAGGTGCAGCATAATATTCCACCTCTACAGCACCTTTGGGAGAACCTTCACCAGCTGCAGTCATCATAATACCAGCAGTCTGTTAAGATGTGAGTGAGATGGTTACTCATTTTCCCTTCTACTGTTCTCAGGATGTATACTCATACACCACAAATGATGTACTGTTAAAATAATGATGATTGATCAGTTGTGAAAAATCATTGTAGCAAAAAGAAACTGTACACTTTGTCTATGTAAATCAATATTTGCATGTGTAAATAGGTCTGTCGCTGACTTTGCAAGTTTTTGAATAGTGCGTGACAGTGTGTGGGTGTGTAGGTACCTG
The DNA here is from genome assembly GCF_964263255.1 of Lissotriton vulgaris. NCBI lineage: Eukaryota > Metazoa > Chordata > Amphibia > Caudata > Salamandridae > Lissotriton > Lissotriton vulgaris. Next base: position 444,720,995 of record NC_141697.1, on the reverse strand, counting down.
TAAAAATGACTCTATAGATGTGTGAGTACAGGTATGAGTACCTGTATGGGTGTGCCTGTTACTCTTAAGTTAAATTAATAATAAAGATATTTATAACTTTACAAGTACATTTTATTAACAGATTAAAATACAATTTAAACCAAAAATTAACAAACAAACATGTCCCCGGACTTTTTGCCAGGTAGGGCGCCAACTATCCAACCTCTCAGTTAGGGGAGGTGAGGACTCCTGACTCGGAGGTTCGGCAGGTAATCACAGAAAACGGTTAGCCCCAGTCAGTGCTCTCACCATCTGTTGCCTGATGCTCCATTGGAAGAGGAGACCAAAGGGGTGAGGCCATTCATACTCAAGTCCCAAGTCATGCAGTTTCTTGGTTACAGGTTTGAAATCTGTCTGACCTCAGAACAGGTCTCTGGTAAAGAGCATTAAGTTCTCCCTGCAGCACCACAGTGTCTCCTCAAATGCGGATGTTGTTGCGGCGACTGCGGTTCTCGAGGTCATCCAGTTTCACCTGCAACACTAGCTGTTGCTCTTCCAGAGTGACCATATGGTACCTGGGCAGTTCTTTGTCTTCCGCATGCTAGTCCATTGTGCATTCCAGGCCGTCCACTCGCAGACCTATGGGTGAGATGTCAGTATGAAGTTCCTGGATATATCTAATAAAGTCTGCATTGAGGAAGCCAATTTCGGACAGTATGTCACAGATAAATGTATCCATGTAGCCTTGTGTGATTGGGAGGGTTGCAGGGGTCCCAGGTGGATGTGAAGAGGATTCACCCTTGTTACTCCTGACCGGTTGCAAGGTTTTGGCCCAGAGGGAAATAACAGAAGGGTCTCTGGAGGACCTAGCTCTGGGCATAGCAGGTCAAGGAGGCTCCCAGGCCAGCTGTGCCCTCGGTATTGTGAATGTGGGACCGCCTCTAATATCTCTAGGGCCTCCCGGGAGATGGCCAGTAACAGCCGTCCTCAAGGGACCTCAGAAAACAGCAGGGTGCACTGGTGGGAGGAGTGGCGCGGGCCCCGCAACAGAGGGCATAGATGGTGGGGGTCAGTGATCCCAGAGTTCAGGACACTGGGGTGTGGAAGTGTCACCAGCAGTGAGGGCCCACCCAGCAGAGGCTGGCAATCACTGCTGGTGACCATCCCCGGGTGCCCAGCCAGAGTGCAGGGTAGGGCCCCTTAGGTCCATGAGCACTACTTTCTCTATGTCAGGTACTAACCTCTTGCCACCACAGCCTCCTCCCACATCAAATGTAGCAGGCAATATCCTTGTCACAGCAAAACACACAAGGTGATGGATGGAATGTTGAACACTGGCAAAACATTCACCCCAGTCACAGATCTGGGTTTAATCCATCGTTATTTTGCTCACCACGCCACCCCAGTTCAGACATGGTCATATGCAAATCAGTCTTGACCCTGTGCCTCATGGGAACAGTCCAGCCCAAACTGCCAAGCCATGTCTTCCCTGGACCGGAATCAAGCATCCTAGGACCGGTTTCTGTTTATCAGCCGTCTTCAGCCAGGATAGCTTGACTCCAGTGGTGCAGTGAGCACGGGACCCACGTCTGGGCATACCCTTCACACATAGGGTGAACAGCAAAACACGCAAGGTGATTGACCGAATGTTGCGCATTGGCAAAACATTCACCCCCAGTCACAGATCTGGGTTTAATCCATTGTTATTTTGCTTACCACGCCACCCAGGTTCAGACATGGCCATATGCAAATCAGTCTTGAGCCTGTGCCTCATGGGAACAGTCCAGACCGAACTGCCAAGTCATGTCTTCCCTGGACCGGAATCAAGCATCCTAGGACCGGTTTCTGGCTATCAGCTGTCTTCAGCCAGGATAGCTTGACTCCACTGGGAACTCACCAGAAGATCAGAGGAGTCCATTGAGTGCAGGAGGTCGTTGTTGCCATGGAGGGGAGGAAAATAAACTTACTGATTAGAGTTTTGGTGGTTGATGAGGGGCGTCTCTCTAGGCTGCACCTGATTGTCAGGTGGAGGGGCATCTGGCAAGTAAATCAGGAGTGTATTTGGGGAACCTCACTCCCCATGGGGCCCCCTGAGCGCTGTGTGCCTGGTAGGATTCAGGGCCCCCACTGGGACCCTAGCTAAATCTGGTCACCCACAGCCCCCCCCCCTTGAAGAGGCTGGATGTCAGGATGAGGTCGAGTTTTGCTGAAGGCAAGCTGTCCACCAGGAGCAATGTAGGATGGGGTCCCCAGATGTTTCAGCTACCAACGGGTGCCTACACGAAGAGCCAAGCTGGTAACAGAGCCACCGCCGAGGAACTGATCCCCAGGTCTCACAACCATACTCACAGTGTCACACCCAGGAAGGTCACTTGTGCTCCCTAAATAGGGGCCAGGACCCCTGACTGCTTTGCAGGGCCTCCCGGCCATGGAGGTATGACAAAGTCTTCTGGTGAGGTGGGCCTGGCTCCCCTGAGTGGTGCGGGTACAGTCTAGGCTGAGGTCAAGTGAAAGCAGCTGTACTGCGAGGTTCCTGCCTACACAGCATCTGCGGCGTGACCTCTGTTGCAGCGGCTGTTGAGGTCTGGGATCGGGGATTGCTGTGCTCACTCTCTCCCAGGATTGGGTTCAACCCGTCAGTAGGGGCCCCCCACCATGCTCACCTCCAGTGAATGGATCATCCCCAGGTCTGGGCTAGGTGCAGAATGTGGACGCCATGGCGGGCAAATGGAGCACGGCTCCACCTTGCAAGATGGTGCCTGGCTGTGGGCTCCGGCACGGACTCCGCAAACACAGGTCTCCCGAGCAGTCCCCCGCCCAGGGCATGGATGGTTGTCAGTTCCCACCCTTTCTCTCAACAGGACCACTCGATTCTGCAGGGCTGGGGTTGCTATCAGTCACTTTAGCGAATTTTTGGGCCCACGTAGATACGAAGCTTGGGTAAGAAGCATCCTACTCCATCTCCAGTCTGGCCACACCCCCACAGAATTGTTTTTGAGCCATTTTAAAGTGGCGGCAATCTACTGTGTCTCAACTTCTACATATATGTAACATATTTTTGGCCTCATTAGAAGTGCCCAGTACTTAGCCTGGGAAAAATTCACACAATTTTCTTTGTATCAATTGCCACAAAAATTATGTGAAATTGCTCTTTATTTAATGAAATGCTGGTGTGGATAATGCACACTTGTGTCTATTTTGGACGTGAGCTACAGCTATTTTTTTGCAAATGAAATTACAAGAATAAATGACATTTTGCACAGGTCTATCTGAGCCCAGCATTCTCCTCCCCATGGAACTACTGATATCAGAAATATTAGTAATTATGTGTATGGTTATTATTATAGGTGTACACTGACATTACCCTCAGAAATGAAGAGTTGGCTTGACAGTCAAGAATATTTCATCCGATTCCTCCTCAATTCCTAATTTTTCGCGAAAAGGTTTACTCAAACATTTGAGCTGTTTTCAGTAAAACACCGCAGAACTGCGGGGTAACTGCTGGTTTTGTTATCCCGATGGGGCTTTTATAACAATTGATTCTAAATCATGCTCAACAAATAATGATAATATTTTTTTTGCAAAGTACATACTTAATAATTTGCTTCAGAAGTGCATTACACTGAAAACAAATACTACATTTTGAAATAATGCACGAAAAATAGAAATGTGCATCTTTATACTGCGTGGGCCTTCGTTATTTGTAAGTAATATTTGCTAAAATGAATTTAACAAGAATTGCTGCTGTCTCGCAAGTGAAAGATTATCCCGGCGTCGACCTCCAGATCATCACAGAGCAGCACACGGTCGTCGTGTAAAATGAAAGATTTTTCTAAGATTTCTTTTTTTTAAAAACAATGTTGTCAGAACGTGGGGAGTGTGATTTATAACGCTGAAGTTATTACTGGATGCGAGGATACACGGGAATTCTCCAGAGAAGATGCTGCCACTGTGGAGAAGAAAGGGTCAATAGGCAGTGGGAACATGAATAGGGAATTTAAAGGAGTGACAGGGCCACACAGTGGTCTAACACAAATCGGAAATTAGAGTCGAAGGGGGACCCAGGAGCCTGTCAAGCGGATACCTCAACTGAGTCCTCATCCGGGATCTCTTTAGCATCGATAAACAAGCACGCGCCACGCTCTGCGTGCTCCCACCGGGTGGGCCATGAATCAGCACGTGCAGAGTTTATTACCTGGTTGGAAACACAGGGCCCATTAATTATCAGCGCCTTTGTTCAATTCGCATCAGGCCTGCTATGCTAAACATGACAGCCCAGCCAAATGAAAAATCCTTCTGCGGCAAGGCCACATTTGTGTCTTCCACGCCTGACTGTGTACATAGAAAAAACAAATTCGCTAATTAGCATAACCTTATGAAATCACCAAATACCACTGTGTGGTGTGTGAATGCATTGGCCTGAGCATGCAGACTGTGCACGTTCTAGTGTGATCCGAAACAAATTCGAAACTCTTATTTTAATCACTCTTTCTGTATTTTGGAGGAAGTTGTATTCTTTCAACCGCATGTATAGTCAATTTACCTACATTGGGTTCAAAAAGAGCTCATAAAAATTAAAGGATGTGATTGTAAAGTCTAATCGGTACTTGTCCCACATAACATGACATGATATATGACATTACATGACATAAATTAACATAACGTAACACACCATACCATTCCATACCATAGCATACCACACTATAACATAACATAACATCTTAGAGCTCATGTTCACCCCTGATGCTTTCTTTTGTTGCAATTGCCAAATAAAGGCTATCTACTGATACCCAATTCAATGGTTTTCACAATGAACACTTGCCCTTAAGATAATTTGGACAGGAAAATGCCCTGATGGCATGCCAGAGATATCTCATAAAAGAAGGTATGAACCAGCTGCCTTAAGGACGATTACACAAATGCCACCTCTTACCACCTAGTTCTAGTGTGACTTATGATGAGTACATGAACCAACATGACAGGAGAATATTGTTGGATGCATTAAGAGCCCATTGGAAGGAGGATCTGGCGATTGAGATACCTGAGGGGGATTGGGTGAACATACTAGAGAAGGTGCCCAAAGTTTCGAGAAATGCCCATTATAATTTAATTCATTACTAAATTCTTCACAAAGTGTAACTTGCTCCAGGAAGATGGAATACATATTTTGCACAGCCAAGACGACATGTTCGAGGTGTGGAGCAGTTGGGGCTGAATTTTTACATATGTTTTGGGAATGCCTGCAGCTGGTGTCCTACTGGGAAGAAGTCATGACAACTGTGGCAGACATTACCGAGAAGGAGGACTCTCATTCCCTTGCACATTACTTACTAAGCTGTTTCCCGCACACAGCTAAGATCAAGGTTACTACTAGATTCCAAGACTTGGCCTTCATCCTGGCTAAACAGGAAAATGTGAGGCACTGGAAGGTAGCTGGGGGCTCATGAGTCATAGTATGGCATTGAGTGCTGGAAAGCTGGTCAGGATACAAAGAAGATGCCTTGCTTAGAGAGGTCAGACAAGGTTCATTAAATGTGCCCAGGGAATGGGAAGTGCTGATGGATTGTTTGACTGACCCAGATACCTTGGTAGCTCGAGAACCCCAACAACTCAGTGGAATTGGCTGCCACACCTGCAGCCCTGCTTCATGGATGTTGTCCTACACAGCTAACTACCTGGCATTTCATTTACTGTACATTCTACATTCTTTGTTTTTTTACACATCCATTGCTGGGATGGATTGAATTACTCTTCCGCAAAAAGAGTGCGACTCAGGCGGGACAGGGGAGCTTGAGGGTTTTTATGAGTAAAAGATGGCCACAGTCGCACTCAATTATGTACTGCTAATAAGATGTGTTGACAATATTTGAACTCTTACTTCTGGCGAGCTTGTAACCCACTAAAATCAGTTTAAAAAAAATGATAGGGAATATTGTATAGCTTATTAAGTGCTAATCACCCAAGATTGTTATGATCAGTTTCTTAGGCCATTTGAGGTTGTTTTCCAACTTTTACATTATTGTTTTTCTACACTAATCACAATCTAGCAGAATCTCACTAGTGAACACTATGACAAAGTTTAAGCAATGCAAATATTGAGAAGTGGCTCAATTTGGAGGGTTGTTTCTGTTCCTTTTATTTACTTTGTTACTTGCTCCTTTATACAGCGACAACAATACAACCAACACGAATTTCACCAGCTTGGCACACATGCCTGGGGTTTTTTCAAAGCTGAGACATGGATGTTGGTCTATGTCGAGTCAGTGACCCTTTAAGTAATGGTTCTAATTGGGTATACCAAGGATGTGCTGCGCCTTGTGTATCTATGTGGCTCAAGAAACTGTGTAGTTGATCGCCTTATGAATTCAAAATAAAAAAAAGGGCAGCCGGGTTATAGAAAACTGCACTACTTAGGCTAGTCACGTACAGTGTAGATATTGGCCACCTCAAACGGTCAGCTGCCACTTTGACCACACATATAAATACGCAAGAAGGGAGGATGAGAGGCAATATTAGTATGAAACGATTTAAAATATGCAGGTAGATAAGAAAGCAGTCGTTGATTGCAGTCTTTGTTTCTTTATTTCACACTAGCTGTACCCGGCCATGCGTTGCTGTGGCTCAGTCTGGTAAAATGAAAGAGAAAGAAAAGAGTAAGCGCACTTTTCTAATATGTTTAATTTCACAATGCTTGTGGGTATACAATATGTTTTTGTGACTATTGTCTGTATGCGTCCCTTGTAGTTGTTGTGCAGCAAGCAAATCAATAGGGTCTGTTTGGCCTTTAGATTAAAAGGACGGGCGTACTGTACACACGCCTATTCGAATCCAACGTTGTGTATATATGAACATGCGCTAATGTTGCAAAGTGAACCAACTCCTCCCCCATCCCTCCACCCACTTCCTGGTCTGCCATCCTGACACCAACTGTCCATCCTAATATATGTAGACTATTGTCTCTATGCGTCCATTGTAGTGTTGCGCAGCAACCCAATCGTTAGGGTCTGTGTGGCCTTTCGATTAAAAACACGCGTATTGGACACGCGCGTATTCGAATCCAACGTTGTGTATATATAAACACGCGCTTAATCGAATCCAACGTTGTGTAAAAATTTCAAAGCAATTTGTGAAGAACTTTTGGAGATTTAATATTTTGAACAAACGAACATTGACATTTTTATGTGTCCGTTTGGGCTTTCGATTAAAAACATGCGCGTATTCAACACTCGCCTATTCGAATCCAATGTTGTGTATATAAAAACACGCGGGTATTCGAATCCAGTGTTGTGTCAAAATTTCAAAGGAATTGGTGAAGAACTTTCGGAGATTTACGACTGCGCAACCCAATCGATAGGGTCTGTTCGGCCTTTCGATTACAAACACGCGCGTATTGGACACGCACGCATTCAAATCCAACTTTGTGTATATAAACACGTGCTTAATCGAATCCAACGTTAAGTCAAAATTTCAAAGCAATCGGTGAGGAACTTTCGGAGATTTAGGATTTTGAACAAATGAACATTAACATTTTTATTTATATAGATGTACGTAGTTTGCAGCAGTATAGACAGCCAACGCGTTTTGCTCAAACATGGGCTTCTTCAGGGAGATAAAAGGCACTATGTACATTGTGCCAAGATATAACGCATCAGTGGTGGTTCCATTATAGGGCGATTGGTAGTGAGGAGGCCTCAAGCTAAAGGGATTACCTGTATGTCTCAAATTTGAAGATCCCAGGCTAAGACGTGTAGAAACACAGCCTAAGTGTTATAAATTCAGAACGAAAAAATGGTATAGTTTGCGCAGTGTGACTGAATTAAGGCTCTCCGTATTTTAACCATTCCTCTTGTGCCCTTGATAGGAGCGTCAAATGCACTTTACTTGGAGCAGAAAATAGTAAGGTCATGGGAGGGCAGACATCCTGGTAGTAGTCTGTTGTGGGTAGTCCTCATTCACCCGGGTGTGTGCCACTTTTGTTGTGTGCACAGCCTCGTTCGCTGCTTGTTTGTCCGGCCAAGATGAAAGATGGGACCTCTGGAAACCGGCCGCCGTCGAATTTCGCGAGATGCGGGAGCAATTGGAGGGCCGGAGGCCCCGGACTTTAATGCCCAGGTACCTGAGCGGGAAAAAAGAAAGCGCACAGGAAGTGACGTGTCGTTGAGGTTCCGGTCGGCTACGAAAGCCGAAGCCGGACGAAAGAAGCTCGCAGATTATTCCGGCATTGTGGCAAGACGCTGGCAAACGGATTTTGGGGCAACTGCCTTCCCAATGGGGTAAGGGTGTCAGTGACACCGCCAAGAGTCAAATCTTTTCGTGATTCATTAATTTGCGCTAGCGGTTGCTAGCCTGTTCTGGGTGTCGTGACACCGTCAAGAGTCAATCTTCATGGTATTTTATTTTGCGCTATCGCTGATAGCTTGTTCAGGGTGTTGGTGACACCGCCAAGAGTCAATCTTCTTTAAAGACTTTAAAGAGAGATCAAGTGCTAGCATACATTCCGAATTCTATTTTTGTGTGATAAGACACTTCTCAAATTACGGGACATTTCTATTGGTTTTGATGCCAGGTGGTATAGATATTATTTATTCGACTACGTGGTACCGCTCAGGGGCTGATTGCGGGGGGTACCACGCATCAAAGGCTGTTTTATGATGATTGCAAAAATGTATTCTGTGAAATAAGAGTGTGTGTGTTGTGCTCATCTTCTAGCAGAGAGGTAGATGCCACTGGCCAGCCTTGCTCCCTTGTGAGGCCTGCACACATATACAGAAGGGTGGGTACTGTGTGCCGATGTACCTGTGTAACGAGGGGTATTGGTTGTGTTTCCAGGGTGCACTGTTTATGTTTCCCTGTTCATTTGAATTCCAGTGCTATGCCTGCCATCACATGTCTCCGCCATTTAGACTACTTAAATACAGGGTAGCAAAGAGAAGGTTTAGATGACTGCACGATCGTCCTTCTTCTTATAGTTACCAGGACTGAGTTATTTTTCTTTACAGGTAGACTTAAGGTGGCAAAGCACTATCGGTATAACTTAATCAGTGATCACTGTAGTGCATTATGTCTAAATAACCTTATTTTATTCACAGGTCTCCCTCCCCGCTGTTCCCATCCTTTCCTTCCCCCGATTGACCCCCTTAATTTACGTGCCATTACGGCAATTCGGAAGTGAGGTTGTCAATAAGTGGACCCCATTGAGCAACGAGCCGATCCTGAGAGGCCTCCGAGGGACCACGACAGAATAATCTGCCTAATCTATAATATACCTCTCCTTTCGGTTTGTTGTTGCTATGGCCACCCTCGAAGACGTGCTAGCTACTTTACCGACGCTTCAAAAAGAAATAACCGATTCTAGAACAGTAATAGCTGCTTCTAGGGCAGAGACAGCAGCCTTACAGGATACTGTTAATAGGATGCAGAGAAACCCATTTGACGGAAAGCCAGGGCGAGGTGTAGGGGGGAGTCTTTTTCAGTTTGGTTCACCCTCAGTTCCAACACCATTTACAGTCAAAATGCCAACTCCTATTCCCTTGGCAGCCCTGGAGCGATTTTATGGGGAGGCATCCAAAGTCCAGGTTTTTATGACGCAGGTATTGCTACATTTTTCCTGCAAACCAAAGGCCTTTCCCACTAATCAGGCTAGAGTAGCCTTCCTGATCTCGTACCTAACAGGAGATGCTGCTCAGTGGGCTGTATCCTATGTATGACGTGACAACCCACTTCTTTCTGATTGGGACGAATTCCGAAGGGAGTTCAAACTGGTGTTCGATCGCCGAGCGGCCTCCTTTTCGGCAGACCGAGAACTTTTAGAGCTCAAGCAGGCCAACAAAGATTTGGTGGTGCATATTAACACCTTACAACGGCTAGTGGCAGAAACACAGTGGCCAGAAGAGAAACGGTCCGCACTGTTTTATCAAGGGCTAAAGGGAGAATTAAAAGATGTGTTAGCCTAGATTGACCCCCAACCCTCTACTTGTATAGAACTAATCAACCTTGTATTGCGACTAGATTATTGTATGGGCGAACGCAGAGTGGACAGAAAGAGAGTAGAGCGTCAGCCTATGCGCTTTGAAAAATGCAGGAGTAGGGAGGGTTCATTGCCTCCTGTTGAACCCATAGACGTAGGTACAGTAAGAGTCCCACTAACACAAGCCGAGAGAGAAACAAGAAGAAAGACAGGCCTCTGCATGTATTGCGGAAAACAGGGGCATTTTTGTAAAGGATTGCCTGGTCAAACCTAGATCAAGCATAGGGGTGAAAAGACTATCAACTGTTAATCCCGAAAGTTCGTCGGAAAACTAAAATACTCAAGGTACTCAGAAGGGAAGTCCTTAGGTGGTATAAACTTCCCTTCCACAAGTAATGAATCTGAGTTGTCCTTTCAACACTTCTTTCTGCCCATTCAAATAAAGACACACAAAGGATGGCAGAGTATTGAAGCCATGATAGATTCTGGAGCTACCGGGATGTTTATCAATTTAAGTACAGCTAGGAATGTATGCCTTGGGTTAATCACTAAAGACAGTCCAGAAGAGGTTCAGGCAGTGGATGGGAAGAAGCTAAGTACAGGTCCTATCAAGTTTCATACAGACAATGTACAAATAGGCTGTGGGGGAGGGCATGTTGAATGGTTGAGTTTTGATGTCATTCAGGCACCACAATATGGGATAATCCTGGGGCTTCCCTGGTTGGAACTGTACAACCCTTGTATTAATTGGAGAGAGAAAAAGGTGGACTTCAGGAGCTCATGGTGTAAGGACCATTGCTTTAATGAACACCCAGATCCCTTGGTAAAGATCCCAGAGTCCCATACGGTAGCAACTGCAACAGAAACTGATGTTCAACTTCCTTTGTGGTATCAGGAATATCTGGATATGTTTTGTGAGAAATCGGCAGATACATTGCCCCCTCATAGGCATTATGACTGCCGGATAGATTTAATACTGGGAGCAGTGATTCCTTATGGGAGGCTGTATGCTTTAACAGAAGCAGAAAATGCCCATTTACGGGAATACCTTGATAAATACCTGGACAACGGCTTTATTCGCCCTTCAAGGTATCCAGCGGCCTCTCCACTAATTTTTTATTCCTAAGGCTAATGGAGAGAAAAGAGCCTGGATACCTATGTTTTATCGTTACATTATTCAGAGCTCTGAATAATGTAACGATAAAACATAGGTATCCTCTTCCCTTGATACCAGTTTTGCTAGAACAAGTCAAATCGGCCACCATTTACACTCGTCTTGACCTGAAAGGAGCGTACCATTTGGTGCGAGTACGAGAGGGAGACGAGTGGAAAACAGCATTCCGCACCCCGTATGGGCTATAAGAGTATACATTAATGCCCTTCGGTCTGTGCAATGCCCCCGTGGCATTTCAATGCTTTGTTAACGAGGTGCTGCAGGAGTTTTTGGACAGGTTCGTGGTGGCATATATCGATGACATTTTGAGATATTCTTCCTCGGATGAGGAGCATTGTTCCCATGTGAGTCAAGTGTTTGAGGCGTTGAGACAAAACAGTCTATATTGCAAACTCATCAAATGTGAGTTTCATGTGCATGAGGTAGAATTTCTAGGGGTTATGCTGACACCCACAGGTCAAGTAATGTCCGAGCGAAAGATCCTAGCGGTGAAAGAATGGCCACAACCTACCAACGTTAGAGACATCCAGTGTTTCCTGGGCTTTGCAAACTTTTACTGCAGGTTTATTAACCATTTCTCGAATGTGGTGGCTCCCATAACTAAACTGTTGTGAAAAAAATTGCGTTTTTGTTGGACCAAGGAAGCAGAAGAGTCCTTTCAGTGTCTAAAGATAGCTTTTGTTACAGCACCCATTCTGGCTCACCCTGATCCTAACAAACCCTACATCATAGAGGCGGATGCCTCCGATGTAGCGATAGGAGCCATACTATCACAGAGACATGTTACCACAGGCCAACTTCATCCTGTAGCCTATATGTCAGGAAAGCTGAGTAAAGCAGAAATATGTTACACCGTAGCGGAGAAAGAGTTACTGACCATAAAGATGCCTTTAGTGATTGGCGATTCAGAAAAGGGGGTGGTGATGGACAGAGTATCTGAATTAAACAGAACACTCCTACCCAGTCAACAGATCAGGGCTTGATCCATCACCGTTTTTTAGCTCACTGCACCATCCCAGCTCGGAACCTGGCTACATGCAAATTAGTCTGTCCCTGGCCCAGTGCATCATGGGAACAGGGCAGACCAAACTACCAAGCCAATTCTTTTACTGGAAAGGAAACAAGCTTCCGGGGACCGGTTTCTTCCATTACAGCCGTCTTCGGCCCAGCTTGCTTGAATCCTGATGGTGCAGTGAGCAAGGGACTCATGTCTGAGCATACCCTTCCACGCTTATGGTGGACAAAACGATTCAGAAAAGGGGGTGGTGATGGACAGAGTATCTGAATTAAACAGAACACTCCTACCCAGTCAACAGATCAGGGCTTGATCCATCACCGTTTTTTTAGCTCACTGCACAATCCTAGCTCAGAACCTGGCTACATGCAAATTAGTCTGTCCCTGGCCCAGTGCATCATGGGAACAGGGCAGACCAAACTACCAAGCCAATTCTTTTACTGGAAAGGAAACAAGCTTCCGGGGACCGGTTTCTGGCATTACAGCCGTCTTCGGCCCGGCTTGCTTGAATCCTGATGGTGCAGTGAGCAAGGGACTCATGTCTGAGCATACCCTTCCACGCTTATGGTGGACAAAACGATTCAGAAAAGGGGGTGGTGATGGACAGAGTATCTGAATTAAACAGAACACTCCTACCCAGTCAACAGATCAGGGCTTGATCCATCACCGTTTTTTAGCTCACTGCACCATCCCAGCTCAGAACCTGGCTACATGCAAATTAGTCTGTCCCTGGCCCAGTGCATCATGGGAACAGGGCAGACCAAACTACCAAGCCAATTCTTTTACTGGAAAGGAAACAAGCTTCCGGGGACCGGTTTCTGGCATTACAGCCGTCTTCGGCCCGGCTTGTTTGAATCCTGATGGTGCAGTGAGCAAGGGACTCATGTCTGAGCATACCCTTCCACACTTATGGTGGACAAAACGATTCAGAAAAGGGGGTGGTGATGGACAGAGTATCTGAATTAAACAGAACACTCCTACGCAGTCAACAGATCAGGGCTTGATCCATCACCGTTTTTTAGCTCACTGCAACATCCCAGCTCAGAACCTGGCTACATGCAAATTAGTCTGTCCCTGGCCCAGTGCATCATGGGAACAGGGCAGACCAAACTACCAAGCCAATTCTTTTACTGGAAAGGAAACAAGCTGGTAGTTTGGTCTGCCCTGTACCCATGATGCACTGGGCCAGGGACAGACTAATTTGCATGTAGCCAGGTTCTGAGCTGGGATGGTGCAGTGAGCTAAAAAAAGGTGATGGATCAAGCCCTGATCTGTTGACTGGGTAGGAGTGTTCTGCTTAATTCAGATACTCTGTCCGTCACCACCCCCTTTTCTGAATCGTTTTGTCCACCATAAGCGTGGAAGGGTATGCTCAGATGTGAGTCCCTTGCTCACTGCACCATCAGGATTCAGGCAAGCCGGGCTGAAGACGGCTGTAATGCCAGAAACCGGTCCCCGGAAGCTTGTTTCCTTCACAGTATAAGAATTGGCTTGGTAGTTTGGTCTGCCCTGTTCCCATGATGCACTGGGCCAGGGACAGACTAATATGCATGTAGCCAGGTTCTGAGCTGGGATGGTGCAGTGAGCTAAAAAACGGTGATGGATCAAGCCCTGATCTGTTGACTGGGTAGGAGTGTTCTGCTTAATTCAGATACTCTGTCCATCACCACCCCCTTTTCTGAATCGTTTTGTCCACCATAAGCGTGGAAGGGTATGCTCAGATGTGAGTCCCTTGCTCACTGCACTATTAGGATTCAGGCAAGCCGGGCCGAAGACGGCTGTAATGCCAGTAACTGTCCCCGGAAGCTTGTTTCCTTCCCAGTATAAGAATTGGCTTGGTAGTTTGGTCTGCCCTGTTCCCATGATGCACTGGGCCAGGGACAGACTAATTTGCATGTAGCCAGGTTCTGAGCTGGGATGGTGCAGTGAGCTAAAAAACGGTGATGGATCAAGCCCTGATCTGTTGACTGGGTAGGAGTGTTCTGCTTAATTCAGATACTCTGTCCATCACCACCCCCTTTTCTGAATCGTTTTTTCCACCATAAGCGTGGAAGGGTATGCTCCGATGTGAGTCCCTTGCTCACTGCACCATCAGGATTCAGGCAAGCCGGGCCGAAGACGGCTGTAATGCCAGAAACTGGTCCCCGGAAGCTTGTTTCCTTCCCAGTATAAGAATTGGCTTGGTAGTTTGGTCTGCCCTGTTCCCATGATGCACTGGGCCAGGGACAGACTAATTTGCATGTAGCCAGGTTCTGAGCTGGGATGGTGCAGTGAGCTAAAAAACGGTGATGGATCAAGCCCTGATCTGTTGACTGGGTAGGAGTGTTCTGCTTAATTCAGATACTCTGTCCATCACCACCCCCTTTTTTGAATCGTTTTGTCCACCATAAGCGTGGAAGGGTATGCTCAGATGTGAGTCCCTTGCTCACTGCACCATCAGGATTCAGGCAAGCAAGGCCGAAGACGGCTGTAATGCCAGTAACCGTCCCCGGAAGCTTGTTTCCTTCCCAGTATAAGAATTGGCTTGGTAGTTTGGTCTGCCCTGTTCCCATGATGCACTGGGCCAGGGACAGACTAATTTGCATGTAGCCAGGTTCTGAGCTGGGATGGTGCAGTGAGCTAAAAAACGGTGATGGATCAAGCCCTGATCTGTTGACTGGGTAGGAGTGTTCTGCTTAATTCAGATACTCTGTCCATCACCATCCCCTTTTCTGAATCGTTTTGTCCACCATAAGCGTGGAAGGGTATGCTCAGATGTGAGTACTTGCACTCTGCACCATCAGGATTCAGGCAAGCCGGGCCGAAGACGGCTGTAATGCCAGAAACCGGTCCCCGGAAGCTTGTTTCCTTCCCAGTATAAGAATTGGCTTGGCAGTTTGGTCTGCCCTGTTCCCATGATGCACTGGGCCAGGGACAGACTAATTTGCATGTAGCCAGGTTCTGAGCTGGGATGGTACAGTGAGCTAAAAAACGGTGATGGATCAAGCCCTGATCTGTTGACTGGGTAGGAGTGTTCTGCTTAATTCAGATACTCTGTCCATCACCACCCCCTTTTCTGAATCGTTTTTTCCACCATAAGCGTGGAAGGGTATGCTCCGATGTGAGTCCCTTGCTCACTGCACCATCAGGATTCAGGCAAGCCGGGCCGAAGACGGCTGTAATGCCAGAAACTGGTCCCCGGAAGCTTGTTTCCTTCCCAGTATAAGAATTGGCTTGGTAGTTTGGTCTGCCCTGTTCCCATGATGCACTGGGGGGCCAGGGACAGACTAATTTGCATGTAGCCAGGTTCTGAGCTGGGATGGTGCAGTGAGCTAAAAAACGGTGATGGATCAAGCCCTGATCTGTTGACTGGGTAGGAGTGTTCTGCTTAATTCAGATACTCTGTCCATCACCACCTTTTCTGAATCGTTTAGTGATTGGCGGCATCTGCTTTTAGGTGCTAAACACGTGGTAACAGTGTACACTGATCACCGCAACCTGCAGTTTATGCGGTCCGCTTGAATGTTGTCTCCTAGACAGCTACATTGGATGCTTTTCTTCTCAGAATTTCATTATCTCGTTACTTACAGACCTGAGGCAGAAAACAAAAAGGCGGATGCCTTGTCTCGACAAGAAACCCTTCTGATACTCTAATTGAACCACATCATTCCTTATTGGACCCCACCAAAGTTATAGGAGCACTCCAAACTGACAACTTCCTTCAGAAAGTAACCCAAGGGGCAAAAAACTGTTACTGGAGAAACTGGTTAAAGAGTCACCCACAGTGGAGGGTGATCAACGGTCTGCCGATGAAGGGCAAACAACTGTTGATACCCAATCAGGCCTTACGAAAGGAGGTGCTGCAGTGGTGTCACAACAACCACAGTGCAGTGCATAATGGAATCCATAAAACCCTTGACAGGATATATTGCCAGTTCTGGTGGCCTACGGTAGTAGAAGACACCACAGCCATGATCCGACATTGCGAAATATGTGTAACAACCAAAACAGACCATGGAAAGTGGCAAGGATTTGCAACCTCTTCCTACACCATTGATACCTTTCGAAACCATTTCTATTGTCTTTGTAGTGGGTTTGCCAAAGGATCAAGGATGTACAGCCATTATTGTGATTGTGGACAGTCTCACAAAAATGGGCCGCTTTATCGCCTGCGTAAAAGAACCCACGTCAGGACAACTGGCAAAATTCCTCATGCTACACGTGGTTAGATTACATGGACTCTCAGCCAACATTGTTTCAGACAGGGGCCTCAGTTCACAGCTAAATTCTGGAAGGCTTGGTGTAAAGCCTCACACATTCAGACCTCTAAATCCACCAGTTTCCACTCTCAGTCAGATGGACAGACTGAGAGGCTGAATTAGAACCTTAAGCAATATCTAAGGTGTTACGTAGAAAAGAACTCCGATGCTTGGGTAGACTTGTTATGTCTTGCAGAGATTGCATACAACATCGCTAAGCATCAATCAACTCGATTCATGCCATACTACAGCAACTACGGATTCCATCCACGTTTCATATCTTTGATCCACCCTGCTGCAGCACAAGAAGTACCCGATGTACAGGCACGTACTAAGCACATCCAGCAAACACTCATAGCCACTGAAGAAATCTAGAAAAGGGCAAAGGAATCTACAAAACCATGGCTGATAAACATCGCAGACCCAACCCCGTGTACAAGGTGGGAGATGCTGTATGGTTATCAACCAGGAACATTCGGTTCCCTAAATATAGCGCTTTTAACCCCAAATTCATAGGCCCTTACAAGATACTAAAGGTGATCTCACCATTGGCCATGAGGTTAAAGCTTCCAAAAAACACTAAAAATACTTCCTGTGTTTCACGTGTCTCTGTTGAAACCCTCCTGCACTCCAGTCAAGAAGAGACCATCACTCCTCTGGGTTAACAATGAGCCTGAGTACCAAGTAAGAGCTATCTTGGATTCCAAGATGAGAGGTTCCAAGTTGTGGTATCTGGTCTCATGGAAAGGGTACGGACCTGAGGAAAATTCATGGGAACCAGCGGCAGGGATGAATGCTCCTAGGTGTATCAAAGCATTTCATGCTCGCTAGCCCAACAAACCTGGTTCGTGTCAGCGGCCTGTGGGAGGGGGATGTGCTGTTGTGCGCACAGCCTCATCCGCTGCACGTTTGTCCGGCCAAGATGAAAGATGGGACCTCTGGAAACGGGCCACCGCCGAATTCCGCAAGATGCGGGACCAATTGAAGGGCCAGAGGCCCCGGACTTCAATACCCAGGTACCTGAGCGGGAAAAAAGAACGCGCACAGGAAGGGGCGCGTCGTTGAGCTTCCGGTGGGCTACGAAAGCCGAGGATGGAAGAAAGAAGCTCACAGATTATTCCGGCATTGTGGCAAGACGCTGGCAAACGGATTTTGGGGCAACTGCCTTCCCGGTGGGGTAAGGGTGTCAGTGACACCGCCAAGAGTCAAATCTTTTCGTGATTCATTCATTTGCGCTAGCGGTTGCTAGCCTGTTCTGGGTGTCGGTGACACCGCCAAGAGTCAATCTTCATGGTACTTTATTTGCGCTATCGCTGATAGCTTGTTCAGGGTGTCAGTGACACCACCAGGAGTCAATCTTCGGTAAAGACTTTAAAGAGAGATCAAGTGCTAGCATACCTTCCGAATTATGTTTTTGTGTGATAAGACACTTCTCAAATTACAGGACATTTCTATTGGTTTTGATGCCAGGTGGTATAGATATTATTTATTCTACTACGTGGTACCGCTCAGGGGCTGATTGCGGTGGGTACCACGCATCAAAGGCTGTTTTATGATGATGGCAAAAATGTATTCTGTGAAATAAGAGTGTGTGTGTTGTGCTTATTTTCTAGCAGGGGACGTAGAAAGGTAGATGCCATAGGCCAGCCTTCCTCCCTTGTGAGGCCTGCACACATATACAGAAGGGTGGGTACTGTATGCCGATGCACCTGTATAACGAGGGGTATTGGTTGTGTTTCCAGGGTGCACTGTTTATGTTTCCCTGTTCATTTGAATTCCAGTGCTTTGCCTGCCATCACATGTCACCGTCATTTGGACTACTTAAATACAGGGTAGCAAAGATAAGGTCTAGATGACTGCTCAATCGTCCTTCTTCCTATAGTTACCAGGACTGAGTTATTTTTCTTTATATGTAGACTCAAGGTTGCAAAGCACTATCGATATAACTTAACCAGTGATCACTGTAGTGCATTATGTCTAAATAACCTTCTTTTATTCACAGGTCTCCTTCCCCGCTGTTCCCATTCTTTCCTTCCCCTGATTGACCCTCTTAATTTCCGTGCCATTACGGCAATTCGGAAGTGAGGTTGTCAATAGGTGGACCCCATTGAGCAACGAGCCGATCCTGAGAGGCCTCCAAGGGACCACGACAACTTTGGAGAAGGCAGACATCTTTAAGTAGTATCGTGTTAGATTGATGCATGGTTATATAGGCATCAGAGTTAAGGGTGGGTCCCCTTTATATCTTCTCAATATGGAGGTTATCTTTAAGGTATATATGACTCACAGTATTTAAAAAAAATAGGGAGACTACAAAGTTGGATGTAGATCTCTGCTTAGTAAAGTATACTTAAAAATAAAATGTTCATTTAATTCGAAAATAAAATATTAACAATGTTTGTATGTTCAATAATAATGTCAACACATTGTATATATATATATATATATGCAATGCGTTGACATTACTATATATATATCTATATAAATAAAAATGTAAATGTTAGTTTGTTCAAAATCGTAAATCTCCGAAAATTCTTCACCGATTGCTTTGAAATTTTGACGCAACGTTGGATTCGAATACTCGCGTGTTTTTATATACACAACGTTGGATTCAAATACGCATGTGTCACCACTGTGTTCTGCTAATGCTCATTTGCATCAAGCTTGAATCAGTAGCAATGAAATAATAACAAGCTTTCGCAAACTCAATAGATCTAGATTTTATTTTAAGGAAAGTGCGGCTTTATTGACTGGCGATAATTTCAGTCTGTCCTGTGGGCATACTCCTTATGGAATTATATTTTTGAGATCAGTTTCCATTTTTTGTTCATGCTCCAATACTGCTTGAATGAGTGAGTGGCAATGAAAGCACTCAAAGCACTAACTGAGGAAACTCTGATAGCTAATTTTAACATGTTTACTGTGATCCGTCTGTCTCCAGCACATGCTTATTTGCTTCTGGCATGCATAAAAAACGTTCTACCTTATGCATTAAGATTTTTCAGTTCTATTAAGGATACAAAAGCAAGGATTATGCTTCTCTTCCTTTACTGCCAAATTTCACAGCAGCCAATGAAATAGTTTAACACAAAAAATATATTCTCCATAAACAATACATTACCCTACAGGTCACATGAATCATACATTGTTAATCATCATAAATAGTCTGGCCACCATTTGAAATCCTCTTTCTTTGCCATAAACAGAATATATAACAATAAAACTTATGTCCATCTAAACATTATCTCCTGGTCTTGTGACAACCAACATAATCATGAGCACTTCATATAATGTTCATCTCCTGGCTCATTCTTCCATTATCAGGGGAAATGGTAAGTAAGAGTGTTCAACGTTAAACACAGGAATAAGCACCGGATGCCCAGGAAGTGAGTGACAATTTGAAGACTGCTTGGCATCGGAGCTTAGAACAGAGATGAAAAGGTGAAATCATAACCTTGACTCACAAAAAGTATTAACAAACCTAATAACTTACTACAGGGAGGGCAAAATCAGGGACAACCATATCATGAATAATAAAAGTTTGCCATGATGAATTCAAAGACTAAAAATCTAAGCTTCATCAAAATACATTTTGCAATCGGGTACTATAATCTTTGTCTCTGTGTCCTTAATATAATTGAAGTTTTTTGACTCATAAGCTAGAGTTTATTTTAATTTATGTCAAAACCCCGGGGCTCAGATTATGTTTGTTTAAAGCTGATCAAACACAACTGATGCAACATCAATAATGGGTCTGTGATATAAGGTCTTAAAAGCTGATCCACAGACCACAACATCACGAAAATTGGTGATACCCTTGGTATGCTCCAAACCTATTTGGTCTTAAGCAGAAGAACTACCTAAGGTCTTTGTAGCTACCTACTACAATACAAACTCCCAGAGAGTGGGCAATTTCAAGAATTGGACAAGGTAGGCTCACTCACGTAATGTTGTGGAAATTAGCAAAATTAATGTACCTAAGCGGCGTTCATTTGCCCTCTCCCGTCCCCCTCCCTGTAGACACCACGTATACCCTGAAATATTGACCGTTTCACTCCGCCAGTAAAAGCCCGTGCCCATATGTACATGACAGCCATTTTAGGCACCTTGGCCTCTTGCCCACTCCTTAGAATCACTGGCTTCCCTCCTGCGCGCATTTGAGCACCCCCCCTCCCACTCTCACATGCATAGACCATGAAACCCAGCACTCTACGCGACCCTGCTATGAAAGGCAACCCTCCTGCTTGACCCAGGCACCCCCCCCCCCATTTCCCTCTTGAAGAAGCATCCTTCGCCTCAGCCGACATAGCCCCCCAGCTGTATCTAACTGCCCCTGTTCTCTCATGTACGGGTCATAAGATCTCTCTCTCTGTGCGACTCTGACCCTGCGCGCACCCTGACCCCCCTCCTTCTCCCTCACATGGACAAGTCATAAACCTTCCTCCTCTGCAAGACCCTGTCCTTGGGAGTCACGGCCGCGCCTGACCAACACCTCCTTTCCTTCCATGAATGCCCCTCTGTTGACGAGCCTTCCCTCCGCGCTCGATTGTCCACGTGGCATGAATACCACTCCTTTGATGACCCCTTCCCCCGAGTCCGGCTGACCACACATGTCCGAGGCCATCGCCTAAGCCAGGAGATACCATTTACTGCCCTTATTGTATGAAGTCACTCCTCTTCAAAGGACCCACTATTGATCCTAGCCACCCCACCCCCTGGGCTATGATCAGGCGTACACATTCTAAACAGTTGACGGAACACTCAGCTGCGTGATTGCCCTCCCCTCTTATCAGCAGGTCAAGGGTCCCTATTGTGAACACATGTGGGGTAGGATTGACACGAGGATTATAGGGTTATCTTTCCTTCGTTTCACAATGCTGTGACTGTAATGCCAAATGTTTTGTAAGGTATAAAAGCAAGAGTCTCAGCTCACTTGTTAGAGCACCTCCCGATGGCACCTTGTTTCGTGTTTGACATGACAGGCTCTCCTCATGAGAATTAAACTCTGTTCTTGATTCCTGCTTCCAGCGCCCGTCTCTTTATTTTGGCAACTATTCAACATGGGAACTAAGAGGCGGTTTGCGCCAGCGGCCTGGGCATCGATAGGATTCTGGGCTCTGTTTCCACAATTGGCGTCCCAACGCGGGGTCCATCAGTGACATAAGGTCCAGTAAGAGAGATCCAGACGATGAGGTGAACATCTAAATGATCGGAGTATACCTGCCTTGAGAGGGCCCTCGTCCGGCTGCCGATTGAATGAACTTCACCTATTCTGAACGGACCTCTCTTGAGTGACCTACTGTCCTGACTGGAATCCCACAGGACTGCTGCGGTAAAATCATGGAGTAAGAGAACGATCGGGCGCTGGAAGGAGGAAGGCGAAGAACTGCCCACACGGTCCGGTCCGGGTAAGGTCGCGTAAATGCGACAAATTGTGAAATGATTGTTTTGGATAATACTAGTATTACGCTTTGTTGAAACCTCTGGAGATTCACCGTCTGCAAACGGAGAAAACAACAGGCTCTCTCTTTGCAAGCAGTGAAGGATAGGTAACGCAGACTTTTGTCCCCATTGTAATCCGTCGTGCCTATCTTCCTCCCCCACTGTTTCCCGAACTGTCGTTCGTGGATTATTGTCTGGAGATTCTTTGTCTGCAAACAGGGAAGAACAAGGTCTCTCTTTGCAGGTAGAGAAAGAGTGGGTAGCGATAACTTTTCGTGCCCACTTATTCTCCCCACTGAATTGTTTAATTGGCCGATTGTTCGGTATTGGTTCTTTTGAGGTATTCACCGCCGCCAAACAACGGAGAATAGAAATATTCTGCCTAGTCTTTGCCCGCTGTGATAAGATAGGTAATGCAGACCTTTGTCCCCGTTGTAATCCGTCATGCCTATCTTCTCCCCACTGGTTGGTAGCCTGTTTAGCCCGGACCGCTTATTAGAGATGAACCATCCAGCTCCACTGGAGGGTACACCTAATAAGGACATGTTCATTAAGTGTGGACTAGTCGCTATAGCTTATAAATAGGTTATGGCATAAAAATACAAGAAAAAGAGTTGAGCGAAATCAGTAGGCCACTGATGAGTTATCAACTTCGCTAAAAATAAAATAAGAAATGTTAGAAATAACTCGCAATAAGAAACATAAAAATGGCGAGGGAAGACAAGCTTGACACCAAGGCAGCCACGAGGTAGCTAGGCTCCATTGCCTACTCCTGCTCCAAACATGTCTGCCTCATTGCCCGCCACGCCCAAATAACGGTCACATGAGATAGAAACAATTCAATAGGTACCTACCCCCATTCCGGAAGCTCCCGAAGTGCAACAGGTCCGCGGTTACGCCCATCCGGAAGGCGAGGCCTCGAGGCACGAGGGGCCCGCCTGGCCACGGTCAGGAGGAGATGATGTTGGGCAGGCGGTCCAAAGAATGGCAGAGTCCTCTCCTTCTCTCCTGCTGCCCTGCGGGCCACGGGGGGGGGGCTGTCTTGCCTCAGCCACCGACCACCCCCCCCCCTTCTGTCTCCCGCCTGGTCCGACCCACGAAGAAGGCCGAAGCCAAAAGCGAGAATGGCGGAGCTTGCAAGTAGTCCCGCCACATGTCAAATCCCTGGATAGTTACAGGTAGTGCCGCCACATGTCGACGCCTGGACAGTTCCAGGTAGTCCCGCCACATGTCGAGAGAAAAGGGGGGGATGTCTTGCCGCAGCCACCGACCCCCCCCCCCATCTTCAATGGCTGGCACGGCCAATATCGAAGCGACGGAGCCGAGGAACGGCGCGGGGTCGCTGGAAGGGGGAGGTGACGCGAACGAGCCTCCCCCACCTCCCTCCAGGTGGAGGCTTCCAGCGACACCCCAATGCTCTTACTTAAAGAGGGTCAACATCAAAAAGCGGTCTTCTGCCCTGGACGGGCGCACGCCCCATGTCTGTTCTTCTCCTCAACCTTGAAGATTCTATAAGAGCCAGGGGGCACCCCGATCCCTCCGCATGGGCGCCCCCGTCCCCCTCACTGGGAACCGCGACATCGACGCACTCCTGCCAGCGCCAGCTTCAGTTTGGAAATGGCTAAGGTGCAGCCACGGCACAGACTTGTTCAGTTCCGGAGGAACACCAGAATGACCCGGTAGGAAAATTGTTGCCGCCCTCCCCACTCTTTGACTATCGTTAGACTGTTACCACATGATTCAAAACTTTTTGAACTTCCAACGGAAGGCCCCGGTCCAACCACGAATCATTGGAGACATTCTGACTGTGCTGGAACTCGCCTGACCCCACCCAAAAATGGCGCCGACACAAAATGAAACGTTTTTGAATAAACTTTGTTGCACCCTGATTGCGCAGCCTTTTGTCCCGAGATATATGCGCAGTTTTTGGATAATGAAAGTAGATATGAAGGTTATTAAGTATGTGCTTGGACAATGAACTGACTTAGAGTGGGTACTGATTATAATATGGAAAATGAATTGGTGCAATTTAGGTAACGAATGAACTTGGATAATGAATTTATGAATTTATTAAAGATGAATTACTGACATGCATCATGCTTGCTCTGTAGGGAAGTTTAATGCGATTTTGTTGCACTGCTGCACTTTGTGCAATGAACTGCCACCAATTTCGTTCTTCTTATGTACAGTTTCAATCTGCTTTGTAGCCGGCCCACCGAGTTGCAGGCCTGTATTTGTACATCAACACTTTTTATTAAAAGTATTTTGAAAAAGAAAGCATGGTTGTAGCAGTTGCATTAATGAGTTTTGGATGTCTTACTACTGTGAGCAAAGAATAAGTATGATGAAAGATGTAGAATCAAAAGGGATCAGATATTTAGCAGCTACATTGTGTGTCACAGGCAGCCAGAAAAGTGTTTTGGACACCCTTAAAACGACACCACGGAAATGTCACCTGACCGCCGCCTTTGCACCCGACGAAAAGGGGTTACGACCAAGTAGCTCATGTAGATACGCAGATCACCAATGATTATCTATCTGACATTACTGGTCCCTCTGGGCTTAAACGGCGAGATGGTAAAGAAAGGCGGTACGTGGAGATAGGTCGAGTAAGTGGTAAGTAAAGCATTTTCGGACTACTGCATGCTGATGTACTTTGAATGCTGTCCCCCACCCCTTCTTCTTCCTCCCTTCTGCAGGTCACGTCAGAACGACGGCTGAAGTGTGGGAGAGCGACGGTCGAACCACCGACGAAAAGGGAAAGAGGGGATAAGTGTATAGTCCTCATAACGATAAGTTTTAAAAAAAAAAAAAGACGTAGACTTAAACATGACTGTTCCTCCTTAGAACATAGCGACTGAAAGGATAGACTGACATAGAAACTGGACAGGTACTGAATGACGAAAAATTGACTAGAAATGACATGTTAAATAATGTAACTGGACGCTTGACTAGGTAGGGAAAGGACAAAGCAAAATATACGGGTAAGGGTTGCCACGGCACCACCCGTCTAGGAAGTTAGAAATGTTGCTGATGTTCAAAATGCACTGCCCCCCTTTTTCACACTCTTATAGATATAGCCAAGCTGCCCGACTGTTCTCCCGATCAATACTTGCCGTTGCCTCAGCCTGGAGAACTTCCCACCAAAGGAAGGGACTGAAAATGGATTAAGATCCAACCATGGGCAAATAGCACGACCAGGTTAATTTCTGATCGACCAACCGAGGTGTAAGTATTGGCAATTGAGAACGCTCGCAGAGATAACTGGCGAGAATGAAAAGGAGGGAAGCGTAGAAAGAGCTAAGCACGTAGATAAATAGGGTAGTAAAGATACGTAGAACATATAAAACAGATCCTGTTGGCTAACAATTGTTTCCTGTCTTGTCGTGAATGTCTTATATATGTGTAATACATGTGCCGTCTTCCCTGTCTGAGTTTGTGTGTGTGTAATGTACGGATTTATGTCTTCCCTCTGTCCGTATCTGCGTGTTACCTGACCTTTGCTGTTCTGTGTTGTAAGCGCACTAAATGACCTATTTTCGTACACGTCTCTCTCTCTCTCTCTCTCTCTCTCTCTCTCTCTCTCTCTCTCTCTCTCTCTCTCTCTCTACCCCTTTATCTCTCTCTCTCCCTACATGTCATACGTGTACCGAATGGCTCGTTTAGATTGCGGACGACTCTCACTCTCTATGAGAGTCTCTCTATTTTTTCTCTCCCTCTTATTGGTAAAGTTGTGCCTCGCTGGCACTAGTCTGATTGGAAACTTATTGAACGCGAAGGTGTTCAGCGAAATTGACCGAAACTAAAATGATTGTATCTCGCCATATTACTACCTCTCCTTTCTGCAAAATGAATGAACTTGAATTGGCTGAGAAGGAAAGGACAGGTAAGACGACTAAGGTCCCCCAATCTGGCCATTTATAGGGGAACTGTATGTCAATGGCACCTTATTTCTGTTCATCAGAGACGAACGCCAACGTCTAGATTGACCCCCAATGCCCAGATTGCCCCACCCCCTTTTGCACCCAAGTGCGAGCGCCCGAAGCATCCCCGCCCCATTTGATAGACCCCAGCTGCTGTCCCGGATATAAGCATGATGACCATGAGTAACTGTCGTCCCTCGAGAAAACCCTGTTTTACCTGACTCTCGATGATGGCACCCCCGCCCTGTTTGAAAAGGTTAGCCAGCCTTGAAGGGAAATGTTCCGAAATGTTGAATATGATGAAATGCACAGTTGATGGGAATCTTGTTTGTCCTCACTTGAGTTATAAATAGGACGATGAGTAAACTCGGCATGAACTCAGTAGGAATGCCGACATATGCACTGCTTGGTAATAGACCTCTGACTGTGACCGATGAGCGTATCTCCCAAATGCGTAGGATTAAGGGAGGAACTCACATGCATAAATGTCTTCGTCTGCCAGTTCTCTAAAGGCTTGTTTTGTACCTATTCAAAGATTCACGACCACCGAAGGAGAAGGGTCGGATGTGACGTACAGCCTGGCTGCAGATCTTGAGACACGTGTGACCTCGACCAAAGGTGGAGCTGCAGAGCAACAAGATGCGGGACGAGACAGCAATTTCAAACGTGGAAAATGAAACTTGACGGGCTGCCCTGAAGCCCTCCGTCTGCTAACCCACGTGTGCCTGGAGTCTCCGTCCCCCTTCTTTGGGCCCGATTGATGGGCCTGCCTGCTTGTTATCCTTTGCTCCCTTGGTCTCTTTTTTTGTGTCCCAGAAACTCTGACCCAACTCCTCCTCTCTCCTATCGACTGTTTGAACAACACACACCCTCTTTTCCATGTGACCTAACGCCAAAAGGAAGAAAGGCATTCAGGTGGGAATAGGGTGTTGCCACGGAAATATAGGTGCCGAGCATAAGGCGCCGCTAAACGGATTGTTTAGGGAACAGGACTGTGGTCTAACAGCAGAGGACTGACCGCACCCTGCAACGCGTAAGGATAGAACCGAGCTGGACCTATAGCTCCACCGCCGGTGCTCAACAGCGCCAACGAAAGGACACGGACTAGAGCCTACCAGTGATGGCTCACTGATAAAAGACACTGTGACGAAGAGACTTTGTATATTGAACTGAATTCCGCTCTCAACTACCTGGTCAAAGATGTTCATTGGTCACGTTTTTAAGTCAGAAACATTTATGCTATGTAGTGCTTTTGAAATGATAGGAACTCGACAAATGCAATTTCCTATGTGCTGCATTCTGCCCATCACATCAACTGTTCATGATTTTTATGCAATATGTTAGTATTGACAAATACTATTTCATCAACCACATGTTTATATGTACGCCCATCAACTAGGAAGAATAGGAAAATGAACTCGCTTATGTTAAAAGCGGCGACTGTGGAAATTAGCAAAATTAATGTACCTAAGCGGCGTTCATTTGCCCTCTCCCGTCCCCCTCCCTGTAGACACCACGTATACCCTGAAATATTGACCGTATCACTCCGCCAGTAAAAGCCTGTGCCCATATGTACATGACAGCCATTTTAGGCACCTTGGCCTCTTGCCCACTCCTTAGAATCACTGGCTTCCCTCCTGCGCGCATTTGAGCACCCCCCCTCCCACTCTCACATGCATAGACCATGAAACCCAGCACTCTACGCGACCCTGCTATGAAAGGCAACCCTCCTGCTTGACCCAGGCACCCCCCCCCCATTTCCCTCTTGAAGAAGCATCCTTCGCCTCAGCCGACATAGCCCCCCAGCTGTATCTAACTGCCCCTGTTCTCTCATGTACGGGTCATAAGATCTCTCTCTCTGTGCGACTCTGACCCTGCGCGCACCCTGACCCCCCTCCTTCTCCCTCACATGGACAAGTCATAAACCTTCCTCCTCTGCAAGACCCTGTCCTTGGGAGTCACGGCCGCGCCTGACCAACACCTCCTTTCCTTCCATGAATGCCCCTCTGTTGACGAGCCTTCCCTCCGCGCTCGATTGTCCACGTGGCATGAATACCACTCCTTTGATGACCCCTTCCCCCGAGTCCGGCTGACCACACATGTCCGAGGCCATCGCCTAAGCCAGGAGATACCATTTACTGCCCTTATTGTATGAAGTCACTCCTCTTCAAAGGACCCACTATTGATCCTAGCCACCCCACCCCCTGGGCTATGATCAGGCGTACACATTCTAAACAGTTGACGGAACACTCAGCTGCGTGATTGCCCTCCCCTCTTATCAGCAGGTCAAGGGTCCCTATTGTGAACACATGTGGGGTAGGATTGACACGAGGATTATAGGGTTATCTTTCCTTCGTTTCACAATGCTGTGACTGTAATGCCAAATGTTTTGTAAGGTATAAAAGCAAGAGTCTCAGCTCACTTGTTAGAGCACCTCCCGATGGCACCTTGTTTCGTGTTTGACATGACAGGCTCTCCTCATGAGAATTAAACTCTGTTCTTGATTCCTGCTTCCAGCGCCCGTCTCTTTATTTTGGCAACTATTCAACATGGGAACTAAGAGGCGGTTTGCGCCAGCGGCCTGGGCATCGATAGGATTCTGGGCTCTGTTTCCACAATGTGACATGCTTCATCATTTGCCACCTCGTCCCACCCTGGTAAGATGGTACCACCAGGGTGGACTCGACATCAGGAGGTGGCTCGCTTGAGGGAGTTCTTAGAAATTATTTATTTTTTCTGGATAAAATACTCAGATCCTGTTTAAAAGTTTAAAAAGCCTTAGGATAAAACACAAAGTATCCTTTATTCAGGTGGTATCATAGGATTGTTTAAAACACCAAAAGGTATTATCAGGGGCATATACGGGTATAATGACCTATATGCCTCTCTTACGTAGTGACATTATCATGTCAACATGTTTCTGCCTATAGTCAGTCAAACAGTCTAAGGCATTTATCAGGGCTAAATCTATGTGTCCCTACACCACAAAAGAGTCGGTGCAAAGTCCCATGGAAGGTATGAAGACAGGACCTACCACTCCACAGAAGTATTTCAGGTTGCTTAGCCTATAGCATATATAAGGGGAGATAACAAGTGGAAATATATAAAAAATTGTAGCAGTTTAGAAATCATTATGGAGCTTATCATGGTTTCTTTCCCATCATGAAAAAAAACACGTAACTGAGGACTATTTACTGACAATACAATGTATCTTTAAAACCCTTAATTTAGCAGACAATAACAAATGTGAAACATGGATATTTGAAAACGTTTACATACATTACATGCATGGGTGACACACAACACATGTGGGTAAAGGGTAACAAATATTAGTCCCAGAGTGTTTTTTTACCTAATTATAAAATACTAGTTATTTCATGGTCTATTCGGGGTGTGTGTTCTCCTGTTGTCACACTCAAATAGGTTTGTGCCATAGTAGTCAGAGAGTGAAAGGAGATAAGTTCATATTGTAAAAAACACACATTAATCCTGTCTGTCTATTCCTTCTGTTTGGGAGACACTTTAAAATATCTCATCAAGACCGTGTACATCTTGGTACCCATACTGAAAGGACACTTGTATCAAGGTAGTACGCACACTGTGGCCCTAAAATGCCCCATGGTACAGCCAACTGATGCAAAATAGTCAATTTGCCTTCTTTTGCTATTTAAAGCCAAATATTGGGCGTGTTGAAACAATTAACTTAACCTGTTTCATCTGTGTAGCATGGTGGAGCACTGTAAGACCCAGTGCTCGTGCTATCAGATCGTTGCCCCACCCACCAGGTGTGTCTATATCCATTTGTATATAGAAAAGTCAAACCCATCCCTCTACAAATAAGTACACAGCTAACTTTTACCATAATTTACTTATTCACTTTTTAAATAAAAGTCAACAGTCTGTGTTTAAATCTTGTAGTAAGTGCATCAACAATATATATAAACATACTCTGTTTGTACAGAACACTGCTGAGGCTGATTACCTACTAACCCTGGGTGGTGAACTACCCTCCGCTCGTGGAGCTTGCAAAGTTTTGTAACTTTGCGGTTCGCGTAGAGCGCAAAGTTGTTGAATACTACGCAATCTTCTGCGTAGCGTAGTGTTTTTCTTCCTCGCGCGTGCAATATGCATTCTCGCAAGTGAGGTAACATCTTACTGTGATTCTGCGTTCGCTGACTTGATTTTCTATCCCGGTCGCATATGCCACGAGGTTTGGAATCCAGCCCCATGATCCCGTGAGACTGTGCGAACGCGAACACGTCATTCGGACACGCAAACACGTTATTCGGACGCTCTATCTCCTTCTGGTGGAAGTGTTGGTAAGATCACGTTCCCGAACACGCAGAAACTACAATCTGGCAAAGAATATCTCTCGAGCACGATAAAACCTTCTTGAAAAGGATAATTTTGCTCAGTAAAACTCCTCAGATTGTAATTTGGCTGTAGTCTTTTGTGCAAGGATTCCTCTTTTTTCTACTCTTTTTTTCAAGAGGAAGGAAGTGCCCCTGAGTCTCCAACTTCCTGTTCCTGTCCAGCAGGCTCCTCCCAGTACTTTGTGCATGTGCTGTTCAGTTTAATTTGGATTTGGAGCTGGAATGATCACTTTTTGTGTATGTCTGCTGCATCATATCATTGGATTGGATTTATTGAGGACTTTTGGATTTGAGATTTTATTTTACAAGTAAGTTAGAAAATTGGTGTACATGTTTGTTTGATTAGGCTTTTTTTTCTTTTTTTACCTACAGTTTTCTGGGCTTTTCATCGTTTTTAAAAATTATTGTTGTGGGTGTCCTGTACTTTCAGTAGGGGGAAAGTTGTATTTCTTTGAAATGCCAGCCGGTAGGCCAAGAGGTACCCATGGGTTCAAGCATGTGTCTGTGGTGTCTGTTGAATTTCAAGTTTTAAACATCATGGAGGGCATTGGATTGAATTGCAAAATGGGTTTTTGGAGTGGAATTTCAGTTTTTGGGTGTAATTAAATAAGGGCTTTTCAGCCATTAGGTAACCCTAGGAGTTCATATAGTTAGTAATATAGGCCTGCTTGAGTTCATTGTATGTACTTTCTTTATTGTGGGTGGGCTGGCCATGTGGTGGTGGCAATTTTGTGGGACCAGCCACTGTACTTTTGTCATAGGCCTCCAAGCTTGTGGCCTACTCTGCCAGTAGGCCCAGATGTATTACTCAGTCATCATCAGTCATCATGGGTGCATGAAAGTTAAACAACTGTTTTTGTGTTGTCTGTAGAATTTTTTAACATCATGTATGGCATGTATGGCTTTGGATTGAATTGCAAAATGTGTTTTTTAGGGTGGAATTTCAGTTCTTGGATGTGTGTTAAATAAATAGGGCTTTCTGCCAGTAGGTAACCCTAGGAGCGCAGCTCACGCAGTTTTGGTAACACTGCACAGCACAAAAAAACACAGACTTACAGCTTTTGTCTTCTTTGCGCGCTCAATCTGCGTGTCCGCGCACACAATAATGACTTTTTGTATAGTTCATGATGCCGAATACGCCGAATTTGCAATCTGGCGAACAATATCTCTCGAGCTGCATAAACCCTTCTCGAAGATGATGATTTTGTTTATTTTGCTAAAAAAAACTCCTCAGGTTGTCATTTGGTTGTAGTTTTTGGAGCATGGAGTCATTTTTCTGTTTTTAATTTTTTTTTAAAAGAGGAAGGAAGTTCCCCAGAGACTCCAACTTCCTGTTCCTGTCCTTTTTATGGCCATTTTATCAAGCCAAGCATTGTGCTTTTGCATAGGCCTGCATTGTCTGTCTTCTCTTTCTTTTCGTGTTAATAAATGCCTTTGTTGCATGTGTATGTGTTGTTGTTGAGTAACTTTCCAACCTTTTTAGCCATGCGGATTTTCTTTTTTGCATTAAAGCTGTGTTGTGTAACAGGCATCCTTTGTCTGGCCATATAGGGATATAGGCCTGCTTGAGTTGATTGTTTTCCGGGCCTTGTGCCTGTGATGATGAGTGGCCATGTGGCTGGGGCCATTTTGTGGTGGTAGTAGTAGTGTGCTGTTTTTGCCACATAGGCCTGTGTGTATTTCCATTGTTCTTCTTGGCTTACTGCTTCCATCTCCATTGCCAGCTGCAGGTTCCTGATGCTGCATCCATCCCACATGATGCACAAATTAAGGCCAAACAGATTCCACTTCCACCACATTTGTATTTTTGTTCTTTGCTATTCTTACTCTTCATGAGTGTACACAGTACACTAGTAGTAATAAAATTTAAAGCACAACAAACTCCAAGTTTGACTGATATTCTTTTGGCTTTTTTGCTTTTAGATGCTCAAAAGACTGAGGAGGAGGTGTCTGTCATCATCGCCCGTTGTACTGCCAGACAGACGTTCTGCTGTTGTACGTGACGTGTGGTGTGACCTGACCAAACATCTCTGAAACTTGTGCAACTGAGTGCTGCTGAAAGCTGAAGAAGATGGGCACAAAGAAAGCAGGTACCAGGTCCTCCAAGACCAAGAAAGTTGCTGAGAAGAAGGAAGAACAGAAGAAGGAAGTGACAATTGAGTCTGGTGTTGACCCCAAAACCTTTTTTGGGAAAACAAAAATTACACCTGCAGCAGCAGTGTCCGGGTGGGGAAAGCTGGGAGCAGCACCTCCACATCAGTGGGCCCAACCCACCAACCCAGGCCCAAGTAGATGAGCGTGGAAGAGGTAGCCAACATAATGGTGGAAAGCAGTGATGCTGAACCTGACCTATTTCAAAGTAGAATACAATCAATGTAGGAGGGAACACAGCAGATAAGTGGTGAACAACAACAGCCGCAACCACCGCCGCAATAGTAGTTGTTGTTCCTCTTGAAGTAGGGGCAGTTCAGGAAATTGAGCCTCATGCAGAGGAAGAAGAAGAGGAAGCCACTCATTCAGGAGATCCATTGTCTCCAAAATACTCAGCAAGGAAAAGGAGGGTTAGTCCATTGAGTTCTTCGCCAAGCATCCCTTCTGATGATCTAGATCTCACTTGGGAGCCACAACAATCTGAGCTTAAGAGGGAGACACATTCCAAGACAAGTCTAGGGAAAAGAAAGGTTCCAGAAAGCCTTAAACTTATGTAGGTCGATGTAGAACAGCAGGATAATGATGATGAAGAGCCAGTCATCACGAAGATCACTCCCGGCCAGAGGACGTGGAGACTGTTGGACTTGGGCCTTTTTGGCAGATTCAAAGTGTAAAGTGCGTGTGCACTCTGAGTGTGTGTGCTGAGAGTGGCCTGCCCTCCCATAGGAACGCATCGGGGACATGTGTGTCCATGGTATTTCCTGATATGTGGGGAGTGCAGGGGCGAGTTTGGTATATGCAAACTTGTGGTATTAAATGGTGCGCAATGGTGTGTGCAGATTTATTGTGTCTAGTGTAGAAGTGCCACTTTTAGAAGTTGCAAACTGATGGACAGAATGTGGATCAATGTCACACATTCACCCCAGTCCAAAGATCTGGGCTCAAATCCATCGTTTCTTTGCACTCCACACCACCCTGAGTTAGAAAATGGCGATATGCAAATCAGCTCTGACCCTGTGCCCCATGGGAACAGTCCAGTCCGAACTACAAAAGCCATGTCCTTCCCAGAACGGAATCAAGCATCCGAGGACCGGACTGGTTTCGAGGTAACACCTCTCATCAGCCCGGCTAGCTTGACTCCAGTGGTGTGGAGTGCCTGGGACCCACGTCTGGGCATCCCCAGCGCACTTAGGGCGGAATTTGCAAACAAAACAGGTGATGGACAGAATGTGGATCAATGTCACACATTCACCCCAGTGCAAGGATCTGGGCCCAAATCCATCGTTTTTTTTCCCTGAGTGTACTGGGGTAGCTCAGACGTGGGTCCCAGAGCCTCCACACCACTGGAGTCAAGCTAGCCGGGCTGATGAGAGGTGTTACCTCGAAACCGGTCCGGTCCTCGGATGCTTGATTCCGGTCTGGGAAAGATATGGCTGTGTAGTTCGGACTGGACTGTTCCCATGGGGCACAGGGTCAGAGCTGATTTGCATAAAGCCATTATCTAACCCAGGGTGGTGTGGAGTGCAAAAAACAATGGATTTAGGCCCAGATCCTTGTACTGGGGTGAATGTAAGACATTGATCTACATTCTGTCCATCAAATTGTTTTTTGTAATTTTCTCCCTGAGTGTACTGGGGTAGCTCAGACGTGGGTCCCAGAGCCTCCGCACCACTGGAGTCAAGCTAGCCGGTCTGATGAGAGGTGTTACCTCGAAACCGGTCCTGTCCTCGGATGCTTGATTCCGGTCTGGGAAAGATATGGCTGTGTAGTTCGGACTGGACTGTTCCCATGGGGCACAGTGTCAGGGCTGATTTGCATAAAGCCATTATCTAACCCAGGGTGGTGTGTAGTGCAAAAAACGATGGATTTAGGCCCAGATCCTTGTACTGGGGTGAATGTAAGACATTGATCTACATTCTGTCCATCAAATTGCTTTTTGTAATTTTCTCCCTGAGTGTACTGGGGTAGCTCAGACGTGGGTCCCAGAGCCTCCACACCACTGGAGTCAAGCTAGCCGGGCTGATGAGAGGTGTTACCTCGAAACCGGTCCGGTCCTCGGATGCTTGATTCCGGTCTGGGAAAGATATGGCTGTGTAGTTCGGACTGGACTGTTCCCATGGGGCACAGGGTCAGAGCTGATTTGCATAAAGCCATTATCTAACCCAGGGTGGTGTGGAGTGCAAAAAAGGATGGATTTAGGCCCAGATCCTTGTACTGGGGTGAATGTAAGACATTGATCTACATTCTGTCCATCAAATTGTTTTTTGTAATTTTCTCCCTGAGTGTACTGGGGTAGCTCAGACGTGGGTCCCAGAGCCTCCACACCACTGAAGTCAAGCTAGCCGGGCTGATGAGAGGTGTTACCTCGAAACCGGTCCGGTCCTCGGATGCTTGATTCCGGTCTGGGAAAGATATGGCTGTGTAGTTCGGACTGGACTGTTCCCATGGGGCACAGGGTCAGAGCTGATTTGCATAAAGCCATTAACTAACCCAGGGTGGTGTGGAGTGCAAAAAACGATGGATTTTCGCCCAGATCCTTGTACTGGGGTGAATGTAAGACATTGATCTACATTCTGTCCATCAAATTGTTTTTTGTAATTTTCTCCCTGAGTGTACTGGGGTAGCTCAGACGTGGGTCCCAGAGCCTCCACACCACTGGAGTCAAGCTAGCTGGGCTGATGAGAGGTGTTACCTCGAAACCGGTCCGGTCCTCGGATGCTTGATTCCGGTCTGGGAAAGATATGGCTGTGTAGTTCGGACTGGACTGTTCCCATGGGGCACAGGGTCAGAGCTGATTTGCATGAAGCCATTATCTAACCCAGGGTGGTGTGGAGTGCAAACAACGATGGATTTAGGCCCAGATCCTTGTACTGGGGTGAATGTAAGACATTGATCTACATTCTGTCCATCAAATTGTTTTTTGTAATTTTCTCCCTGAGTGTACTGGGGTAGCTCAGACGTGGGTCCCAGAGCCTCCACACCACTGGAGTCAAGCTAGCCGGGCTGATGAGAGGTGTTACCTCGAAACCGGTCCGGTCCTCGGATGCTTGATTCCGGTCTGGGAAAGATATGGCTGTGTAGTTCGGACTGGACTGTTCCCATGGGGCACAGGGTCAGAGCTGATTTGCATAAAGCCATTATCTAACCCAGGGTGGTGTGGAGTGCAAAAAAGGATGGATTTAGGCCCAGATCCTTGTACTGGGGTGAATGTAAGACATTGATCTACATTCTGTCCATCAAATTGCTTTTTGTAATTTTCTCCCTGAGTGTACTGGGGTAGCTCAGACGTGGGTCCCAGAGCCTCCACACCACTGGAGTCAAGCTAGCCGGGCTGATGAGAGGTGTTACCTCGAAACCGGTCCTGTCCTCGGATGCTTGATTCCGGTCTGGGAAAGATATGGCTGTGTAGTTCGGACTGGACTGTTCCCATGGGGCACAGGGTCAGAGCTGATTTGCATAAAGCCATTATCTAACCCAGGGTGGTGTGGAGTGCAAAAAAGGATGGATTTAGGCCCAGATCCTTGTACTGGGGTGAATGTAAGACATTGATCTACATTCTGTCCATCAAATTGTTTTTTGTAATTTTCTCCCTGAGTGTACTGGGGTAGCTCAGACGTGGGTCCCAGAGCCTCCACACCACTGAAGTGAAGCTAGCCGGGCTGATGAGAGGTGTTACCTCGAAACCGGTCCGGTCCTCGGATGCTTGATTCCGGTCTGGGAAAGATATGGCTGTGTAGTTCGGACTGGACTGTTCCCATGGGGCACAGGGTCAG
Source organism: Lissotriton vulgaris (assembly GCF_964263255.1). Lineage (NCBI taxonomy): Eukaryota > Metazoa > Chordata > Amphibia > Caudata > Salamandridae > Lissotriton > Lissotriton vulgaris. The sequence continues at coordinate 444,684,960 of NC_141697.1, read as the reverse complement.
AGCTGATTTGCATAAAGCCATTAACTAACCCAGGGTGGTGTGGAGTGCAAAAAACGATGGATTTTCGCCCAGATCCTTGTACTGGGGTGAATGTAAGACATTGATCTACATTCTGTCCATCAAATTGTTTTTTGTAATTTTCTCCCTGAGTGTACTGGGGTAGCTCAGACGTGGGTCCCAGAGCCTCCACACCACTGGAGTCAAGCTAGCTGGGCTGATGAGAGGTGTTACCTCGAAACCGGTCCGGTCCTCGGATGCTTGATTCCGGTCTGGGAAAGATATGGCTGTGTAGTTCGGACTGGACTGTTCCCATGGGGCACAGGGTCAGAGCTGATTTGCATAAAGCCATTATCTAACCCAGGGTGGTGTGGAGTGCAAACAACGATGGATTTAGGCCCAGATCCTTGTACTGGGGTGAATGTAAGACATTGATCTACATTCTGTCCATCAAATTGTTTTTTGTAATTTTCTCCCTGAGTGTACTGGGGTAGCTCAGACGTGGGTCCCAGAGCCTCCACACCTCTGGAGTCAAGCTAGCCGGGTTGATGACGTGTTACCTCGAAACCGGTCCAGTCCTCGGATGCTTGATTCTGGTCTGGGAAAGCTATGGCTGTGTAGTTCGGACTGGACTGTTCCCATGGGGCACAGGGTCAGAGCTGATTTGCATAAAGCCATTATCTAACCCAGGGTGGTGTGGAGTGCAAACAATGATGGATTTAGGCCCAGATCCTTGTACTGGGGTGAATGTAAGACATTGATCTACATTCTGTCCATCAAATTGTTTTTTGTAATTTTCTCCCTGAGTGTACTGGGGTAGCTCAGACGTGGGTCCCAGAGCCTCCACACCTCTGGAGTCAAGCTAGCCGGGCTGATGAGAGGTGTTACCTCGAAACCGGTCCGGTCCTCGGATGCTTGATTCCGGTCTGGGAAAGATATGGCTGTGTAGTTCGGACTGGACTGTTCCCATGGGGCACAGGGTCAGAGCTGATTTGCATAAAGCCATTATCTAACCCAGGGTGGTGTGGAGTGCAAAAAACGATGGATTTAGGCCCAGATCCTTGTACTGGGGTGAATGTAAGACATTGATCTACATTCTGTCCATCAAATTGTTTTTTGTAATTTTCTCCCTGAGTGTACTGGGGTAGCTCAGACGTGGGTCCCAGAGCCTCCACACCACTGGAGTCAAGCTAGCCGGGCTGATGAGAGGTGTTACCTCGAAACCGGTCCGGTCCTCGGATGCTTGATTCCGGTCTGGGAAAGATATGGCTGTGTAGTTCGGACTGGACTGTTCCCATGGGGCACAGGGTCAGAGCTGATTTGCATAAAGCCATTATCTAACCCAGGGTGGTGTGGAGTGCAAAAAACGATGGATTTAGGCCCAGATTCTTGTACTGGGGTGAATGTAAGACATTGATCTACATTCTGTCCATCAAATTGTTTTTTGTAATTTTCTCCCTGAGTGTACTGGGGTAGCTCAGACGTGGGTCCCAGAGCCTCCACACCACTGGAGTCAAGCTAGCCGGGCTGATGAGAGGTGTTACCTCGAAACCGGTCCGGTCCTCGGATGCTTGATTCCGGTCTGGGAAAGATATGGCTGTGTAGTTCGGACTGGACTGTTCCCATGGGGCACAGGGTCAGAGCTGATTTGCATAAAGCCATTATCTAACCCAGGGTGGTGTGGAGTGCAAAAAACGATGGATTTAGGCCCATATCCTTGTACTGAGGGGAAAGTAAGACTTTGATCTACATTCTGTCCATCAAATTGTTTTTTGTAACTTTTAGAAGTTGACATTTCTGTGTGCTGTGAGATGTGAATTGCCTGTCTGGCTTGTGAGTGTCAGGGGCTGGCTGGTGTGCTTGGCTCCAGGAGTCAGGGTGAGTCTGCCCGGTGGTGAATAGGGAGATCTGCATGTAGATGGGAGGGAGGAGTTGCACCTGGGACCTGAATAGGGCTGTGCCTTCCCTCCACAATGCTGGCTCCACCCCCTGTGGTGCGTATCATGTCCCTGGCCTGTCCTGTGAATAGAGAGAAGGGCGGAGCAAAATAAAGTGCTCCAGATCAGTTGCATCTGGTTCTACCCTTGCCTGCACCTTTTAGACAAAGGAGTTTCTGGTATAAATATAGGGGCTGTGACCCCATGTAAAATGTTCTTGTTCTTAGACTGGAATCTGCCAGGGGCGTGCTGCTGCTGGGGCTCAGGGGAAGGCTTGCCTCCTTGGGCTCTGCCCTGACCCTGGATGCCTGGAGGGCATTTCTGCTGGGACCACTTTCTGCTCCAGTTGCCCTTATTCCTAGAACCCTGTTGCCTTTCTTCCCAGCTCCCAGGACCTTTTGCAGCATGGAAGTGCTGTATTTTACTTTAAAAATGCTAGCCTGGTGAGCGCTTTATTTTCCCCTAGGGAGCAGTTTCCCTTGTCCTGGTAGCACTGTGCTGTGCACCGTTGCTGCATTATGGCCGCTTATTTTGATTTAGCAGGTGCCCACCCTGCATCCTCGTTTTTATTGTATACTTAATGCGGGTGCCCAACCCGCCTATTTGAGTCTAGCGCAGGTGCCCACCCCGCTTCTACAGTTATTTTTGTTACAGAGGGAGCCTACCCCTCCTTTTTCACTGCCGAAATCGCCGTCCATGGCCTGCCTGGTTGTGGGTGGGGCATCCAGACGGAAGGGGAAGTGACGCTGCAGTGTGACGTCGCAGGGCTCCCAAGCAGAGGCCGAAGAAAGAGAGCCCCGGGTCCCAGGAGGGGGCCCGGGTGAAGCGAGGCAGGCGGCCGAGGCCGCCAATGGCAGTGCGGGGCTCCCCGGAGTCTAGGGAAGCCCCGCAAGAGATGTCCTTCCCCCGCCTGGAGGAGCCCAGCCGGAGGAGAGCAGCCCGGTGAGTGTAAACGGGTTGGGTGAGCTCCGGGCATGTTCGGGGTATCTGATTGAGGCACAGGGTCCTGGCGTGTGCTGAGCGGCCCCGTCTTGTTAGCGGGCCGCTCCAACAGGAGGCACCTTTGCTTCAAGAGCCCGGCATACGACAAGTGAAGCTCCAGTGAGAAGGGACAGGAGGAGGGTCTCAGCGGTCCCGCCAGGAGAGCGGGCCGCTTCACCATTGCAGGCATAATTGTTTAAAGGGCCAGAGGGGCCCGTGTGCATTTCCAGGCCCAACCGTGGGGCGGGGGCCTAAGTGGACACTCCAGCTGCCCCAATGGCTAGAGGGCAGCTGCACCTTGGCCATGAGTGATTAAAGGGGCTAGAGGGGCCCTATGTTCTTTCCCCATGAGATGCCTCAGTGTTGGGGGCAAGTTCTTTCTTTTTTGGGCCATAAGTATTTCAGGAGCCAGTGTGCTCCATAGGTCATGACTATTTTTTAGAGCCTAGGTGGCTCCAACGTTTTGCTCAGAGGTCTCAGACCCCCGTGGCTCCAACAGTGGCCTAAGTCGTTCCTAGAGCCTAGATGTCTCCAATGTGTGGCGCATTTGTCCTGAGGGCTACTGAGAGCCCATGCCCCAATTTTCTTATTTCCCAGCTGCCCAGCAAGCAGTGGGCAGCTGCACCGTTTAGGTTCTTTATTTTAGGGAGACATGTATTTTTAATCTAGGAGTGAGACGCACTCCTTCGCCCCTACCTTGGCCTGCACAGCTGCGCAGCACTTAGTGCCAGCTGCTACGTTTAGGCCCTTCATTTAAGATTCCCAGCTACCCAGCAAGTAGTGGGCAGCTGCCACATTTAGGTTTGCGCCAAGTGCGCCCCCCTTGACTGTCGCTGCATTGGCAGCATGCCCCAACTTTGGACAGAGGGCATTCGAGCCCCTTAGAGATGGCCAGGTGGCCCAGGGGACTATTAGGTTTGTAGGGCGCAAGGCCCTAGTGTACTTTTTATAGATGCTAGGAAATGTAAGATTTGTAGTATGTTTTATGCACCTTGATTTAATCTCATAGATGTGCTTTTATACTTATTAGGTTTTACCCACTGTCTTACGTTTTATTTCTCTACTGTGGTCTAGGTTTGATTTATTCCCTACTACAGGCTATGTTATTAACTTTATTTCCTAATGCAAGTTATGTTAAGGAGTTGTGGTCTACTATATTTAGAATTATGAGGTTCGCCCAGAATAGAGTTCTCGCCTTATGTGATACTGTACCTGTTATGATTTAAGTTACAGGTTGACACTGAGTATAGTGTCTGCCGGTGATTACTGGCTGTGTTCTGAGTTCATATATATTCTTACTTTTACTGTTCTTTACCAAGTGCTAATTCTGACAGTGGCCCACGTGGCCCTGTCATGTGTAAATAATCCCTTGTAAATATTACCTGTGCCAGTTGGCACAGTGTATATTGTGTGATTACTATCTGATGTGTTTTTATTGTAATACAAAGGCTATTTTTAATATAACCTTGTGTGGAGTTACTTTTGTGGTGTGCCTAGTGTGTTGTTACTGTGTGTTTGTTGTGCATATGCTTAACACAGTGCCTCCGGGATAAGCCTAACTGCTCGTGCCAAGCTACCAAGGGGGTGAGCACGGGTTATCTTTGGTGTGTAACTCCCTTTCCCTGACTAGAGAGGTAGTCTCTGCCTGGCTTTGGCGCAAGCCTTAGCCAACCAGAGATCCCCATTTCTAACAGAGACCAACATCATTACCTATCCAGAACAGCTGCGGATAGTAGGGATGTAGCCTGCATACCTCCGACACAGGTAACACCAACTCTACCTCCAGCTTTCATATTTTTATTAGCAAAGGGCTGGCAGCGTCCAATATCCAGCACAAGCACCACCTCAGCAGAAGTAAGTAGTTGTACTGCACAGCCACAGAGTCAAATTTAACACACACCCTCTAGCTCATCGGCATTGGAAGTGGCACCTCCAGCAGGAGACAAAAGTTAACCTCCCCAGTGTGGGACTTCTTTAAAGTTAGCATAAAGGAGGAGAACATTGCTATATGCTCCATTTGTCATACCTCTGTTAGTCGTGGTAAGCTTGGTACAAACTATGGTACTTGAGGCCAATTTACCCATCTGAAAAAACACCACGCAATCAACTGGGAGGAATACCATTCGTCGCATAAAAACTGGAACCATTGCTGTTGGTGGGGATAACAGAGCAGAAGGTCCGCTCATGGTGGAACAGGAAGAAGAAGAAGAGGGAGACATTCTCTCTGGTAGTGGTACACAAAGTAGCCCTGTCCCCAGCACTGCAGTGGTCCCGCCACATCCTCAGCATCAGCAACATCTCAGTGGCACTAGAGTAAGAGTCAGCCTGAGACACCAAGGAGTACTGCAATGTAAAAAAGTGCTGCGTCGAGCTGAACAGAAAGTAATACCGCACAGCGTACCATTCTTAGCATGTTTACTAGGCAGGAGGGACAGTACGAACGCAACCACCCGATAGCACGTTTGTATAATGCGAAGCTGGCTAAAATGTTAGCACTGGACCTTCTACCTTTTTCTTTTGTTGAAGGGGTGGGTTTTCTGGAATTGGGACAACCATCTGCCCAAAATGGAAGGTTCCCAGCCACTACTATTTCTCCAGATTTGCTGTTCCAGCACTTTATCACGACGTGCTGGAATTGCTTGGAAAAGCCTTAAAACAGAGTGCTGTTCAGAGTATCCACCTGACAACAGACATGTAGACCAGTTGCCAAGCCACTGATTACATGTGCATCACTGGATCTCTTTTCCGTGTGTTAGAGAAAAGATATCTGCAGGCTTTGACACAGCAGAGATTTTTAATGACACTCGCAAACATGCAACTGTAGCCATGTTTGCTATGGAGAAATCTCATACTGCTGCAAACATTTTGGATGAGTCTAACAGCAAGGTCTTTGAGTGGCTGTGACCAAGAGGGCTTTGGATGCCACGGACAATGGCAGTAATGCAGTTAAGGCCATGAAAGATGGTGGCTATTTCAGGGTCCCGTGTTTGGCACACTACATTAACATTGTTGTTCGAGACTTTCTAAAAAATGAAAGCACAGTCGGCAACTTACTGCCCACCTGCAGAAGAATATGCACACATTTCAACCATTCTTTTAAAGCCGGGAAGCAGCTGAGGGTCATTCAATGTGAGCATAAAATGCCAGTCAAAGCAGTCATCCAGGAGGTGCCAACACATTGGAACTCAACATATTACATGCTTGATCGTCTGTTTGAGCAGTACATCCCACTTTATGCTTTTTTCATGACAAGAAGATTAGGGGATCCTACTGTGAAAGTCATGACCATTGAGATGGGCCAATGGGACCTCATTAAATGCCTGACAGAGATGCTACTTCCTTTTGAGGTCTTCACACGTGCAGTCAGCAGGGAGGACTGTACTATGGGCCAAGCTATCCCATTGTTGCACATGCTAGAGCAACAGCTGAAGGAGGTTTCTGAAACGTACGAAGGTGTGGATGACAAAGTAGACACATGTTATTTTTCGAATGCTTTAGCTGTTCGCTTCTCTGAAAATACAAGGATTCAAAATAAGATTGTGTCACATCGACATTACATTACTGCCACAATCTTGGATCCACGGTACAAATTATTTCTGAACAGTAATGCAGCAATTCCTTTTTAAGAAGTGGATGTTGCCAAGTATAAAACTTTGATAGTTGATTAAGCCACTGATTTAGAAAACGAAAGGCTCTTAATTAGAGGCCTGCCACCCCAGGACAGAGCAAGTACTACAGGGCATCCAGAGTCAAGTTCTACTTCAGAGCTTGAGAGCAGTGCATTTGCCTCCAGCAGTTACCAACACTACCAATAATAACACCAACAACTGCACCAACAGGATCATCACCAGCCACATCAAACCAAATGGTAACTGATTGGTTTCTATTGAAAGGGATGGGTAAGTCCATTGCTAATGCAAAGTCAAAAGAGGGCAAGCAAATCGGAGCACCCCTGAACATTTAGCGGATGGTCCAGGCCTATCTGGATGACACAACAGAGGTCTTCATGGAGCAAAGCCCAATGGTGTATTGATATGGGAAAAGAAGCCAATGGCCAGTGCTCAGCAGGCTGGCGATAAAGTATCTGGCTTGCCCTGTTGCTAGTGTCTCTTCTGAGCGTGTCTTCAGTGCTGCTGGTGTCATTGTAACTGTGAAAAGGACCAGTCTCTCGCCCAAAAGCATGGAGAGGTTAACCATGATCAAAATGAATCAGCACTACATACCACCGGAGTGCAAAAAAAGTGAATCGCAGCAGGAGGAAGAAGAGAGCGACTCCGAAGAGATAAGTAGTGGATTACATGACCTACTTCTGTCCAAACCACCACAGTTTGAGGACAAGCTCCTCTTCCCTGACAACTAGGCTTTCAAATTGTTACTTTCTTCCTTCCTTTATTTGTGTGTATCTGTCTTTCTGGTTCAAATCAAATCACAACAAATCCATCACCACCAGTTTACTATCTCCCACCCTGCCCCTCCCGCCCTCCCAACATCACCGCCCGCCAGCACTCCCACCACCGACCGCTACTGTACTGATATGTCGTCATTCCATATATAAGCAATGATCATTAGATCTGATATATAACATTCATCTGCCTTTTTGTAGTAGCCAATGCGGAGTGAAAGTGAAATTGAGCACTTGCCCTTCATGTAACAGGGAGAGTATGGCCAGTGCCACCAGTAATCGAAAAAAATATGAGCTTCCCCACCTGCAGGCAGTAGTAAATAAAAGTGATGGTAGTCTACGTATTGACTCGTATCGTATGTTGGTCTTGGACACAAGCTTAGCTGAATGAGCTGGCATGCCGGCTACAACAAGGTTATGTAATTTAGCTAAACTAGAGATAAGAAAAAGACTTGTGTTCTTCTGTGTACTGTAGTCCATTGTACTAGGGCAAGTATAATGCCTGAAAAAAACTCCAGCAAATGTTAGAGGCCGAGGAAGAGGGAGGATAGATACTTACCGTAAAATGTTATGTACTGCGCTTGCTAGTGCTACCGTGCCACTATGTGTTGAATTATTTGGTGTTACTGTTTTGCTAAGAGTATTGGTTACAATTCTGTTTCTTTCTTTATAGATACTCCCTCCCATGAAAAACCGACGCTGAAGGAGTTGGCAGCCAGGGCCTGGCGCCGTAAAATGGAGGCCATCTGTGAAGAATACCGCCGGCAGGTGGCTCAGGCAGAGGAGGAGAAGGCGGCAGCAGCTGCAGCCTCTTCCAATGCCCCAGGCCCCAGCCAGGCCCCGCCTCCAGTGGTACAGCACCGCGGTTAGGCAGCCGCCCACCGCCGCACATTTCCAACAACTGCTGCCGCCCATGGATGCAAATGCAAGTGTCGGGCATTTCAACGCCAAATTCTCCTCTGGGTGGCACAGCTCGAGGACCAGTTAGAGGAGCGAGTGAAGATCATGGTGGACAAACACCTGAAAGACCGCCAAATGTAGGACCCCGTTCAATTGCCCATTTTTTACTACTTTTGTTGGTGGGTGGGATGTGGGAATTGGAGTTTCTTCTGACTTTCTGGACATTTGGACTTCGATTTGGGCATTGGTTGGGGTTAGGGAGAGGGGTGGGTCAGGTGTGGAATAGTTTATTTTTGTTAGGGAAATACATTTTATTTATTTATACTTACACATTCGATGTTAATATTTTGTGGGGGGGTTACTGTTTTACAAATGTATTTATGTCACATGGTTTCCTTGCTGCTGGAGGGAAGCATCCAGTGTTGGCTTTAAATAATCTGCCAATTTTGTAACACGCAAACAGATAGATGCGGTACCCCTCACTGAGTTATATTTGTCCTACTAGTACTGTCAGTCGCTCCTCCTAGTCCATTATACCTCCCAGCAAACTTATCTTACCTGTGATTGATGATGATTAAGTTTGGCAAAGCAATGGCTGCATGGTTTCCCAAGAGAATGGAGAAGATGCCATGGTTGTGGTGGTAATAGACACTGGCAATAACATTTGCAAACAAAAAAAAGAGACAGTCACTTGCCTGAGAGAGACTGTGGGAGTAGTAGAATGAAGTAAAGTACAGTAGAGGAGTACACTGCCAAACAAAAAATATTGCAACTGCAAAAGTAAAATAAAACATAATGGTGGCAGGGACAGCCTAGCACAAGAAGTTAAGAAGTTATAATAAACTGTAGTTGGGTCAAGCGAGTAACTTAACACAATCGTAATTCATACACTTTACTGCTGTGTGGTAGAGTGTTGAATTCGATGATGAATACAATCAATGCCGGCAAATAATTATGATGTATTAGGTGGGTCCCTTTGGAAAAATGATTGGCTTGTACATACTGGACTGAGCATGGGTGGGCAAGCAGAGAAGATCCTCGCCCTGCCTTGAAATTGAATTAGTGTTGCTTTCACCACATCTGCCCCAGCAAGCGTGTGATCAATTGTTGGTTTACATTTAATGTAATCACATCACACCTCAATATAAATCACACTGCCTGGGGGAAGAGGGTTAGGGTTTGATGAATGGATGGGAAGGGGGTTTGGGGAAAGGTTTGAGAAATAAAAACAGTACGCATGGACACAACAAAAGTAAAACACAATCTTTGAAGACGACGATGATTCACTACCTAATAAATCTATATAGGGAGAAAAAGGAAATGCATGCATGATGAAGATAACTTGATGGTTAATGAGCCATACTTACTAACTACTACTACACAATTAGAGAGTACAGGGCAGCAGTATTATATGAAATTTGCCTTGGCTGTAAGCCGTCAGAAACACTGTACCGGGCTTACTTTTAAAGCTAGCAAAGAAAATTAAAAAATAGTTGTAGGGATTAATTAGCAAACAAACAACAATACAACAACACACAGTCGTAATGATTGAAGAAAAAAGAGGAATCAAATTATTTAAAGGATAAATGAGGAATATGATACTAAAGTTACTGTATTATCCAGGTCCAACTGTAGAGTTGCTTCTTGTCATTCATCTTGGTCCTCCCTTTCATGGACACTCTGCACATCATTCTTGGGTGCCACTGCCTGCCTGATGCGGATTGGTAAGGTAAGTGTGAGTAGTTGCTCCCAGTATAATAACACTGGGTAAAGGCAGGCCTGTAAGTGTAGATGGAAAAACAAAAGGGGTATAATGGTGTAGTGAAAGAAGACAAGACTCCTGAGCGAGAACACTTTCAGACAGAGGCGGCTTGGATACATCGTATCTACTCTAGTATTTAAGCAGCATTAAGCTACAACAACAACAGGACAGGAGCCAGCACAGAATAGGCCCACCACGGCCTCGGCCGGCCCCTGACCCAACCTCCATTTACCTTCAATTTCAACAGAGCCAGACAAAAGGCATATACAGCAACCTAGCATTTTCCAAATCAAGTGACTAAATCAATGTGCCACTGTCAGTCATACCACTATTCAACTACATGGACATGGAACCCTAGGTCTGCTGTGGTTCTTGTTAAATGTTGTGTTTATCTTTTATGCCAGTTCATGAAACGCAGTTATTCTATCAATCATCCCCGATCCAACTGACTGAATGCGTGCAAAGATAGTATGGTCATCATCATCATGGTGTGGTACGTGTATGTATTGTCCAACACCAACTCAGTCTGTAGTGAGTGACTCTGATTAAGTCCAGACTGCACCTGCAGTAGTTGGAGTACAAATAATGTGGTTATTAAACAACAAGGAAACATTGACTGTCACTTGGGTCACTTTTACCTTGTAGATTAACTAGTATAGTTCAACTTCATGCACATTCACTCAGAGTCAGCAAGCATCCAATGCAATGCATGGCATCATTCATTAATCATACCTGTCTTGCTCTTCTCTTTGGCTGTCAGAGTAGATGCCAAGCCTTCTGACAGTGATGAGTTTACTTTTGGATGCCTGCTCAAGTTCTGTCAGTGAAGATTTGTGGATGCCTGCCGATAGAGGCGGTAGCCTTAGGATAGAGGGGAGTTTCAGACTTTCGGCTTGGAAAGTACAAAACAGAAGATAGCTATAGTAGTCACGTATGTTTCACTTCTTATATAGGGACTGTTAGAGTAAATATTTATTGTGATATTCTCCATCTTCATCCAATTTCTGGCTTGATGGAAAGGTATTTAGGGTGAGTCAGGAAGATGGCGCAGGAATCCGAGGAGTGGAGTGGATAGTTAAATGCACAGACGTGCAACTCCAATAGGCAAATAAAAATAGGAGACGGATAAGGTAGTTTGTTAATTGATTGTGTAACCAACAGATAGGCTACCCTTTGCAGGCTGGCTGACACAATCGAAAATAAATTAACATAGGTAGGAAGTGGTCCTCGGAGTCAGAGGAAGCCGCTTGATAATATATATGATGTGCTTGCAAACTACTGAGTCAACTGTATTCTGAAAATACTACTTTTATATTCCCCTCTGCTTTGCTACTCTGGCGCAGTTTCTTTTGCATTCTCTTCAAAGTAAGACTCTGCATCCAGTGACAGTCTTCACATATGCTGTCTATGATGAATACATCCAGGCATCCATCCATTAAAAGTAAAAAATGTCTATCATTCTTTTGTATATATCGCTTAACAAACCTCACCAACAACGACCCATGCGTCCACTCCTTCCTTCCTTCCCTTGGCTTTGAGTTTGACCCAAACACCGCTGATGATTCTTGCTGTCCAGTATCCACCCATACTATGTTGCCCACCCAGGCAGGCATCTTCTTTCACCTTCCACCCATCCTTCAACAACCCATGCATCTGATTCCTATAAGCCACCTGCATGCTGCTTCAAAAGTAACCTTCTCTGCCAGTCGTATAATTACATAACGCCCGTCCTTCCTCCTTCTACCCTTCTTTCCCTTTTTGTTCAACACATCCATCAAGGTCATCTGATCTGATTTTAGTCTTCTACATAAAACTTTCACAGCTGAGTTGGAGTCAGATAGAAGAGGCCATTGGTTACTCAACGCACGCAGATAATACTATTGCTAATGCATTGGTAATGCTAAGTAAAGGGTGTCTACTCTTCTTCAACCGTTGTATATTGTTCACTACAACTTCAAGTTCATACTTAATTAATAAGTCTCACAGTACAGTGAGTGAACTGTCCCCCTTCCAGCTAGTAGTAATGCCCATATGTAATGAATAAAACTTACCACCGCCCACCACTGCTTCTGGCTCCCCCACTGGAGTTCCTGCAGGTGCCGCATCTCCTGACCCCTCCAGAATGGCAGCATCGCCATTGCCGCTAGCCCCGCCAGCACTGGTGGTTGGTACTGGTAGTACATGCCAATGTTAAATGTGTTGGGGATGTTTAGTGTTTATTCAGCAATGCGGGCACGGTTTTGGCAGTTTTTACATCGAGTCAGGAGAGCGGGAGGTTACCGCGTTAAGTAAACTCTCTACATTGGCAGTAGGGTATTTAGGGTCAGGCATGTAGTGAATTATTTGTTTAAAAGAGCAGATTTCGTAGGTTGTATTTATAGCTTATAAGGTTAGATACAAATTTTTGAGTAAAAATATGGAAGACTAACATGGGTTTTGTAGATAGTCAAGGTCAAAGACGCTTTTGTAAACAATTGAATTAGGAAGTGGAACCGTAATTAATAATAGTTCGGAAAAAATAAAGTGCAGTAAAAATGAGGGAAATATACTTGTTAAAATAACCACTGGAGGACTTACTGGGGCCAGCAGCATGGCCCTCGTTAGAGGAGCGGTCCTCTGGTGGTTGTCCCGCCGACTCAGACCCCGTCTTCTTGCCCCTGAGTGCTGATCATGTAAGAAATAATAAAGAAAGAGACAAACATTTTAATGAGTGCTGTGAAACAAATAAATCATTTTAAAAGAGCTCCAAAAACATTTTATGAAACAATTGCAATAAAATTGACCTATCTAATTCGATCTACTACTGGCTTGCAGGATTCACGGACTGTCTACTTATTTATGAACACTAATCAAATGTTCCATAATCATTCTGATTCCAGAATGCTAACGAAGCCTAAGTACCACCTGACTTAGACCACCTACTCCAGACGGGCCAATTGTTCAGTAAGTCTGCATTTGCATTATATTTTTGCCTTAAAAAATGCATAGATGCGATGGAGGAAGGACACATGAATAAATTTGTGCATACACCAAATTGTTGGTTGGTTGCGTCTGATGTTGTTCTGCTACTGACTGACAATGCTACGCCTACCACTCACTAAACAAACTACAAAAGGTTTTACGGAGAACTGGGGTAAGCAGCACTCAGTGACAGAGGAGGGGTCACACAGACAGTAAAAATAAATGTGAACTAATACTTAGTAAACCTAGTATCCATCCACCACTATTTCACAGAAGGACAATGGAAGGACTAGACTCTCTCTAACAAAAGCATTAACTAACTTCAGTTCTCTAAAGTAAACTCTGACATTAATCAGCCCAAGCTAGCGCAAAGTTACAAACAAGTAAGAGTAGCGCCGAACACCTGTGTCCTACAATCACAGAAGATTTTGAAACATAATTTACCTGCAAGGTAAGCACCAGTAATCATGTTATTTGTCAGTAAATTATACACAATACTTATACTACTATATATTAGCTACTCACCAAGACCACGACCTCAAACACCTAGCAGGTCAAACAGGTCCTGCTCCCGGTCCAGGATGTCGGACCACCGGTAGGCCAGCTGGCTATGGGTGCGCCGGATCCATGAGCAGCGAAATACTGCCCGGCGCACTTTCGCCCACCGGCGGTGACGCTCCTGGGTAGGGTACTCGGAGCCTGGCCTGCCACCTGCTGCCAAGGTCAAGGGGAGGTGGCGCTGGATGATAAAAACAAGGGCGGCCACCTCCGCCACTCCAAAAAGCTGCCGGGCTTACAACCCTGCAGGGCGCATTCTGTAGAAAAGTAAAAAAACATAGTAAAAGTAGAAATAAAATGCAAAATATAAACTTAGGGACAGAGAGAGATAGATGGTAAGTAAAAAAAGTCAGAAAACAGTGTCAAAACTAAGGATTGCAAAGATAAAATATGGATAAAAAACTAGGCCCAGAACCATAGCATAAAGTGAAAAAACAAGATGGCCGCGCCCATCGCGGCCGCGTGGGTAATTTTGCGCGATATTTCTCACGAGCATGCACTAGTCGTTGCGTACAAGTAAATAGCATTCCCGAACATGACATGCGCATCGCGGACACGCTATACGCGACCTGGAACAGGAAATAAGGAACCGCGAGTGGGCGGGACAATTGAAAAAACAAGATGGCCGCACCTATAGGCAACCGCATGGGTAAGTTCACGAGCTACTATCCCCTGAGCACGCAAACAGCGCCACAAACACGCACAAGGCGCTCCTGAAAAAGAAAAACACATCACGAATGGGCGCGACAATCAGCTACGCGCACTCACGAAGCTACGCGTAGCTTGTGAAGTGCAAGAACATCTTCGCTAAGCTTCACGTAGCGCGACTACGCACACTACGCCCAGGCCTATTACCTACCAGCAAGATCTCTGTTTTATTTACCTTTAATTTCAGGCAATTTTTATCCATCCACCTTGGTAGTGCCACTAGGCAAGGTCTCAATTCAAGGCTACTTTTGTCCCTAGTGGAGGCTAAAGAAAAATTTACTTGGGTGTTGTCGACATAGGAAATCAGGGTAATGCCATAAGCTCTGACAAGAACCACCAGGGGTCAAACGTATACATTAAAAAGAGTGGGGCTTAAGGAGGCCTTCTGCTGGACCCCATGAGGAAGCTTGCTAACAGAGAGGAAAAAGGTAATCAAGATCACTTGAAAGATACACTCCTGCAAAAGGAGTGAAACCAGAGTAAAGCACGACGACTAATGCCGCAGTCAGGCATTAAAGGAGAACCTCATGGGATGCAGCATAGAATTCTGCACTGAGGTCAAGAAGAATGTATGTGTATAGTGTATAGAATCAGCACAGCAAAGCTTCCAGCATCAATAATTGCTCTCAGGTGCTCAGTAACCCCTAATAAGGCCAACTCCATACTGTGGTCAGGGTGAAACTGAAAGTCGAATTGTGAGCCATGGAGAAGACAGTTGGATTCTAATTAAGATTACACTTGCTGATTGACATATTCTTCCGGTATTTTAGTAAGAGCTGGGAGGAGGGAAAAGGGATGGAAGGTTTCAGGTTTGGCTACATCAATTGTAGTCTTTTTAGCAAAGGTACCACCATAGCATGTTTCCAGCTTGCTGGCACCAGAGATTGTGCCATGGGTGTATTGAGCAAATCATTCAAAATAGAAGAAAAAGAGCCATAGCCATAGCTCAGTTAAGTATTCACATGGCAGTGGGGTCAGATAGAGAGATCCTGATTTCATAGAATTGAACAGTGACTCAAAACTATTGGAGTCAATTAAATTGAATGACTCAAAAATAGCACCTTCACATGATGTGGGCGCCACATCTATATCTTCCTTGGCCCTGGCAGAGAGATTCTCAACTGCAGAAGCCTCAAGTGCAGCATAGATGTTAGCCAATTTGTCGGTAAAGAAACTGGCCAATGCATTGCACCTTTCTGAGGTTAGAGGAGCCTCCAGAACCAATCCAGCCAGATTGAACAGGGCTATTACAATCTGAAAAACTTCCTTGGCCAGATTCTTAGAACCATTACACCATTAATTTTATCATTAAAAATAGCCTGTGCTTCTCAACAACCTTTGTTAACCAGTTTCAGGACACTAAAATACCTCAGCTTATCATCAGCATTATAGTTTCTACACAAAATACATTCTTCTCACTTACAGTATTTTTTAGGTGCGAGAAGCTGAGAATTAAACACAGGTGATGGTGCCTGCAACTTATCTTTTGTCACTACAGTTTTTGAAAGAAGATTGTCAAGTGTGGATTCCACCTAGTCAGTAACTTGTAGCACCATATTATCAATTGAGCCCTCCAACCTCGGGTGCTGCTAAAGAGGTAGAGATTACATGTTTGGTGGGTTGAGCTGCACCCTATTCTGTTTAGGAATACTAAAATTCTAATGTGTCATAATCCCGCTCTTGATCATTAGCTTGGCCAAAATAGCAAAATGGTCTGTCCATGACAGGGGAATAGGAGGCTTGACTTCCAGCAGGGATAAATTAGAGAAACTCGGGTCTAGAGTGTGTCCAGCAACATGTGTGGGCCCTTGTACTGATTGAACTAGCCCAAGCACAATGAGATCTTCCACTGAAGAAATCCATTTAACTGCTGGCCCTGGAGGTCTCAACAAGAAGACCAATGCTTCACAATCAAGAATATCCATTTTTGAGTTAGGCAGCTGAGGGATGACTTAAATATAACTATGATCCCGCCCCAGATTTGCCCTGTCAATTGCACGTAATAATACCATAACCGCCCGTTAAAGCTTGGGCAACATTGGGTGAAGAGAAACCATTTAACCAAGTCTCAGTTAGAAAACAATATCAAGATTATAAACAAGGATGTAATTAAAAAGCTCTAAATTGTGTTGAGCCAGAAAGTGACAATCCAAGCTCATAAAGTGGATTAAACCCTGGTCAGGGTTTGAGCATCGGGCGTGGTTCACTTCATCTCCTCAACTAAATGAAAAGTTGAAAAAGGCACAACATGATTGCCTTTCCAAAGGACTCAGGCAATGTAATGTAAGCACTAAATGGAGATTGGTTTCCTCCATTCCAACAGAGTGGATCTTGAGTAAACTTGGCGACAATCCAAATTTGTTGATAAACTACCAGGGTTCCAGGCTCCAGTGATGCCATCTTTATAGTGTGCAAACCCCTCACAGGGCTGTGAGACCATAAAAACTAGAGCGTACTAATGAGGTACCAATATTTTAGCCCCAAGATGGTCCCTCACCGTTTAGCCCACCTTACACTGCAAGAGAAGGAAAAATGAAATGCCGGAAAACCCTTCAAACAGCATATCAGCCAAAAAGTTGATAACAACACTAACTGCTTAAATAAAAATTTAAAAATCTGAGCGCACATGCAGTCTATTCTCTCCGCGGGATTGTGTCTTTGTTTTGCGTTTCTTCCTGCTGGGACCAGGGGCTTCATTGCCTTTAAAGAAATGGTTTGAGTCAGGGTGTGTGCCACTTTCCTGACCCCCTGATGTCTTGCTAGCTGGCGGGATTGGTAACCCATAAGCATGGTTGCTAGGGTTTTTCTAGTATCTCAGTACTGTGAGCCCATATTTGTGCTTTATTCTTTTCTTTTGAAGAACTGCGTCTTCTATCATTCTGGGAATGGTTCATATACGGATCCAAGTCCACAAGGCCTGTTGTGAGTATATTTGAAGCCTTTGATATATTTCTGAAATCTTTTTTTTTTATTCTGGCCTGTACACAACCTGCTACTTGGAGAAGAGGGACCCACTCTGCTGACCTAGGTTGAATGATATCATCCGTGTCAAAATCCAATTTTCATCCGTGTAAAAATCCAATTTTCTGTGATCCGTCTCTTGGGTTTACATCTTTGTTTTGCATTTCTTTCTTCTGGGACCAAGAGACTCATCTTTTTTTGGAATAGTTGGAAGTGGAGGAGTGGTCTGAGTCAGGTTTGTGTGGCACCCCTTACCCTGGATGTCTTGCTAAATGATGGGCTTGATAACCTGTATGCACAGTCATTAAGGCAGACATCTGTCAGTTTTTCAAGTGCCTCAGTATAATCCCATTTTTATACTTTATTCTTGCCTTTTGAGGAATGGGTCCTCCATCATTTTGGAATAGTTCAAATGCAGGTCCATGCCTGACGTAGCCTGCTGCATGTATCGTTGGTGCTGCGTAGTGAAAGGCTGAATGGATATGATTAAGGCCTGATTTACTGACTCCTCAGCACGATTTTCCAATGCGTCCACCAGCTTTTCCCTCCATAGAGTATTCACGTTCCCCCTGGTACTCATCATAGCCTTACATCTCAGGCTTAAAGTAAACCATGGGTAGCACATTTATGTAGGTCAAGAACTGCACTCAAATACAGAGAGGGGAGCTTTCTCTAGCCAGGCAAAACCTTAAATTAAAGTCTGGAGGGAGCGCCTGGCAAAGGAGAGTCTATGCAAATTATTACAGCCCACCATCTCACTGGCGAGGGCGTGAAGGGTAGCACACATTCTATGATTGGCCTAGCAAGGTACATGGACTCACAAATGTCAAATGTCCCCAATTGTGATAAACACCGCAGTGCGACCTGTTAAGGCAGCCGCGGGTGATGGCGCTGTGCGCATTTCAAAGACACACTAGAGGTTTGCGCATGCATGAGCAATGTGAATATGAAAAATGGACTGTATGTGCCGTTCATCCTCAGTTCGCTACCCGCTCAACAAGAAGTAGCCGGTTGGCTGGTCATACTCCTAGTAACGAGCACCTGCAATGTAAACTGGCACTGTTATAAAAACAATAAGGAAATAATTGCTTACAGATACACGGGCCACAACCTGAAGTAAGTGTTCACAACACTATTAAAGAAATAATAAATAAAATTTAACATCAACTGCTCAGAAGCAAAGTAAGAGGATTAAAAATGGCGGACAAACTTTTTATTTTGGTTGACGATATATGATTGGTTCATGTGACCTGTGGAGGGAAGTACAGTGTTTATGGAAAATGTAGTCTTTTTTGCTAAACTGTTAGATTGGCTGCTGTGAAAGTTTGGCAGTAAAGGAAGAGAAGCAAAATCTGACCCTCAGGGTCCTGATATCGAATTAGTGACAATGAAAACACCCAATAGGTGGGCTTAGACAACTTATGTACCAAAGAAATGCCTGGTGAAGAAGAAATACATAGACACTAATCCCCAATGTATGCCCAGAGACATTAGTTCATGAGCAGTGTCTCCACATTTTCACATAATTTCAAGACAAAGGTTCCTGCCTTGAAATATGTTAACAACATGATTGCTGTAGGAACAATACCTGTCTGTAGCCAGACCTAAAATGTGTTTTCATAATGTATATATGTTTCTACTTCTGCACAGATCCAGAAATGTCACCAAAATCCAGGCACACTTTTGAAAAGAAACAGGGCGAAAAAACAGCAGTTAGAATCAAACCGAGATCAACGCAAACGCTTCCCATGTCTGGCCTAAAATGGAGATCTTAGGATACGAAAATAGTGAGAATGCTTCACTTAAATTTAATGGCTCTGTAGCCTTGGGCCCCACCCACCAACTCATCAAAAGTAAGAAATCAAGATATCCTCTTTAACTCTTACCTCTTTATCGTTCCCCAAGTCAATGATTTAGGAAAGGGTGTAAAGAGATATCTCTCTCTCCTTCAAAATATCCTCCCACCTATCCACATCACTCACAGAGTGAAACTGACGTTAACCTCATTCTGACCCAGCTATATCTGCAATATCATCTACTTTGACATCCCAAAAAACCTTACTGCCAAGCTCTAAAGACTTCAGAAACTGGCAGCTACATTTTACCTTTACAAGCGACACTATATTATATTCACCCTTGAAAAACTCCTCTGGCTCTCTGTGGATGCCAGAATTAAATCTGAGTGCTTCTGCATAATGCATCATACTGGTACAAATTTCTTGTATACCTGTAGAAACGGGCACATCACTAAGACCCAATGAGAGTCCTTCACTAGTTTACTACTCTGATCAGCCAAGATTATTTAAGAGAATAAAACGAGGTGTAAGATATTGGGCATTCAATGATCTAAGCTCTGGAATGCTCTCTGCCATAATTTGATCCCAGCTATAGGCAGTTCAGAAAACTTATGAAAATTGAATTATTCACTTTTATCTCTAATTGAACTGAACCTAGACAGGAGTCACAAACATTGGGCCGATTCACAATTAGTCCTAAATGCCCTTTGTAAATACCGAAAATCGCAAAGTTAGGATTTTGTATGAGATTCCTTTTGTGAATCGGCCGAAGAATTTTGAATAAAGGTCTGCCTACCTAGTCTCTTATTAACCCATATAGGCAAACCATTGCATTCCTTCACCATTTAGTCATGCGCTCTAATGTAATCAAAAGAAGTCACATAATCTCTCTATATATAAATAAAAATGTAAATGTTCATTTGTTCAAAATTCTAAATCTCCGAAAGTTCTTCACCGGTTGCTTTGAAATGTTGACACAACGTGGATTCGAATACGCACGTATTTTTATATACACAACGTTGGATTCGAATACGCGTGTGTCGAATACGCGCGTGTTTTAATCGAAAGCCCGAACAGACACATAAAAATGTCAATGTTCGTTTGTTCAAAATCTTAAATCTTCGAATGTTCTTCACCGATTGCTTTGAAATTTTGACACAACGTTGGATTCCATTAAGCGCGTGTTAATATATAAACACGTTGGATTTGAATACGCGCGTGTCCAATACACGCATGTTTTTAATCGGAAGGCCGAACAGACCCTATCGATTGGGTTGCGCAGTCGTAAATCTCCGAAAGTTCTTCACTGATTGCTTTGAAATTTTGACACAACTTTGGATTTGAATACGCGTGCGTTTTTATATACACAACGTTGGATTCGAATAGGCGCGTGTCCAATATGCG
Source organism: Lissotriton vulgaris (assembly GCF_964263255.1). Taxonomy (NCBI): domain Eukaryota; kingdom Metazoa; phylum Chordata; class Amphibia; order Caudata; family Salamandridae; genus Lissotriton; species Lissotriton vulgaris. The sequence goes on along the minus strand of NC_141697.1, from coordinate 444,664,593 downwards.
CATGTTTTTAATCAAAAGGCCGAACAGACCCTAACGATTGGGTTGCTGCACAACAACTACAAGGGACGCATAGAGACAATAGTCTACATATATTAGGATGGAGAGTTGGTGTCAGGATGGCAGACCAGGAAGTGGGTGGGGGGAGGGGAGAGGAGTTGGTTCACTTTGCAACATTAGCGCAGTGTTTACATATACACAACGTTGGATTTGAATATGTGCGTGTCCAATACGCTTGGGTTTTTAATCGAAAGGCCGAACAGACCCTATCAATTTGGTTGCTGCGCAACAAATACAAGGGACACATAGAGACAATAGTCTACGTATATTAGGATGAACAGTTGGTGTCAGGATGGCAGACCGGGAAGTGGGTGGAGGGAGGGGGGAGGAGTTATTTCACTTTGCAACATTAATTATGGATGCATAGAGACAATAGTCTACATATATTAGGATGGACAGTTGGTGTAAGGATGGCAGACCGGGAAGTGTGTGGAGGGAGGGGGGAGGAGTTTGTTCACTTTGCAACATTAGCACGTGTTTACATATACACAACGTTGGATTCGAATATGTGCGTGTCCAATACGCTTGGGTTTTTAATCGAAAGGCCGAACAGACCCTATCAATTTGGATGCTGCGCAACAAATACAAGGGACACAGAGACAATAGTCTACGTATATTAGGATGGACAGTTGGTGTCAGGATGGCAGACCGGGAAGTGGGCGGAGAGAGGGGGGAGGAGTTGGTTCACTTTGCAACATTAATTACGGATGCATAGTGACAATAGTCTACATATATTAGGATGGACAGTCGGTGTCAGGATGGCAGACAGGGAAGTGGGTGGAGGGGGCGGGAGGAGTTGGTTCACTTTGCAACATTAAGAAAGAACGTATAGAGACAATAGTCTACATATATTAGGATGGACAGATGGTGTCAGGATGGCAAACCGGGAAGTGGGTGAAGGGAGGGGGAGGAGTTGGTTCACTTTGCAACATTAGTGCGTGTTTATATATACACAACGTTGGATTCGAATACGCCTCTGTACAATACGCGCGTGTTTTTAATCGAAAGGCCGAACAGACCCTATCGATTTGCTTGCTGCGCAACAACTACAAGGGACGCGTACAGACAATAGTCACAAAAACATAGTGTATACCCACAAGCATTGTGAAATTAAACATATTAGAAACGTGCGCTTAGAACCTTCTGTTCCATTTTACCTGACTTTCTAATGTGTAGACAGGAGTGCAGTGCTGATGTGTGCTTGGCGTGGCCACACTATAAAAGTAGTGTCCTTTTAATTAACTTCAGAGATATTGTTGCAATTTTTTTATATCTACCCACGTGCTGAGCAATTTTACCATGCTTGTGCATGGCATGTTGTGATTGCTTCCAAAATGAGCTATGTCACATCAGAACATCATTGCCTATACGTGGTTATGTCCTTTTGTAGTGGCTGCATCTCTAACGAGCTATAGGTTGGGGGTTTGTGCATGTGACTATTGGATCTAATCACTATCATTCTGCTATCTCCCTGCCGGGATCAAAACTTGGCAGACTTAAGTTCCTTAAATGTTTTAAATCCTATTCCTTTTTTATTTTCATCAGGTTGTTTTTCTCGAATATGTCAACAACCAGATGATTTCCTTGCATTCCAAAAATTAGTAACAAATATATCAGCACATCCACACTAACAGTTTTGGGTTTATCAAAATGTGTTGTTTGATTTTTATTGCTGATTCCAAAACTTCATTTACTGAGTGGATATGTATAAGTAATGTTAGTTTACTCAAGGTGCTACCCACACATTGTACTGTGATGCGGTTTCTACTTTGAAGAGCTCAAGATAAAAGTCCTAATGGTGTACCTAAAATAATTGTTAATGAAATTTCCATCAATGTGTATATCATGGTAATCAGGGAAGCAAGAATGCATTTCCACAGAGTTGTAGTCAATGTTTGCGTTGTAAAGAAAATAAATGATCATATTGATGGACATTAGAGACTGTTTCATGAAATGGGAAACACAACTTTGTCCATTTGCTTGTTCATTTTAATTATTTAATTAGGAGCATCAGATCAGAAAATTCTTAATTTGGCACAACGCCATAAAAGAGATTTGAATAGCATCTGTTACCACGCATGACACAACAACGCATGGCTTAATAATGCAATCTATACCACAACTGTGTTGTTACCACGAGTTCCATTACAACTTACTTTAGGGAAGCACTGGACTTCGGAATAGTTAAAATTACTATTCGAACCCCAGTTGTTGTATCAGTAGGGAAGGTGCGAACTTAACCTGTTCCATGCCATGGACGTAACGGTTACATCCATGGCCCCAGCACTGGTGTGCCATGGAAGTAACCGTTACGTCCATGGGACACCAACGTAGAATCCCTTGGCTGTTTTCAGCAGAGGGATTTCCTTTGTTTTTCCTTAGGTGGTGGGGAAAAGCTTCCCCAACCCACTGAGGCATTTTTTTCACTCATATGAAATGATGATTACTCGCATGGCGCGCTGACATCATTACATATGAAACTGAAACTGAACTGACCAAATCGGCTCTTTTCAGTTTCAGTGCTTTGGTGCTCGTGGGGCTACCTCACCCCCCCCCCCCCCCACCTCCCCGAGCACAAAATCACATGGGAGAGGTACCATTGTAAAGGGGAGAATCTCCCCTTTCCAATGGCACCCCTCCCTAGTGGATCCCTGTTTGGGGTACATCCCAGGAGGGTAATCCCCAAGCACGTATCTGCCCACTAGGCTCCAGGGAGAGGAGAGCAGCCTCTTGGGCAAGGACTTTTGCTCCCCCCCATAGTAGGTTGGGCAGAGTAAGTCTTTCTGCTCCCCAGGGAGACAGAAAGCCCACTAGACACCAGGGATCCTTTTTTAATGCTTAGGGGTGGGGGCTGCCCTAAATGGGCACAATAATGCCTCCACATCTCCTAAAAACTAGCAACAATCTTTCTGCCCTCCCTGGGGTGCAAATGAGGGTAATAGTCCCCGAACTACCCATGCACTGGGAATATATTTTTTTTATTTAATTTATTAAAGAGGGGTAGGGGCTGTCCACAATGGGCATACCAATGCCCCCACCCCAAGACAAAAGGGACAGTCGTTCTGCTCCTCCAGGGAGCATATTGGGGTTGCTATCCCTTATCTGCCCCCAGGGGGGCAAAAAGACCACTAGACACAAGGGATTCTTTTTTTTAAACTTAGGGGCAGGGGCCGCCGTGAATGGGCACAATAAGGCCCCCACAACTCCCAAACAATTGCTACAAACTTTCTGCCCTCCCAATGGTGCAGACAGGGGCAATAGCCCCCGATCTGCACTCCTTAGGGAGGGGCAGAAAGCCCACGAGGCTCCAGGGATGGTAGTGATTTTTTTTATAAAAGAGGGGTGGGGTTTGCCCAAAATGACCATGCCAATGCCCCCCCCAACACAAAAGGGACAGTCTTTCTGCCTCCCGGGGGGGTAGATGGGGGTTATCACCCCTGACCCCCCCCCCTGGTGCAGAAAGCAAACTAGACCCCAGGGATTTTTTTTAACTTAGGGGTCAGACTTCCCTTGATGGGCAATATAATTCCCCCACCCCTCAAAAATTAGAACAGTCTTTCTTCCCACTGGGGGTGCAGATGGGGCACTAGCCATCGATCTGTCCCTTCCCCCAGGGGGAGAAAACCCACTAGCCACCAGGGAAGATTTTTTTTATAAAAGAGGGGTGGGGGCATGCCAATGCCAACACCCCAACACAAAAGGGACAGTCTTTCTGCCTCCCAAGGCAGATGGGGGTTATCACCTCCAGTTCTGCCTCTCAGGGGGGGCAGAAAAGCACTGGACATCAGGGACTTTTTTTGTGAAAACATAGGGCTTAGGGTTGCCCTAAATGGGCATTATAATGCTTCCACCCCTCCCAAAAATTAGGACAGTCTTTCTGCCACCCCTGGGGCAGATGGGGGCAATAGCCCATGATCTCCCCCCAGGGAGGCAGAAAGCCCACTAAGCACCAGAGATATGTTTATGAGTATTTCAGGAAATGACCCCTTAGTCAAGGATTACTCCCCTTTTTTGTGAACACATTTTGGCTGCTTCTGACCCCTCTGGGGTAGATCAGCGATATTGTTAGGCCCAAGGGGGGCAGAAAACCACTAGACACTAGCGAATGTTTCTGTGTGTGTGTGTGAACTGGAGTTCGCCTGATTGTCTGAGTTTTATGGCATTTGGCTGGCTGTGTGTGAACCTGCTTTTTGCTGGTGGTCTGTGTGGGCTTGTGCTTAGCTGGCAGTGTGAGTGGCTAGCGCTTGGTTGGCAATGTGCGTGGACTGTTGCTTGGCTACTGGTCTGTGTGGGTGGCACATGTATGGTGGTGTGTGTGGACTGTCGCTTTGCTGGCGGTAAGGCTTGCGTAGATCCTCTAGTGTTTTCTTACTCAGAATCCCCTGCAAACTTCACATTTAGCTTAAAAGTCACAGTTTTCTCACATTTCTGAGTAGGAAGGTTGTGAGATCACAATGCTGGCACAAATTTATCAACACCCAGTGTTCCCCTTAGTCTCTCGATAAAAATAATACCTCACGTGTGGGCGCCCAAAGCAGAGAACCTAAAAACTGAGAGGAACCAAAGTGGACCCAGAAGGGCAGTTTTTTTTCATACGTTTTTAGGTTGCCACTAAGATATTTAAGAAATACATAGGCATACTTGATACTAACTTTTCACTCTTTATATTTTTCCAAATGAATTACTGTATACCTGGTACACAAAGAAAAAACATTGCCAGGTGCAATTCAGGTATTGGCTTTGGGTTCCTCGGGTTATTGGTGAACCTACAAGACTCATATAACCCTGAAACCAGAAGGGTCCGACGAATGTAATGGTAGAACGTTTTCAAAAATCTACCATAGTTAGAAGAAGTTATAGGTGAAAATGTAGGCACAAATTGTTGTTTTTTTCAACTAAAATTCAATATTCTTTTATTTCAACTGTTATTTTCCATAGGAAAACCTTGAAGGATCTATACAAATGACCCCTTGCTGAATTTTATTATTTTCCAAATCCTTACACAAATTGGTTTGACAAATTTATAACCCACCCCAACGGTCTGAGCGATCACCTTCCATTAAGTATCAATATTGTGCTTCCCTCTAAGAGCACACTATCTATTGTAGACAGGCTGGTCTGAACCCAAGATATTGTTCTGGCCCGTCAGAATGGTTACTCCCTGCACTGGGGTGAGAAAGACCCAGAGGTGCTGAACACAAAGGTCATCTCTAAGGCCATAGTCCCAATAACAGAGTGCCTAGAAGAAGGCACTCCTCCTACAGACATACTGAGTGCATTCTCCCTAATTACACTAGCCATATAAAACACGCTGAGTCTCCCCCTAAGGAGTCCTCTAAAAAAAAGAATGAATGGTTTGACACTATGTGCACCCCTGCACTGGGATAAGAAAGACCCAGAGGTGCTGAACACAAAGATCGTCTCTAAGGCCATAGTCCCAATAATAGAGTGCCTACAAGAAGGCACTCCTCCTACGGACATACTGAGTGCATTCTCCCTAATTGCACTAGCCATATAAAACACGCTGAATCTCCCCCTAAGGCGTCCTCTAAAAAAATAATGGATGGTTCGACACTATGTGCACCAAAACATATTCCTCTCTAAAATCTGCACTCCATTAGACAGAGAGAGATTGTGAGGAAATTAGAGTGTGCAGGAAGGCGTACAATTTCGCCAGCAATAAACGCAAGAAAGAAGTTAAAGATTAAGCTTGGAATAATCTTTATGAGGTATCATTGCGCAGGGATTGTTCCTCCTTTTGGCAGGCAGTAAAGGCACTGTTTTTCGCTAACAATGACGGAGCAAAGATAGAGGTAGCGAACAATGAAAAATCGCAGATTTACTTTTTCTCCAAGGTTTATAGTAATAAGGGGAACAAGGATATTATCATAGACCCAGAATTACATCTATCTGTTGACTCCACTGTTTTTTCGCCGATTGATATCTATTTCTCTCATGGTGAAGTATTGGCGGCCATTAACGCGAGAAAAGAAGGTAAGGCCCCAGGCCCAGACGGGATTCCGATTGATTTGTATAAATGCACAACAGAGCTTTGGTCCCCTTTGTTAACTCGAGTCTTAGAAGCATGTTGTGCAAAGGGTTTTATTAAAACCTGGTCTGAGTCCGTAATAATACCCATCTTTAAAAAAGGGGACCGGGAAAACCCTGCTTGCTATCGACCTATATCCCTTTTAGACTCGCTTATGAAAATCGCAGGAAGGGTCGTTTTGAATAAACTTCAACTGTGGGCAGTAGAAAATAACATCTTAAGCCCGGTCCAATATGGTTTTAGAGGGGAGATGGGCACAATCAAGCAGGTTTTAAACTTTTCTATTTTACAGAGGAAGTGTACCCAAGCAAAGGCAGGGAAGTTATTTGTGGTATTTGTAGACCTTATCACCGCCTTTGATTGCGTTGACCATAGCAGATTATGGAGAAATTTTAGAGAACCTAAAAGTCGAGCCCACACTGGTGCAATTATTGAGGCAATTATATGCAGGGGCCTCAGCTAAGGTGAGACATGGACTAAAGGGAGAGTGCACAAAATCCTTCCACGTGGAGAGGGGTGTCAGACAAGGCTACATTCTGGCCCCCTTCCTTTTCTCATTATATACCAACGCAATGGAAGAGTAACTAGTTGCCAGGGCGAGAGATCCCCCGCAATTTAATAATAAGCAGATCGTCTCCCTTCTCTACGCGGACGACGAGGTGCTAATGGCTAGAACCCAGCTCAGGTTACAGAGATCCCTTGCCACTTACATTGATTTTATGGACAATCGGGGCCTGCAACTCAATCTACAGAAAACATTTGTGATGTCATGTGGAAAGGGGAAGAATAAATGTAGTAGTTCTGGGAGTGGTAGAATTGAATCAACCAAAACATTCTCTTATCTCAGCGTTTTGTTTGACGATACAGGCTCCTGGGGACCAGCGGTCAAGAGTAGGACCCTTTTGTTTAGGAGGTCTACCGGGGCAGTGGTTAATTTTTCCCGAAAAAGACGCAAAAGGCCCTCGGGGATCCTCCTCAAAATTTACCAAGCAAAATGCTTAAGCATTGCAATAAATGGGGCGGGGTCTGGGGCTTTTATGATGTTTCCCCAATACAGGGAGTAGAAAATACTTTTTTAAGGTTTATTTTAGCTGTTCCGGAGAGCTCTTCTGTTTTTAATTGCCACAGTGAATAGGGGATTTTTCACATATCCGATGTAATCAAAATGCAACCATTTCCCCTCTAGCACAGAGTCTGGACCTCTCCCAGCCTAGGGTTGAACCGTGAAATTATTGAGGATTCAATGAGATTGCTTCAGGTTAAAAAAAACCTTGGCTGAATTATGTAAGAATTTTTTTTAATGATTTGAGTAGACCAGATTTTTATATTAAGCCAGAAACGATGTGCTCTATATCCAGAAAAGAGCTTAAAGCTGTATGCCTGACCCATCTTGAGTCTCTTAAAATTGCTGTCGAATTTAATAAAAGTTCGGTGGTGCAGCACCAGCTGCCCCTGGCCAGCAACTCCATTCAACCCTACCTAGTATGGTGTACAGGGGGATATAATAGATATATGCTGACTAGGTTTAGGTTCGACAGCTTCCATTGTTTGGTTACATTTCCAGCTGTATATGACTGGTCCAGGGATCTTTGTCACTGCCCATGCTATAATATATCCTCACAATCAACAATGCATGCGATCTTTTTTTGTAAATTTTATTCTAAGGAACGTGCTAGATGGATTATGCCTTTATTGAAGCAGGAAGCCTGGCGGCAATGTCGCCCTGCTATCCTATTCCTACAATTACTGGATAACGTGTATTGTATTGGTATTATGACTGGACATTTGAAAAGCATTTTGAGGAAAAGGAAAAGCATAACTTGCTAGTTTTTAAATTGTAAAATATGTACTGTTGAGTCCGCTGCTTATATAATGTATTTTTTATGTTTATCTTGTATGAATTGTCTTTTTTATCTTTTGCTTTTATGATTTTATTAAGTGTCTAAAATCGAATAAAGCATTTTCTGATTCTGATTCTGACTCTGATTCTGAGAAGCCATTTGGACAAGCGTGGTTGTAATGGAGTCATGGCAGTGTCAACATACGTGTTAGATGCTAGTGAGGAAGCTTTAAAGGCCTCATCGAAGGTGTCCGGGATTACTGTTTTCCAAGGGCATCTGGTTCTGCTGAGCTCTTTCCTAGGTTTTACTAGGACGTTCTTACATGGGATGGAAAACGTAATCAGATAGTGATCTGACCAATTGATGGCAAGCGAGGATCACATGCTACTTCCACATTATTCATAAAAATGAGATCTAGCTTGTGCCCTGCCCTGTGTGCTGGGCCAGACACAATTTGCTTAACCCTAGGGTCTCCAGATCTGCTAGTAGTTGGGCCACTCCTAAGTGATCAGTGTTCTCACCATGATAATTGACATCGCCCAACAGTAGAAACTTATCAGAAGCTAAAACATGAGGTGCAATGTGACCAATAAAAGCCTGACTGAAATATTTTCTAGCGTGCGGTGGGAGATAAAGCAGGGCCCCATCCATACTTCTGTAGCAGAGATGATCATTTTAAAAATACATAATTCTTTCCAAGCTGAGCAGAAGGCGTCAACTAGTTCGACTTTTAGAGAGTCATGAAAGGCAATAGCAGCACCACCACCCTGGCGCTCTAACCTGTCTAATTTGACCAGTGAGTAGTATTCTGATATGCCTAATGAAATACAGGGGAGAGCTGTGTTGAAAAGCCAGATTTCTGTAAAGAACCATAGCTTCGGACTAAGCAATGAGATAAGGTCCCATACTTCTATGGCATGCTTGGCCATAGACCTGATGTTATATAGTATAGGCCATCCATCTTCTTTGTGTTGTTTTTGTGAATGGGGGTTTGTAATTATTGTTCTGGAAGGGAGCTTCTCCAGGAAAACTAGATACAGACACATTGTTAACATAGATTATCCATTTCCTGGTGTTATTGAAGTCATTGAGCAGGAGAATCTACATTTCTTACAGGAGACTGGGTTTTAAGGGCTGGGAGTTGTTGACGGCAGCATACCCAAGGGCAATTAGCCTCAATGCAGGCCAACTGAATTTGATTTAATTCACTGGAGGAGTATTTCCTTACCGTGCTATTGGCTATGGTACCAAGGTCTGTGGAGAGAAAACAGGCAGGAGCCCTGGCATTTGGTGTCGTCCAGGCACGGACGGGCGCAGATGGGCTAAGCAGCCACACACAGTAGAGAGCTTAGGTGTCATCATTGGCAGGATGGGATGGCAGTGCTGGCCACAGTCCTACTTACAGTTGTATAGGTAGTGGCCTGCCTTCACACAAAGGGCTGCATATCTCCTGTGGTTAGTTGGGAGCCAGGGCAGGGGAGACAGAAAACCTATGCACTTCAAAAAGAAACATCTAGATGCTTCTGCCAATGCAAAGAAGGCACCTGGTATAAAAATTGGACCTCAGACACCAACTCTTTAGTACACTTCTGGACCTGTGAAGACTCTGCCAGGAAGAAGGACTGCATTGCTGCTGAAATGACTGGCACTGTGCTCAACTGCTACTCTACTGGTCAATTGCCTTGCCAGACTGCTGCCTTGCTGCCCTGCTGCCCTTCTTCCTGAGTCAGAGGGATTTGGACCTGCACCTGAACCCAGGACTCCCAAAGTGACTCCAAGGGCTAATCTGCTGGCCTCTTGTTCAGCGCCACAGGGACATAATAGGCTCCCAAACACCTGAACCAGCACCTGGATCCAGCTGGAGCATCCCCTGACCCTCAAGAGGTGCCCCTCAGGTTCTGGACCCTTGATGTTGCCTGAGTGGATCTGAATGAAAGTTTTTGGGTTCTTTGAGGCTTTGGGTGGGCCCGTTGGAACCAAACCCTTTTTGCTTGCACTGCCCTCCAACGCAAAGTTCAGTCAGCCCTTCACAAAGCTCCAGCCTGACTGTTTGACACAACAACGGTATCTTCCAGCTACAGTGATGACTGCCTCCAGAGCCAGGACTGCTTTTTGCGCTACATTGAAAAACATCTGCAACACTTTCCTACTCCTCACGGGACCCCTCCACTGGGAACGGGACTCTTTGCACTGGACTGAGACTGTAACTTTTCAGCTGGACTAACCTGTTTCGTGTATCTGACCCATGCTCCATCGTGGTCAGCTTCAACTTCTGACTTTGTCTTTGCCTCACACGACCAGAGACCAGCGTGTGGCGCTTTCGGCTTCTTGGCACTATTGCCACTGAAATCTTTAAAATTTCATATCTCCTGATCTACAGATTGTATTTTTGTGTCATTTTGGTCTTGTTTCATTTAATAAAATCCACTCTATTTTTCTAAACTGGTATGGGATCTTTTTTGTGGTGTGTTTTCTCTGTGTTACTGTTTGAATTGTTTTACAGATACTTTACACATTGCCTCGGAGTTAAGCCTGAATGCATTTTTTGGTAGAAAATGAAGAAGGGAGAAGGTTAAAATTCCCTACACAAAAAGTGATATCTCTTCTGGAGTGGCTGTGATGTTACGTTCATAAACCAAGTCAATATTTTTTACAATATCTGGTTGTTTCTGGTGAAAATAATATGATGAAAATTAAATCAAAATACATTTCTGAGCTTTATTCATTTCAATACAACGGAGTTAAAAATGTGACCATTCGCCACAGTACCATACAACTTTCCCAGGTATGGAAAGTCAGATCGAAATCAAGAGATCACCCTTTTGTCGTTCCACCATTAACTGAACTGCGGAAACTTCATAAAAAACATATCCATCTATGTGGTGTGTTTCAAAAGCCCACATTTCCAGCAAGCAAATCATTTAAAATGTCTTACTTATGTCACCTACTCTGGCTTATTCTATTTATTAACGAAACCGGCCACATCTATGATACCAACTTTAAATTGTGTTGATTAAGTTAAAGTAGGAGAAATCTAATCTGATGATACTGTACTAGCAGAGGCGTTTGGATTGACAGCCAGAGTTGAGGTTGTAGGCAGAGGGGTAAGACATACTTTTTTGGGATGGGAATCAGTGACCCACTCTCAATGTCCATTATATCTTTCAGTGAGACCTGGTTAGATGGCATGATAATATTGGAACTCACACTGTTTGTTGAACTAGCTCAAGTTGAGAATGGAGCTAAATTTATGGTGAGAATTCAGTCTTGATATCGAGTCAATGAATATCATTCAGAGAACTTAGAGGTGCGAATATATTAATGGTAGGATTCAGTCTGAAACCTCTAATTGCTGGACACCTAGAAGGTTTAAGGCATTTCACTGGTTTATAGAAATACCTGGGCTCTAATCTGGCCTTGGAATACATAAATACAATTCAGTCTCTGCAACTGGTGACCAACCGGCCTAGGATCTCAGAATGTAATCACAACACAGTTCCCTGCATCACTCTATACACAATTCCCTTCCCACGATACCATCCTAACTGCATTTATCTTGTCATGTCCCAACTGCTTTCCCATCCAGTGGGTGACTTTATATTTTAACTGAAGATGGTCCTCCTTTTGGTTTAGACGTAAGGGGCAACATTTTTCAGGACAATAGCCAATGAGGTGGCTTCTGGAAGTAGGTGTGAGAGAATTAAATTGGGATGGGGATACTGTTCGAATTCCAAGAAATAAGGGACAGCTTGGAATAATTGAGCGGTCAGCCACTGGATGAGCATGCACCCTTAACGATGGGTTTCCATTATGGGCATCAGCCTCAGAAACTGTTATTTTTGGGTGCAACAAATAAGTCAGTACCATGGCCAGGACCTCCCAAAACATCACCCTCCCCATCATCCCCACCCATCCCAACCAGTCCAACCTGAGCTTTATGAGCCCCTCTCCACTGAACTTCAGACTGTTAACTATTTCAGTCAGACTTGATTCAATCCCAGTTGGTCTCTCAATTGCAGGCGCTAACATTAGTTCAATAGACAGATCAACAGAGTTAACAGATATACTCAGTCTTGACAGCTACATCTCCTCGACCTGATATACATTTGGACTTCAGATACAAGGGCAGAGGAAAGAGATGCTTTAGAATTTAGCACAAGGAGGGTGGGGCCTACATTTCTAACCTTCATGTGCTGTGACCCTAAGGCGCTCCTGTGGAGACTTCTGGGTAGAATCACTTGCTTCCATTTAGAGGCCCTTCATCACACAAGAATTGCAAATAGCATTCTGCCTCACTTTGCCCACAGGCCCATGATCTGCATTCATGCTCCATCTCCTCTCTCTGTTCATTAAATGATCAGTTCTGGAATATAAGCAGTACCTCAGACAGGGCTTTTTGGGGCTTTAGGGCCCAGCTTTTCTTCTACAGACTCAATTTCGGTATTACATTTGCCCATAGCATTTGCTAAAAAAGTTAATAATGGTTGAAATAATTGGACATTCTTACTATTCTGCACTGACTCGGCTGCTTTCCTCTTCCCCATTTTTGTTACTTAAAACCAGCTGCTCCATGAAATATGTTCGCTCTCAGAACTAAGAAGGGTGTCTCAGCCCAGCCTGCTCCAGTCTCTGACGGATCTGGACAAACCCACCTTGGCCCAGGCTTTGCCTGGGCATGGCCTGCATGCCTCCCATCTGGTGGGACAACAGATCGCACTATACAGCTCAGCTACAGTAAAAGCCCACCTCCTTCCCCCTAGTCAAGCCAGAGACACCAGAAATCCTGGCAATTGGAGTCACATTTTTCAGCAGTCTTTCATGCATGGCGGAACAAACAATGATGCTATTTAGGTCAGATTCAGCAAAGGACCACCTCCTTAACCCTCATCAGGCCAGAGACACCAGAAATCCTAGGACTTGGAGTCCTATTTTTCAACAGTCTTTCCCATCAACATCAGCAAAACATTTTTATCAAAAACATTTAACATAGCATATTGCATGGTACATAGAAGTGAGTTTGTATAATTTACATATATTGAATTGAAAATATTGTTTTTGATAAATTAAAATAATATCTGTATATAACCGGTAAGGACAATATACAGTTTGATGTAAAGGGCTTCTAGTGTTGTGGGTCCTGCTGAGTCACACAACAGTCATTAATTCTCCTGATTCAGCTTGCCTGGGCCGGTAAACAACAGCGGGATCTGGTGGGATATTTTAACACTACCTTATTCTATGAGAGGTCTGGGTGCTCTGGACTTAGAACTTTACTACTACGCAGCTCAATGTATGCCTGCTTTTTATTGGCTGCACCAGCAAGCTCCCCCGCCTCATTTGTATATATAGAGGGTTGCGGATACACCCTTTTCACTAGCTTCATTTCTGTTCCACTCCCCTCACAGATGCTCGGGCATGCTGGATTCCATTAACACTATAACACATGCATGGTATAACATTCTGAAGAAGCAGGCAGCTACCATTTTATACTCTCCCTTAGCCCCTATGGAATTGTGCACTTGGCTGCCAGTCCTCATTGAACCGGAGGTGCAATTCGCACTCACAACACTCAACATTACTCGTATTGGTGACTTCTTTGTGGATGGTGCTGGGCGGGAATGGGAAGACATTGTCTTGGATGGGCGGGAAGTCACCCCACTGACGATATTCGACTATTATAGGGTGAGGCATGCACTTTGTTGTATGCTGGGTGATGAATTGTCCAAGTCACCATAAGTAGTGCCTTTTACCCTTTTACTAAGAGTGGAATCCCCCGGTAAGGTGGTTTCAAATATTTATTCTCTTACCCAGGATTATCGGAGGCACCACTTCAGTAGAGCCACGCTGGACTGGCAGACTGATTTAGATATAGAGTGCTAGATGACGCCACATGGCGCTACTGTTGTGAGGCCACACAACATGTCTCCCTGAATAGGCGGCACTGTCTAATACATTTTAAATTTATCAATAGAGTATATTACATACCGTTCCGGCTTCACAAATATGGTCTCTGTGACTCCGCGAGGTGTGAGAGGTGTGGTCTCGACGTTGTTGAGTTCACCCACATGGATTGGTTGTGCCCTGAGATGTTCCAATTACTAGTCGGTCATCTTCTGGAAACTTAGTAGTACTACAGGAGAGATTATGGACCCGGACCCACTGCTGGTGCTGCTTGGCTACTCCAAACACATTCGCACAAATATTAGGCATTTTGTTGACATGGGGCTAATGTTGGCCAAACGGGTGGTGGCGATGCATTGGGCCAGAGCCCCCCCCCCCCTCATAGTGCAATGATTCCGAGATGTGTTATATTGCAATACTCAAAACGAATTATGTAGTGAACTGCTCCCTCCCCGGAACTGTCCCAAGAATTTCTGGAGTCTACATCACGAATTTCTGCCGAATAAGACATAATCGCTTTTCCTGTAGCTCCCTTTTCTCTCTCCCCGAGTGGGCCTGGCAGGGGGTGGTGGGGGGACACTGATGGTCTTCCTAGTGGGCATTGTTTTTGAGTGGTATCTTGGGGTATTGCACCAAAGGACAGTTTTTGTGGCACACTCAGAGGACCTGTCTTTACACACTGTTTCTCTACGACGTTATCACTACTTATTAACAATGATTGTGATTGTCTCCCAGTATTGATCTTCACCTCTTACTGTAAAGTCCTCGGATACTGTGCATTACGCATGAGAATGTCTCTGAATCAAGCGTGTATGTATATTGTTATTTTCTTTTTTATGTTTTCTTTCCTTTACTAATTATTGAAATTATTTGTATTGTCCTATGTGATTGCAAAATATAATACGCACTGGATAGAGTCATCACTAGACACAGTCATCCCCGTCAAAAATATCCATTGCTGGATGAGAGGAAAAATCTCTCCTTGCTACTCTCCCCAACTGAGATTGCTTAAACAGACCTGTAAACAGTTAGAGAGGAAATGGAGAAAGGATTTCAATGAGTCCAGTAAAAAGTCATACAGTGAGTCTATAAAAATTTACCAGGCGGAAATTAAAAAGGTGAAGGCAGACTATTTCGATGAAAAGATTAATTCAGCATATAATGTCCCAAAGAAATTTTCTGTATCGCTCAAACACTTTTGGAGCTCCCTCTCCCGGGTACCTCCACAGGTTTAACTAGCGATAGATGTAACGAACTGGTAGAATACTTCCAGGGAAAAATTCAGATCATATACAAGGCTTTTCCTGTTCCACCGGGGCCTAGCGATCTTCACACCCCAATAACAAATGGCATTGCCTGAGACCCTTTTGAAAGAAATTGGTATGTGGACTCCACCAAGTACACTCTGGAGGAATTTCCACTCCTGGACATAGAGACAATATCTGGCATCTTTCGGCAAATTAAATCAGGACAGCCTATAGACCCTGCCCCCCCACATCCAGAGTAAGGTAAAAGATATGGTATTACCAGTCATCCGGGATTTGATAAATCTTTCTATCTATAAGCGACTGGTGCCACCTGCGTGGAAACACGCCATGGTGAAAGCCCTGCTGAAAAAGCCACTTTTTGACCCAGAAGTACTAAGTAACTACCGACCCATATCCATGCTGTCCATGCTTAGTAAGATCATGGAGAAGCATATAAATTCTGCATTATCATCCTTTCTAGAGTCCCATGAGCTTCTACATCATTCTCGGATGGGTTTCCGCCCCAACACAGAACAGAAACCGCCCTGATTGCCGTGGTCGAAGAAGCAAAGAAGTTAATCGATCAGGGAGGTCCAGCGGCCATTATCCTACTTGATCTTAGTGCCGTATTCGACACAGAGAATCTTGACATCCTCTTAAAGAGACTGAGGAGGGCCGGGTTGGCAGGAGGAGCCACCTCTTGGATTCAATCCTTCCTCAATGGCAGAACATTTCAGGTTTATTCAGGGGAATGCACCTCTAGGACTCTACCTCTCAGCTATGGAGTCCCTCAGGGCTCTTCAACGCTTTTTAATGTATACATGAAGCCACTGGCAGAGGTCATTCAGCCATATAGGGTCAAAGTTGTCACCTATGCAGATCACACCCAGCTGGTGGTATCTTTAAACCATCCACGCAATGCTCCAGCTGACTTAGAGTCCTGTCTGGAGAAGGTGGCCAACTGAATGCAACAGTCATGTCTCAGGCTTAATGGAGACAAGACTGAAATAATGTATCTTGGAAATACAACTAACAAAGAGCCCAAACTGCCATGGCCCATCTGCCTTGAAACCCCCCCCCCCAGTCTCGTAGCCCAAAATAACGAGTCTGAGCGTGTGGCTGGATAAGGCACTCAAGTTTGACCAGCAAGCAGTTGCAGTCGAGGGTCTCTGTCATGGCACCCTCAGAATGTTGCGTAAAGTCCTTCCTCTACTGCCCACAGGGGCCCACAGGGGCAAGGAGAACTATGGTCCAGGCCTTGGTCCTCTCGCGCCTGGACTATGGAAACAGATTGTATATAGGAGCACCCAAATCCACCCTGAGGAAGCTTCAGGTGTCACAGAATTGTGCAACCCGACTCCTGACGGGAGCCTCCAGAACGCAGTCAGCCTTACCCAGCTTAAAGTCCCTACATTGGTTGCCTAGAGAGGAGAGGATTACATTCAAAGGCCTATGCATCACCCACAAGACCCTTAAGGGGTCAGGCCTTCGCATCAACTACCCACTTATTAAGGCGTATCAGCCAAGGAAACCCCTCTGCTCGGTGAATCGGTAAATCTAGCCATCATCCCGAAAATTCAGAGGATGCACAGCGGGGTCGGTCCTTCTCATACAACGCAGCGAAAGTGTGTAACTCCCTTCCCCTGCATTTGCGCTTAGAGACTCCCCACCTCCTTTTTAGGAAGGGGCTTAAAACCTGGCTTTTCCAGAAGATTAACTGGTAACCGCCTCTCTTTGCAGGCTTTTGCCGCTAGCTCTGGGATGCCTTAGGGTAGCCATACGCTCAAGAAATGCTAAAAAATAATAATAATAATAATAGCAATAATAATAATAATAATAATAAATAATAATTTTTTTTAACAGTCAGAAATTAAAAACTAACTTTGAAATGGGTCTCTACCGGGTTACTCTATTCATTTCTTTAGCATTACAGGCAAAAACTCTGATCGATTTCTCAAAAAACCCTAAGGTAATACATGGCATTGATGCAGTCTCTGTTTACATTTCATGTTTTACTTCATCTTTTATTGCCTTGGATAAAAAAATGTAATGTTTTGTTTCTGTAGTATTTTTCATTAAACATGATTCTTTTATAGTGCATACTGTGAACTGAGTTGGTTCGAAGTGTTTTTGTGAATTTTGGTCAGTGCTTCATTGGAGCTGGTAGTTGCAGGTGGTGCACACTGGCATGCATTTTTTGGTACTGGTTCTTATTTTTCCTCAACATAGTTCGATCCAGCACAAGAGAGAGAAAACACCAGTGGGAAGAAGGATGAAGAGAAAGATGGAAAACAGCGACAAAAGGAGAAAACAGGGATGCAAAGAAACCTATAGGAGTGAGATGAAGATGCAGGGAGTGTCTGGTGATGGATCAAAGAGATATGAGGTGGAATCAAAACTATGCAGCCTTGGAGGTTCTGGGCCCCAACTTTTGATAGCACCACCTGAGGGCTTCAGAGCAAACCTTCCGAACTCAGCATGTACTCTTGACAAATTAAGCACTAGTTCAGGTTGTGGGTTGGTGTTTATCATGTGGTACAATTAAGAGCTGTGAAGCTGAGGCTAAAGGTGGTATGAGTTTCTCACAGTGCCTGTCAGTGGGTCATGGTCTTCAGACTACATGGAGGTAAACAACAGGTGAGAAAGGGTCACTAGGCCACTCTTATACCCCTTGGCCCTTATTTATGAGGCCTTGCGTCAGTTTTGCGCCGCCGGTGCGTCACTTTTTGTGACGCACCAGCGGCGTACAAAATGCGCCTTGTTGCGCCATATTTAAAAAGTGACGCATCTAGGTAGATGCGTCACTTTTTAAACCCCTGCGCCACATTATACCTGCGTCAGGTATAATGTATGCAGAGGGGGCGTTCCCCCGCAAAAAGCCTCGTAATAGTGACGCAGTGAAATCTATGAGATTTCACTGCGTCACTTTTAGGATGCTGTTGCGTCAAAATCTTGCGCCTGCCTCACAGCAGGCGTAAGACTGACGCAAGCCCTTTCACATGGGGCTTTCCCCATGTGAAAGGACGCATTGCTGGAGTTGCGTCACTTTTGTGACACACTCCAGCAATGCGTCACTTTTGCGCTTACAGATGCGTCAGAAATACTGACGTATCTGTAAGTCCTTGCGACATGATGCGTCATACATTAAATATGACGCATCAGGAATGTCGTAAGGAGTGCGCAGTGAAAAGTGACGCATCGCTGCTTTCACGCAGTGATGCGTCACTTTTCATAAATGAGGCCCCTTGTTTGTAAACTATCTAAACAACAGAAGAGTACCTGTTCAGACTACATGCTCATCAAGTCGTTGGCTTCTTTGCAGAAGCCAGATGTTCACATATGTGTCAACTGTGATTCTATGGGAAAGTGTGTAAAGGAGGTATACACAGCTGTTGAAATAATAATATTCTGCCTTAGCGGTGTCAACGTTCATAATATTCAGCAATTTGTTCAATTCATTTTTAGAGTGGAAAAGAAATTATGTAAGATCGACAACCAAAGTAAATGTTAAATTTTGGTATGCCTTAAAATGAGATGTTGCTGTTTTTAAGGGGTCGATGGATTATTTTTATGGCACTTTATATCCATGTTATATTAGCTGTTTCTAGAGTATTCTTTTTTATTAAATGTTCCGCTTATTATGTTTACAACTTTTATTGAATGGCAAATATGCACTTTATCCCCATTTTAGCATTGATTCTGTTTTCCAAGTGTATTTTAGTCGGTTTTAGTTTTAGATTTTTAGGAGACTGTTCTTTTGCTTTGTTGCAAATTTTTATTGAATAATTGCTGCTAGCCTATCGTACTTAATGCACTGAAATTTTTGATATTTGAACATTTGATGCTAACTAATTGCACTTAATGCACTGTTCACTTTATGAGTATAGCATAAGTCACTTTAGCATTGTTTTTGCAATATGACAGTAATAAATATTTTGTAAAAACGTCACCGACCGTTTTTGGCGAGTACACTGTATTTTATTCTCTGCTCTGGAAGCACATTGCACTTTATTCAACCTGTAGACTGCTACCTAATCTGTGTAAATATTGGTAGCACTATAATCCCTAACTGGAAATAGTTAATCAACTATGGTCAATTTTTATTTTTGCACTGTATTCCTGTTTGGTCAATTAGTTACTGTATTTGGTTTATATTTGAGGCTTTCTTTTTGTAATGGTTGTAATTAATCAACAAATAAAATACATAATTCAGCTGTTGAAATATTTACAAGGGCAAAGGAAAATAATATGCAGTGTACAGGTGAGTGGGTCGTAAAGGTGATCAAGGGTTGTGCCTGTGTGGGAGGGATGGTCAAGTGGATATGTATGTGCAGAAGGAAAGAGTGAAAGACAATGATGAAGAGAAAGGCTATTGCTTGTGAGATGTGCAGACGGAGGATTTCAGAAAGGTGTGGGGAGCAAGAGTGTAAGTCTCTTGCAAAGTGTGAGACTATAAAGGAAAGTGGTTTGAAGAGGAAAGCTTAGGTCACTCTACCTATCACAGGTCGTAGTAATGTTTAGTTCACAGTTTTATATAATCAGAATCGAATTTAATTTCAAATTATTCACAACAAAATAATTGTTTATGCTTATTTATTTGATACTGCTAACAAGTATTGGCAAAACCAAAAGGTATGGCTTGTTTTTTACTTTGTCCATTGCTGTGTTATATGTCTGGCTGCAACAACAGAACCTTCCAAACACTGGTCAGGTGTCAGGCTGTGTAAAGCATAGGATTTTAGTTCACATATTTTAAGTTGTGACCTTATTTACATAGGCTACACATCCTGTCAAGGGTTTCTAGTTACGCATCTTTGGACATGCCTCTCCCATTTAAAGAACTGTGGATATCACAATTCAAACCCTCTCCTCAAAGTAATAATTGTTTAGTATGGCTTGTGGGGATAACTGTCTTACCACATGATACAATGTGTTTAACCCACCATTTAATTTAAGGTGAAATTCCTTGATATTGAGACTTTAGGAGGAATAATACACACAGCTGGTTTCGCAGTTGATCGAGGAGGGAGGAATTTTTTTGGAGAAAAGCGGGTATATAAACTAGAAAAAACATATATAGAGGCGTAATAAATAACAAGGAGATTTTATGATTTTCAACCATGAAATGTGAACCGAATGCACATACACTTAAAAAAGGCAGGAGGGTTTCCAGATTTCCAACCGATACGGAACCAAAATGAACACCACAAAGTCTCATTATCATTTCTAACACAGGTCGATAATCGACGAGGCACTTTGAAGGGGCGGCGCTTTACGGATATTTGAGGTGATCCGTGCCTTAGCTCCACAGCATTAAAGGTCTCGGTTGAGCTCTGCTTAGCCATTCGAAAGGACCAAACCACTCCATCGCCCCCCACTGCCAACAATCAACATGGTTTATCAAAACACGCGAAAACGAGATTAAAACAATGCAGATCAATATCTCAGATATTGATTTATTTGCTGTCTTCTTTTTTTCTCTTTGACATTTTGTCAGAGGGGGTTTCACCGCTGCTCGAGGCGGCTCTCCGGCATTAGAGGGCTCCTCGATTCAAGACTAATGGGCCCGGCCTCTGTCCCAGGTGGCCAGCCACTGTTGTTTGAAGTAACTGATTGGCGTGGGACCCTAAAGCGGCTGCCCCCAGCAGGTGGGCCGAGGCGCAACATATGTTTAATGCTTGCAGGATTTGCCTGTGATAATAAAAACAAGATTTCTTTTCAATTTCTGGCTCTTGCCCAATTCATCAGCAGGAAGACCGCGGGGGCTTTGTAGCCAGATCTTGAGCCGGCCAGGCCCTTCTGTTCTGCTCTTCACTTTTTGGGGTTCGCTGCAGAAAACTACGTGTCAAATGGCAGGAACAAGATGCTATATATTTTTTTTTATTTCCCTATTCCTGAATATTTAAGGCCCACAGCTTATTATAGTCTGGCCACAGTCACAGCAGTATCTGGAAAAGGAGGGAGAGGTACAAACCGCAGGTCTGCAAAAAATACAACAGCATCATTCAGAAAGTCTATTATTTGTAGTTTTCAAATTAAATGTAGGAGCAATTCATCTTACACTTTATTATGAATTGGTGCAACTTGTGTGATTTGTGCATTTAATTGAGTTTTTCGCACAGGTTTTTGGAGAACAGTCATATGTACTTCACTGCCTGGGAGCAGGCGTCAGTCTCCTACATATGTAATGACCAATAATTGGAAAGTTAATCTCTCATATGCTGCGTCAATGACAGACATTTGGTGATGATCGGCCGTCGCCCTCCTCCGGACTCCACGCAAAATACAATACAATGTGGGATTCATGCTGTGTTTACAAAAAAAAGTGCACACAAGGGTGATAAATATTTTCTACCACAAGCCATCATATTTGTTCATAAAATGCAGTAGCGGGTTTGCAAATCTGTTAGAAAATGCAATAAAGCAGCCTGCAAATGTGTGTTCATTAAAATAATGTTTATGTGTTTGATATCTGAACAATTTCTGTGAGCATATGAATGAGGCCATCTGAAATGTGATCTAACCTATCTTTTTGGCCTGCTTGGACCTCCTTCCAGGCAAAACATGCAATCAGCCATCTTGCGTGAGGATAAAGCTAAGTTCCTGTCACATTTGAATGAGCTAAGGCTAATCTCATAATTGTGCAAGCTGTTCTGAGAGCTCAATGGAAAGCGGCCTCGGCGCGAGACTTCAGCAATATCATTGACGATGTGGCACGCCAAAACCTCGAAGTGTAACTCGACGAAAATCCGGGATCACCTCCAGATGTGCAATGATCTCTGTTTTAGCATGCAAGGGCATTGGGTGTAAATCTCCCCGTGCGTGGTGTTATGTATGCACTGCTTTACAAAATGATCTGTCTCTCTCCTGATGCCTGATTTATTCTGCATCAATCATTCTGCGTGATAACACTTCACCTGCAAGTTGTGCTTACAAAGGAAACTGATACATGCATGCCCATGCGCGTCGCTCTTCTAAAATGTTTCCATTTAAATGCAGATTTACTCTTTCTGCCCAGATGGACTTACAGGACATTCCCGAGAAATACTAATAGGGGATTACGTTTGACTTCATATTTTTCCATTCACAGCTGAGAGGTTTCCTTGTTTCTTTTAGGATGTTCACAGCTGTGTTTGATAAAACCGCGCAGCCCACACCATTGGGGAAAGTCAACCTTCAGCCTCCCACATCCCTGCCTCATTTTCTGACAAGAGATCACAAACATTCAGAAGGGGTCAGGATTAGGTTTCCTCTCGGAAAGAATTATCAATTGGAATATCTGGTAAAATAAAGAACCTGAGGACTGCCTTATTATTGCTCTGTGGGTTTCCCAGAATGTGCTTTACCATCAACACAATGGTGACCAGCCAAACAATGTGCTCCCAAGAAGCTTTAAAAGTGATTATTAGAGTATGCACATGAGCACTTATCATGAGCAATATACAGCTGGCAGAATCAATCAGTCTTTATTTTTAGAGCCCTATGTACTAAAGAGGTGCCCCTATAAGTGAGCTATTTTTCTCCATCATTAAAGAATGTTTGTATCCTTGAGGGTGAAACTAGGTGTGTGTGAAGTTTATAATATGCAAACATAGTCTTGTGGCAACTTGGTTTATTTTGACTCCTTATGTCGCACAGTTTCCTTGTTTTTCCATATCAACACACTTGTAGGTGGTGTTTTTCTCCCCAGTGAACATAAAAAGTGGAAACTACAACACTATAACACTGTTCTACTCCCAGTTTGGATGCAGCTGGATTGTAGTGATTTTTTCTGTTATATCATTTTTCAAAATATTAAAGGGTGCAAATATTTTGAGATTTTTCTCTAACTGCTTTAGTTTTGATGATGCTTAGAGTTGAAACTGAAGAGCTGATGAGATTGCTTCTGAAATGAGATGTTTATGTCAACGGGATTGTACCTTTCAAAATCCCACTTGGAGGTTCAAGCACAGACTATTAGAACATGTTCCCAAAATACCACGAGCTTGCCGAACTCAGGATGGGTGCTACATTCATATCATGAGTGTGGTCGTATGTTCAATATGTACACATATTATCACAGAGAACAAAACACGGAGCACTCATGGGGTCAGTTCAATCTTTCTCAATGCAGGTAGACGCGTTTCAGTGTTAGCCTTCCTCAATACTTGCTTTACATTCAGTAACACAACCTCAGCGCTTCTTTTTAAACTTTGCAATGGTGCATTCCTAGGGAATAATTAATGCTAACAAGGGAGAAAGGACTGATGCAATAGTTATGTCTAATGCAATGTTTCATGGCAGCCATGTTCATGTGAATAACCTTATATAAACCGGTATGGTTGCACTCACGTTTTGTTACTCCTACTCCAAATAGACTTAGATGTAACAATACATTATCAAACCTTACATGGTTATAAGACGTCAGGTTGATGAATATCCAATTGGCATGTGCACGGCTAAATCATGCAGTCCTCTCTCGATGGTCAGAGCTGTGATACTTGCCATCTCTCTCTCTTTCTCTCTCTCTCTCTCTCTCTCTCTCTCTCAATCTCACTCTCTCTCTATACATATATATGTGTGTGTGTATATGTGTATAAACGTGTGTGTGGGTATATATATATATATATATATATATATATATATATATATATATATATATATATATATATATATATATATATATACTCCTGATTTCGCCTCCAGCACACAGGACTCCAATCCAAAGAGACGATGCAGACCTAGCTTTCGTGCAAATATTCCTTTATTTCATAGCTCGCCCAAACACCACCGCCATGACGCGTTTCGGTCCCTCTCGGACCTTGATCACATAACACATCACATGGGCAGAACACCACTATTTAAAGTGACAGTGCAATTGTTTAAAGTGCTAGACATGGATGAAAGACTCAGTTTCTGCTTAAATGCAGTTATGTCTGTGAAATACAGATCTATCAAGTTTGGCTATTCCTATTAACCTCCTGTGCAAATATTACTGTTAAATACATATTAAAGTGCCAAGTGTGCTTAGATCAAGTGCAAATTCGCATTTCAAGTAAACATTGACAATAAATATCCATTTCATCGAATAAAAGCATCAATAAATAATTAAATTCATTATTATTGATAAAACCATTCCATCATTAAAAATGCAACCCCATTTAAAGGAACCTTTATAAAATATCTGCATGATTAAATAATCTATGCTATGCAAAAGGCCCTCAGGGTTGTTTCCAAAAAACAGATATAGTTTGCTTGAAAAACATGAGTCACATCCGTGAATGGCACATGTGGAGGATTGTAGTTAGCCTCTACCAAAGCAAGAACAATAGAGTTGTTTCTCTTGAATACAGCCCCAGTGGGCATATTCCTATACATCCATAAACTTAACATAAGTCCAACAGTGTAGTGACCACCCTAAACCCCAAGAAAATTGTGAAAAAATAAACATAATAATATACAATGTGAAATGATTAAAATTAATTCATTACTCAAAACGGCCAAAGACTTATTCCTAGTAGACGGACACAAGAAGATATTTACAGTTTTAAAATCACTTTGAACATAGTATATCGATTTACAAAAACGTATAAAAATCTTCTGTTGAATTCAACCCATTAGGGCTCTTGGTGTCCATCTCAAGAATATATTTTGTTTCCAACCTCCTTAATTTAGCGTTTCTGTCACCACCACGTCTCAGGGGTAAAATGCAATCAATAATGTAATACTTCAACAAATCAGACTTTTTTTCGTGAACTGCAGAAAAGTGACGAGCCACGGGGTATGATTCATCCCCATTCTTGATGGCCCGTAGGTGTTGGAGGATTCTCTTGTGAGACTGAGGTCTAGTGCTCCCTACGTATTTCAAACCGCAAGGGCACTCTAATACGTAGACTACATATTCTGATTTACATGTAAGCTTTTTGTCAATTTTCCTCGGTGTACTATGGAATGGGCTGTGGTATTCAGTCTTATTAATGCCCTGCTTACATGCCTTGCACGTTGCACATTTGATGAAGCCCTTACTTTTAGTTAGCCAGTCTGAGGCGGATTTAATTTCCGGGCTACTCGAGACCAAGGTGTTACTCATGGAGTTGGCATTTCTAAAAGTCAGATTGGGGGAACGTGAAAGTCTCTCCCCCAAGACTGGATCGTTCTTAATTAGAAGCCAATTCCTAGTTATAATATGTGTATAAACGTGTGTGTGGGTATATATATATATATATATATATATATATATATATATATATATATATATATATATATATATATATATATATATATATATATATATATATATATATATATATATATATATATATATATATATATATCCTGCCAGGAATCCACATGAGGGGCTGGAATGTAAAGGGGACCCAGGAAGCCTATGGACACCATCTACAACACAGGGCCATCCGCCTTCATTACTCACCTTTACCCCGGCAAACTCAACATGAACTTTGTCTTTACCCACGCACAGTCTATCCCGACCAAGTGTATTCTGGGACTGTGGTCAAGATCTACAACTACAGAAGGCATGTACATAGCCGATCATGCGGCTGAGCTCTCAAACCAAGGGGAGCACGGCAGGACATTTAAAGGTGTGGGTGGAGCAGTACCGTTAATACAGAGGCATCTGAAGAAGGTGATAGCGACGAAATGCATAATGCCGTACAGTCCTATTAAACGACTTCAAATTGTACTCCCCGAGTGGCCTCTTACTTTTCGTGAATGAAGGGGTGTTTTCCCTCTGAAGTAGAGCCGGCCGCGACGTGTGTGCTCACGTCAGGAGCGTGGGGAGGAGCGGCGTCCAGGAGCGCGACAAGGAGTGGCGGACATGGTGCGGGGGAGGAGCGGTGACGTGAGGAGCAGCGGACAGGTCAGCGGCGGTGCGAGCAGCGGACAGGCTGGAGGAGCGGCGGCTGAGGTAAGGGAGCGGCGGACATGGCACAGGGGAGGAGCGGTGACGTGAGGAGCAGCGGACAGGCCAGCGGCGGTGCGAGCAGCGGACTGGCGGGAGGAGCAGCGGCTGAGGTAAGGGGACCCATGTCAGGGCAGGCGGGGGACGGGTTGGGCGGGGGCCCGGGCTGCAGGAGAAAAGAGAATGCAGGCGGGGGTCGGGGCAGGTGGGGGTCGGGGCAGGCGGGGGTCGGGGAAGGCGGGGGACGGGCCAGGCGGAGGCCCGGGCTGCTGGACAATGTCGAGGCGGGCAGGAGTCGGGGAAGCCTGTTGCTCTCGGACAAGGTCGGGACGGCCTGCTAGTACATATATATATATTAAACGCAATTCAAACACAGACCCTGGAGTGCGAGTCGTTTGTGTGGTTCCTGGGAGGAAGTAACTCTGGTCGGGAGCCCTTTCAACCATATATATATATATATATATTACCTACTGGCGGTCGCCAGTAGGTATATATAGTTAGGATTTTTTCTCTATGGGATTTTTGAAAATTCTATGTCTAATAACTTTGGCGTTTGTGGACGGAATTGGCTGAAATTTTCAGGAAAATGGAACATTTTGTTTCTGAGCAGCCCCTGACAATTTGGGGGGGTTTCATCAAGGGGGGCCGAGAAAAAAGGGGGGTCCCAAAACGCGTTTTTCCCATGTTAATTTCCATAGGGCGGTTGGCCTCACTTTTAGCTCGAACGGCTGAATGGATTTGCACGAAACTTGGCAAAATTGTAGGGACTGTTAGCCCGATGTGCCTTTGCTAGGTCTCAATATATGTGCTCCAGTGGATTTTGAGTAATTTAGGTTCAAAAAAATATATATATCTGGGCGGAGCCTAACCACACATCTGATCTGATTGGCTGTCAGCACTTCATCCAAGAAGTGTTGGCAGCCATCTTGGGACCAATATACATGATAGCACCTCATTAAAAAGCATTGTAGTTAATAGAGGGTTTTAGGACTTTAGTTACATTATAAATCATTTGTTGATGGTACCATACTCGTTTTAGGAATTGTGGTGGGTTCTAAGGTGATTTTACCATGTGAAAAAACCTTCTGCTGTGATATCATGAATATTGTTTGAAAGAAAACTAATATCTCATGATTTTCCCAGAGTGGTTTGGAAGGGGATCTATAAGCTAAACTGAAAGCATATTTTCTGTAAATTCACATTATCTTTCTCAGTCATGTGAAAATGAAGTCTGACATTCTCAGTAAAACATGTACATCCAACAAGGACAGAGACTGTCAGTTGATTCCTTTGTGCTCTACTGCAGCCTCCTAAAGTGTTCTAAAGAACAACTAGAGCGCTAACAGTCTTACTTATGACAAAAGTATGGCACACCAGAAGCCATCTTGATTGGAATGAAGTGGTAAGTCTGAAAACACTCAATTTAAAAAGGAACAACATGAGGGGGTTAATTTTGCCATAGAAAGTATGATTAGTGCTTCAGAAAGAAAAATTAGGGATCATTTTGAGTGACTTCTTAAATCCTCTTCTATTTTATTAAAAAAAATTCTGACATGCAGACTGAAACATGCACTTTGAATACCAGCAGCAGACGTCCCTGGTGAGCAGTAGCTTTACTACAGTGATCTAATGTGCAACTAGAGTGCTAACATTCAGAATTTATGGCAAATGTGTGACACATCTGAATGCCTTCTTGATGGAACCAAAGTAAACAAGCATTGAAAATGCAATAGATCTCGCCCTCGTTTAAGTTAAAGCCATTCTGTTTGTAATGAGGTGGCTTTTTAGCTTTGCTTTTATTAGTGTTTTTTCAACTTTCATGTAAATAACATGCATCTGTATGCATATAAGTATATGTATGCATGCATTTATGTTTGTATTTATATAGATATACAGATGATATATGTTTATATATGTATGTATATATATATATATTCACTGAAAAAACCATAGGTTATAGACCATATATAGTTAGGAATTAGCATTTACAAAACCTTGAAAATTCACTGAAAAAACCATAGGTTATAGACCATATATAGTTAGGAATTAGCATTTACAAAACCTTGAAAATTCACTGAAAAAACCATAGGTTATAGACCATATATAGTTAGGAATTCACATTTACAAAACCTTATTTTACTCACACAAAACCATTGAAATTCCATATATAGTTAGTTGCACTAACTATATATCGCGCACCCGCAATCCACTGCTGATGATGTCACATATTACATCATTCATGACATGGTCAGTGACATCACTGATGACATCACTGATGACATCTCAAATGACATCACTGATGACATCACTGATGACAACATCCAGTGACTGTATTTTTCTGTAAAGTTAAAATATGTCTTACATATTGAAGAATGAGTGGATGTATAAGTGTCTGGATGAAGGATTTAGTAGGTGCATGACTGACTGTATGAGTGAGTGATTAAATGTGTCTCACTGAGTGCATGGGTTAGTGACTAAACTGTCTTAATTTATGCATCATTATGTCTGTTGTTCTGTAAACTGTTGCATGTGTTGATAAGTAGCTATATGAGTAACTATATGGGTTATTGATTGGTTGCCCAAGTATTTGTATGGGAGACTGAGTGTATGTGTGGGTGGCTGGGAGGTGTATGACTCTGTGCATAGATGTGTGAGCAGTTGATTCACTAGATGTATGGTTTCAAAAGTGCATGTGGAAACAGCTGTATGGGCGGTTGACTGTGTGCATGAGTGTATTTTTGAGTGAATGGATATCTCAGTGCTACATGTCAAAGTAAGTACATATGTAAAACACAGTACATGTGAGAGTTGACATATATAAATATCTGTGCATAAGAGCCAGTGAATGTGTGAGTGGCTGTATGGATCATTGTGAACTTGTATCAGGGATTGTATAAGAGAGTAAATATGTGTTAGTATATGTTTGAATAAGTAAAGTTTGTATAACTGTATAGTTGAGGAAATGGAGGTGTGATTGATTCTTTGCATGACTGACTAGGTGTGTGAGTAACTCCATGGATGAGTGACAGTCTGTGAGTGTCTGTTTACACTGATTGTATCTAAGATTATATTAGAGTCTGAAGAGTTTCATCGTATTATCACATGAATGATATCATCAGTGATGTGATCAGTAATGTCAAATGAGATGTCATCAGTGATGTCATCAGTGATGTCATTTGAGATGTCATCAGTGATGTCATTTGAGATGTCATCAGTGATGTCATCAGTGATGTCACTGACCATGTCATGAATGATGTAATATGTGACATCATCAGCAGTGGATTGCGGGTGCGCGATATATAGTTAGTGCAACTAACTCTATATGGAATTTCAATGGTTTTGTGTGAGTAAAATAAGGTTTTGTAAATGTGAATTCCTAACTATATATGGTCTATAACCTATGGTTTTTTCAGTGAATCTATATATATATATATATATATATATATATATTACCTACTGGCGATAGCCAGTAGGTATATATAGTTAGGATTTTTTCTCTATGGAACTTTTGAAAATTCTATGTCTAATAACTTTGGCGTTTGTGGACGGAATCGGCTGAAATTTTCAGGAAAATGGCACATTTTGTTTCTGAGCAGCCCCTGAAAATTTGGGGGGGGGTCGTCAAGGGGGGGCCGAGAAAAAAGGGGGGTCCCAAAACGCGTTTTTCCCATGTTAATTTCCATAGGGCGGTTGGCCTCACTTTTAGCCCGAACGGCTGAATGGATTTCCACCAAACTTGGCAAAATTGTAGGGACTGTTAGCCCGATGTGCCTTTGCTGGGTCTCAATATATGTGCTCCAGTGGTTTTTGAGAAAATAACGTTTAAAACAAGATATATATCTGTAACAGCGCTCCGGGCAGCGCTCCGGTTCGCGTACTTTTCGCGTACTTTTCGCGTACTTTTCGCGTAACGGAACTTTGCGATGCGAAGCTGATTGGCTCTCCGGTGTCTGTCAACATTCTAAACAGTCCAGAGCGGCTGCCATCTTGTCTCTCGGTAGGATCGAGAGACAAGAGGAGGCCAAAACAAAGGTGGAAATGAAGGAAAGGGGGCAAGGTAGACCCCTTCTGACCCCCTAGGATTGATGAGGGGGATATTATAGAGCCACGCGGGGCCCCAAAAAAAAAAAAAAAAATCCGATTTTTTCGCCGTAGAGGCGCGCCCCGGTACGCGAACCGGGCAGCTAACCGGGCAGCTAACCGGGAAGCTAACCGGGAAGCTAACCGGCAGTGTAACGGGAGTCTGAGGAGTAGCTGATTGCCTGTCAACATTGTAAACATTCCGGAGCGGCCGCCATCTTGTCTCTCGGTAGGATCGAGAGACAAGAGGAGGCCAAAACAAAGGGGGAAATGAAGGAAAGAGGGCAAGGTAGACCCCTTCTGACCGCCTAGGATTGATGAGGGGGATATTATAAAGCCACGCGGGGCCAAAAAAAAAAAAAAAAAAAAAATCTGATTTTTTCGCCGTAGAGACGCGTCTTGGTACGCGAACCGGGCAGCTAACCGGGCAGCTAACCGGGAAGCTAACCGGCAGTGTAACGGGAGTCTGAGGAGAAGCTGATTGGCTGTTATCATTGTAAACAGTCTGGAGCGGCCGCCATCTTGTCTCTCTGTGGGATCAAGAGACAAGAGGTGGGAAAAAAAAAGGTGTAAATGAATGAAAGGGGTAAGGCAGACCCCTCCTGAACCCCTAGGATTGATGAGGGGGCTATTAAAGTTCCCTGCGGGGCAAAAGAAAAAAAAATTGCGATTTTTCGTGGTAAAGGTGCTTCCTGGTACGTTAACTGGGCAGCTAACCGGCAGCGTAACGGGAGTCCGACATATTGTGTTTTTTGAACGTTTGTGATATGTGCACGTGTGGATTTTGTCTAATTAAGGTTAAAAAAATATATATATATCTTTAAGCGTGTTCTGGCTCGCTTACGTTTTGGGTTTGGTTTGCGCTGCAGAGACGATACGTCACTGTTATGCGATGCATCATGAGGCGTCTCACGGGCTACGTGATACGTCACTTAATAAAGAATATATTTTACAGCTATAGATATTAGCTTTTAAAAAACCAATGAAATTCACAGAAAAAACCATAGGTTATAGACCATATATAGTTAGGAATTTGCATTTACAAAACCTTGAAAATTCACTGAAAAAAACATAGGTTATAGACCATATATAGTTAGGGATTAGCATTTAAAAAACCTTATTTTATTTGCACAAAACCATTGAAATTCCATATATAGTTAGTTGCACTAACTATATATCGCGGACCCGCAATCCACTGCTAATGATGTCACATATTACATCATTCATGACATGGTCAGTGACATCACTGATGACATCACTGATGACATCTCAAATGACATCACTGATGACATCACTGATGACATCTCAAATGACATCACTGATGACATCACTGACATCTCATTTGACATTACTGATTACATCACTGATGATATCATTTATGTGATAATACATCTTCAGACTCTAATATAACCTTAGATACACTCAGTGTAAACAGGCACTCACAGACTGTCACACATCCATGGAGTTACTCACACACCTAGTCAGTCATGCAAAGAATCAATCACATCTCCATTTCCTCAACTATACAGTTATACACACCTTACTTATTCAAATATATACTAACACATATTTACTCTCTTATACAATCCTTGATACAAGTTCACAATGATTCATACAGCCACTCTCACATTCACTGGCTCTTATGTTCAGTTATTTATATATGTCAACTCTCACATGGAGTGTGTTTTACATATGTACTTACTTTGACATGTAGCACTGAGATATCCATTCACTCACCAATATACTCATGCACACAGTCAACTGTCCATACAGCTGTTTCTACATGCACTTTTGAACCCATACACCTAGGGAATCAACTGCTCACACATCTATGCACAGATTTATACACCTCCCAGCCACCCACACACATACTCAGTCTCCCATACAAATACTTGGGCAACCATTCAATAACCCATATAGTTTCTGATATAGCTACTGATTTAAACATGCAGCAGTTTACAGAACAACATAAATAATAATTGCCAAATTAAGACACTTTAATCACTAACCCATGCACTCAGTGAGACACATTTAATCATTCTCTCATACAGTCAGTCATGTACCTACTAAATCCTTCAAACAGACACTTATACATCCACTCATTCTTCAATATGTAAGACATATTTTAACTTTACAGAA
The DNA here is from genome assembly GCF_964263255.1 of Lissotriton vulgaris. NCBI lineage: Eukaryota > Metazoa > Chordata > Amphibia > Caudata > Salamandridae > Lissotriton > Lissotriton vulgaris. Next base: position 444,632,379 of record NC_141697.1, on the reverse strand, counting down.
ACATACAGTCACTGGGTGTTGTCATCAGTGATGTCATCAGTGATGTCATTTGAGATGTCATCAGTGATGTCATCAGTGATGTCACTGACCATGTCATGAATGATGTAATATGTGACATCATTAGCAGTGGATTGCGGGTCCGCGATATATAGTTAGTGCAACTAACTATATATGGAATTTCAATGGTTTTGTGCAAATAAAATAAGGTTTTTTAAATGCTAATCCCTAACTATATATGGTCTATAACCTGTGTTTTCTTCAGTGAATTTTCAAGGTTTTGTAAATGCAAATTCCTAACTATATATGGTCTATAACCTATGGTTTTTTCTGTGAATATATATATATATATATATATATATATATATATATATATATATATATATATATATATATATATATCTTCTGACGTTACCCTGCATCAGAGACGCACTCCTCCAGCCGATAGGTTTCACAACTATTTATTTGCATGGAACAGGATTACAGCTTTGTCTTTAAAATCCATTTTTCCTTACGCGTTTCAGAGCATCCACGCTCTTTCCTCAGAGGCAGATTCAAACACACAGCAGTTCTCTTGAATTACCCACAGTTCCCTGCATGCATTCATTACTTTGAGGCTTCCGGTGTGCTCCTCTTGATAGACTTAATTGCGGTGCATGTCGGAACTCGTAGTTTATATTCCATATTGATTTTTGACCTCCAGTGGACACCACTTCTCCACGGTGCAGAAAACAGGTACGGACCACTCAGGGGACAATGTGGATGATTGAAGTGCTTTTATTTATAAATTTTGGCATCCAGTCAGTCCTGGCCAGTGCCCCAGCATGACGCGTTTCGACAGAACTAGTCCGCCTTGGCTATATATATATATATAGTATGCAATATATAATATATATATTCACCTAAAATCCAAAGGTTACGGACATTATAGTAGGACAGTGTCAGAGTAAGTAACATTTTAAGTTGATGATTCAAGAGGATGGCAGACCTAGTCATTGTTAGTTATCTGTTCTGCCTCTGATTACTGAAGGTTGAAGGGGCTGAGGTGGGGTCAGTTGTGTATGAGGCCAAAATATATGCAGCTAGGTTTTAGGGGCCGTGCACATTTTTCGGTAGGCCAGGTCAATGCACCTGGGTTGCTAGCAGAGCTCATGTACAGTAAGTTGCATTTTAATTAAGAAGGGCTTTATTGAACCAGTGTGCAACCCCATCCTTTGTAAGTTGCATTTTAATTTTGTTGAGTCTGGAAGTCTGCATGGGCATGGGTGAAGTCTGATGCATGTTAGATCAATTTCTCAGATGTGTTGGCCACGAGGTCTGAGGCAGGGCCATTCATATGTCAGATGAGTGCCTTAGAGAAGGGCGTTGGGGTGTCACAATCTGCGTATCACTGGGAGTAGAGGGAAAAGGATGGGAGTTTTCAGTCAGGATAGTGACTCTTGAAGCTGTGGTGCCTGTTAAAACCATCTCTCAGTGTATTGAACTGTTGTATCCATTTATTTTGAAAAGTCTTCTTTCAATAGGAAACTTGTCCATTACCTTTGTGTACTGTAATCTTTTGACTTTAGATGCCATGTTGGTTTCCCAGAAATGTTCATTCACTTGTGCTGCTTGGCTGGATTCTCCAACATAATAACCATATCCTAAGCATTTCATATACGTGATTTAGTATATCACATTCTCTGATACACAGGTACATTTTCTGTTTATTTTGTTGTATCAGAAGTGTGACTGTACTGGCTGATTAAATACCTTCTGTTTACGCAAATTATACTTAAATTCTCCATTAATAGTCATTGTATATTGATTTTTATAATAAACATTATTTTGAGTGTGGGTAGTTGTTGGAATATAAGCAGGGGCATATCTGGGAAGACCTTATGCCTTGCTGTAGAATGAGTTGCAATCTGCCAGCAACCGTGTTGAGGGTTTTTAACTGTGGGTTGTATGTTATTACTGAACCTCATTTTCAGCCTCCTCTGCTTTGTATTCCAAGATCCTGGGTGCTCATCGAATTTATGTATCCACACTTTTGTGATTTTGCCCATGTTTTATGAATCTCAAATCCTTCGTGGTTGCATCCCACTCTAATATGTCTGAGGTCATGCACTTGAATCATAGACGCTGGCTGAATATTGTCGCATTCTTTGTTTGTTTCAGGTGAAAGCTGTCACTCTTCAGGTACCTTGCTTCGTCTGTTGATTTCTTGTGTGGTGTGGTGTGCATCTAGTTGTATTTCATTGTTTTCATGGTGTCCAGAAAATGTGCTATGTGTGATGAAAAGAAGTTTAAGACTAATGGTTGGGTGAAATTCATCAAATCTTCTGTGGAGCTATATGCCACCCTGTACTACAAAAGTCTGAATCATGACAATATGGACTATTTAGTGAAGTTATCACAATGGTCTGTAATAACAGGTGGCAAGTTGGTCCATACAAGACCCAAGACCGAAATCCCTAGAAATACAGGCACCCTGTGGGACATGCCAGCTGTAACTGGACATCACCCTTGTGGACAATGTGCAGCATGCCCTCAGACCCGTAAATCCACAACACTCAATATTGGTACAGAACATCCTTGGGAACAGCGGAGGTTCACGAATTGTAACAGTTCCAACCTCATTTACCTAATCAGCTGTCCCTGTGAGAAAAAGTATGTGGGTATGACCACGAGAAAAGTGAAGACTAGGATCTCAGAGCATAAGAGTTCAATACTCTGCAATAAACAAACAACTCGCATGACAAAACACTTCTTAGAGGCACAACATGCTCCTACAGATCTACAATGGACCGTGCTGGAACAGCCTATGATCCCTAAACATATCACTGATGTCAGCACTTTTCTACATTGCAGAGAACAGAGATGGGTGCACAAACTTCCAACCGATATCACGGGTCTGAATGAAGACATCCCGTGGATGTCTCTGTAAGTCACGATATACAGGATACAAGTTCTGCACTTATCAACCAGATTGTTCTCTATAATATCAATTTGGCGCAGAATTATTTCTGTTTTCATAATACACTGACTACCAGTTTATTCCCATTAGCTTTTCTACCATTGAGTTGATACTTCACCTAGGGACTACATTACATCAAGGGCTGAAACCATGAATCCATAAGAATGGCCCCTTATGAGTGTTACATTTGTGCCACTGCTATATCTTTGCCATCACATATGTATTTCCATTATTTGAGAGGATGATACAAGGGCAGGTCCTATGAAATAGCTTGTTTTCGAACAACAGGGGCGAAGAATTATAAATAAACTACAACTCCCATCAACTTTGTAGTTCCTAATCGAGCGCTACTACGTGCAAAGGGGCGAAGAATTGTAAACTACATCTCCAATGAATTTTGTAGTTCCAATGCGCGTTTCCAAATCGCGCGCTACCGTGTGGCCCACGTGTCTGCTTACTGACGAATAGAGAAGCTACGCAATGATTCCGTGTGATATCACGGACTACATTTCCCTTGCACCTCTGTTCTTGCCGCGCACTCTGTGACGCGCGTAATCACGCTGCACACGTGTCGCTCCTTAGACCAATTACACTCCGGTTAAATATCCCGCCTCCTGTCCAGTCGGTACCTCCCACAGTCAGCCTAGAGGAAGGCGCGGAGTACCGACGGACAGGTAAGCGGGGCTGGGCAGGCACGGAGGCAATGTGTGAGTGTGCTGGCTGCATTTTAGATAAAATCACGATCGGCCTTCAAATGCTTAAAACGGCTTGACTCTGCAAGAGGCAGAAGATGCAGGACAGGCACGAAGGCAAGTTAAGAATGCACCGGTTTCACTTTAGATAAGATAGAAATCGCCCCGTACATGCTCTTAGCAGATTGACTCCTCAAGAAATATAACACGCAGGGCAGGCACGATAGCAAATTGGGATGGTGCTTGTTCCACTATAGTTGAGATCGAGATCGCCCATTCTATGCGCAAAGCGGCTTGACTCTTCTAGAGGCACAACACGCCCGGTTGTACAAACTGAATAAAGAGATTAGTTAGACCTCCTTTAAGCCCACGGCTGAGTAATACAGGGAACTAACAACATTATATACTTCCCTTGACTTAATGGCTGAGGGAATATGTGTTTTCAGACTGAGTTCTAGCGAACCTTTCCTCTTTCATTTCTTTTTCTGTCCACATTCATTAGAGCGGTGCTCCATTTGTACCTGAGCTGTTGCCGGGTGAGGTGGAGAGTCCATTCCCCAGATCATGGGTGAGTGTTTACAATTTTGGTTAAACCCAGGATATGTGCACCTGGTTCAATGAGTTGATTGCTGTTACAACCACTGACCATAAATGTTTGGCACATAATTGAACATCACGAGATTATCTCTGTGCATTTGCAGCTTTCGTCACTAACTGTGTGTATTTTGTATTTACATGTGTGTTTGTCTTTTGTTAACTGACTGGATCATTTCAACCGGTGTTCTCAGGTGATATGATTTTTTATACACACTATACACTTCAATATTAGCAGTAGCACTCTATTAACAACAAGGTCCTGATGAAGCAGACTGGTATCCTTTGAGCCAATGAATACTGCAGAAACATGTCGACCTAGATAAGACCTCAGTAGTTATTTGTTATTACTACTTGCACTGTTTTTTAACCTTGGGTGTGGGTAGGACCCCAATAAACTCTTTTTCCACTCCCACAACCCAATATTAATTTTTTCACTATCACACGCTACAGCGAGCACCTAATGCACTGCTTATCTATATATTTTCTTGTGCCCCCTGATACCACCACATAGTCTATACTCATACACCCTGTATTCCTTCACATTTTGATTAGGCCACAATCTACCTAATCCTAAGTGGTTCTTTCCACTTCCTTCGGGTGAAGGATCCCAAGTGATGTAGGGCTGTACAGGATGGGTATCTGATGGGAACATATTTTTCACCAAGAATCGTTTGGATTCAGGGATTGTGTTCTTTTAATACACACACTGTCATTTAGATAGCTGCACAAATTTCTTGTTGACCCATTGTTACACTTTGTTTTTTCAGTATTTGTAGGGATTGTAACAATGCTAGGTCATTAAATACTCCCACACATGCCCCCTTTTGTATTATTTTTAACTTTCCAGCTGTGCCATGAACAAGTTTTCAAACTGAGTAGCCATCCTTGTTCCTATAGCGTCATCAGTTAGTTGGAGTTCTATGTATTTTCTAAATATTAAACAGTTGTAGGTCTAAAGCAATCTTATGCACTTGACTGCAGTATTAGAAGCAGACTTTTAAGCTCAAAGCTAATTTTTGCAAGCCTTTATTCCATACTTTTGTGGAATAGTAGTGCACAGTGACTCTACATAATGGTTGACAGTAATGTTCCATTTGGAAGTAGTTATTCACAATCAGGAGGTGAAAAACGATGTTTCACTATAAGGCATCAAAGTAAATGGTATAATCGCGAAATGTTAAACATTTGTGCAAAACCTGGCACAATGTATACAATATACTGGGATCCCTCTTTATTTAGGGATCTTAACCCCTTCGCCGCGGGGCTAATTCCCCCGCGGTGCGGGGGGAGGGGGGCCGCGCACGGCGCCGCGGTGCTGATGACGAGCCCAGGCTTGTCATGCAGCACGGTGCTCGTGTGCTCATGACGAGCCTGGGCTCGTCATGAACCCGCCCGCGCAATGGAACGCTCAGCACAGCGGGGGAATTAGCCCCGCGTGTGAGCGTTCCACGGCTCATGACGAGCCCAGGCTCGTCATGAGCACACGAGCACCGTGCTGCATGAGGAGCCTGGGCTCGTCATCAGCACTGAAGGGGTTAAACAAAGAGAGTACTAGTGGGAAGACCTAACTAAGATCAAGGGTATTCCCAAAAAATAACAAAGGGCCCAATTACGAGTTTGGCAGTCCATGGGAACGCCAAAGTTGCAGTGGAGGTGTGGTAGGGGTCGGACCAGCTCACCAACGGGCCAACCACTGTATTACAAGTACTGAGTTCAGACATTCTGTGGACCACTGCAACCTCAAGGGACCCGCAATCCCTGGCAGTGGTGCAGCCATCTTGAGGCTGCAATATGCTTGGTGATGCCACTGTGGCACCGGCAAGCATATCACCGCCAGCAGTTCCTACTCCATGAATCTGCTGGTGGTGAGGAAACAAAAGGGGCCCTAGAGGGCCCCCTCTTGCCTCATGAATGGGGGTGCATGCAGGGAAACACTTTTGTACTATCCTGTGTGCATGGACTGCACCTTATGTGGTAGCACCAAAAAGGTTGAATCATTCTTTTAGACAACTCTTATGATGTCATGTTTTTCTCACTTCAGATTTACTGATCTTTTTCAGGTATGCCACTTTGTACACAGAATTCAGGATAATGTGGCTTAATTGAAGTCCTCTTGCAACATTCTCCAATCATCAGACAAGGGCTTGACAGTGAGCACATTATTACTGATGTGTGTGTAGATCTGTAGTCAATGACTCTCCGCCATTTTTCTGTGTCATATTTAAAATTTTGATAACGGAAAGAAAGAAATATTACATCGATGCTCATGTTAATAATTATAAAAAAGTGAATTGAGAGCCTATGTCTAATGCAATGTCATTATCTATAGAAATATATTTTTCAGTTAACATGATTACAGTGAGTGAAGAAAGAAAACACCCACCGGTTGAATAGTATTCTTGGGGATTTATTCCTGTCACATCCTGCAGTGCGGGTCACTTACCTCAACATTCTGAGCAATGCTATTATGAGATGAAAAACATTTCATCTACCTGGCTTGGTGCTGCCATAATCCTAATCTTCAAAAAAGGAAATAGAGACCCGCCCTCTAACTATAACCCATATGTTTATTGGATAAGAGTCAAAAAATATTCCGAAGGCAAGTCCTGGCAAGGCTACAAATGTGTGTCTCGGATAGACACATTTCAGAAGATCCACAGACAGGCTTTAGGAAAAAGTCAGCACCCTCAACCAGGTTTTTCACTTGCAGTACTGTGCTGGAAGTATGTCACTCTGAAGAGGGATCGCTTATATGTTGCATTTATTTACATGAAGTCGGTCTTTGACCTGGTACCAAGAGATAACTTATGAAAGGCACTGGATGCTTATGGAATACCTGGAGATCTTTTCTGGATCTTTAGAATCTTTCATACTTATACTTTTTCAAGGGTGAGGTGGAACATGGGTGGTGACCTAACTGATAGTATCACTATAGACGGGAAGTAAAGCAGGGATGTGTACTTGCCCCGACACTCTTTAGGCTTTATATTAAAGGGACAGTTAAATGGTTATCTGGATGTACTCATAACACACCCACGTTGGCAGGGGTACCACTACCGATCTTAATGTTCACAAATGATACTCTACTTACCTCTAGAACTCCCATGGACCAGCTGTTGGAATTGGACTCTTTTGCTGATTTTTGCAAAAAGAGGTGCCTTGAAATAAATCTATCAAAACTGAAATTTCTGGGGATAAGTACACACAGATTATTTTGAGCTAGAAAAGATATTGAAGGCTCCACAATAGACCAGGTCAAACACTTTTCCTATTTAGGAATACGATTGTTGTATACCATGACCGGAGGACATACATTTGAGAAAAGCAAAATAGCTCTTAACCAGAGAGCACTCCAGATTGGGAGAAAACACAAGGCAATAATGAGTGGTGCAGCATCACAGGCCTTCCAAATATATAGAGCTACAGCGGTGGTGTCAGCTATCTTTGAGGCAGAGGTATGTGGGTACACTAATTTAACTGCTCTTACAACTGTAGAGAACACATTTATTAGGGGCTTGCTGAATTTACTATTAAGCACACCACTTGTTCCCCCGAGGCTGGATCTAGCTCTAAACCCTTTCCATATGGTGTCTCTTTTAATGCCACTGCTATACTGGGTGAGGGTATGGTCACCCCGGAGTCGATTCCTTATAGGGACTCTTTAATAGATCTAATCTCCTGTGATAAAGAAGTCCATATCTAATGGCTGAAAAATGTTAGGAAGCAGTCTAAACTGCAAAAAATTGGGAGAACTATGGAATTTGCAGGCAGAAGTTGCCAATGGCATTAACCAGAAACGGAAAAGATTTACTGGGAAAACGCTATGTTGCGGATCTGGCTTGACTATATAGATGTGAGCCTGACTGGACAGTTCCTAAACTACAAATGTTCACCTAAGTTTGAGGTTTACATGGATAGAATGTATTCTCCACTAGCATAATGTCCGTATGTGCAGTTTATATTTGGTACATTACACTAAGATCATTAACATCCAAGCGGGACAAATCAGGCTGCTCCCCAGAACATTGCCCTTATTGTCTGCTGGAAAAAGAATCAATAGACCATTTTCTCCTGTTTTTCCCCAGCTACTCACTGCCATGTAAGAAAATTACTATTGCAGTCGGTAAGCTGGAAGGGATAAGGCATCACTGGGAAGCTTTAAGGCTTCTAAAAAGTGACTCGAAGGAAACAATAGTCTTTGCAGAGGCATGTTTCCTACAGCGGGCTTGGGATATTAAATCAAAAAGGTTGCTTTCAGGGATCCCTTAAACTCATATGAACATCTAAGAACTGTGGGGCATATTATCAAGGGGGTTTATCTCCACTTTTTTGGCTTTAAAAGCCAAGAAAGCGGTGATAAAATTATCTCCCTATTACCTAGCTGTCGCTAACACCAGTTAGCGACAGCTAGTAGGAGATAGCGACCATCTTGGGCCCCGCTTTGCAAGTCAGTGATATTTATCACTAATGACATGCAAAGTGGGCGTGCCAAGATGTTAGCGACTGGAAACAGTCGCTAACATCGCTATCTCCTATTACCAACTTTTGGAGATATTCGCGCTAAGCGCGAATATCTCCAAAAGTTAACACCTGCCCCTGAGCAGTTCTTAGCCCTGTTATCCAATGATAGGTGGATAACATGGCTAAGAGCATTAGCTCGGTAATGCATGAATATCGCGGAGTTTTCAGCGATATTCATGCATTTCGGCCGATTTTTATCGCTTAGGAGATAAACCTTGATAATAGCAAGGTTCCTAAGCGATAAAAATCGCCGCAGCTCGGCGATAAAAATATCGCCGCTAAACCAACATAGCGATAATTATCGCTAGTTGTTGGTAATATGCCTCTAAATTTTATACTTGTATTTATTTCTATCTCCTGTGCTTAAGTGAGTTGAGATGGTTGATTGAGCCGTTTATAATGCTTAGAAACCTTAGAAAAAGTAATCCCCATCAGGAAAATTCGTCATGTGTATTTGTATCTTGCAATTATGCGGTTAAAATTAGGTAGCCTGAAACCCTGTTCAACGCTGCTATTTTGGTTCCCAAAGTTTGACATCAACTGTGTTTTATGAGGCAGTATTGGAATTTTATTATGCTTCAATTCATAGAACAAGCTTATAGTGGCATTTACAAGGTACTAGGGCTCACATATTCTCCTGCTGGTCTGGAGAACATAGACAGCATAACAGACCCCTTTTAGACTACTTTTAAGTCTTCTTAGAGGTTTTTGCTGCTTTTGGTTTTACGTATTTAATTGGGAGGATAAATTGACAGTCACTTGGTATTAGCTTAATCGTCGAAAACTGTTCTTGTGTTCTGCAATGTATTCATTTCATTATGTATTTTAACTTATTTTATCATGTATTGTATTGCTGGTTGCACTTTTATGGTCATTAGACCAAAATAACGTCTATAGATTGATTGATTGACAGATTTCAGTGGGTGCATGTGTCTTTCCTGATTTGGAGCGGGTGTAGCTTCTACCTACATTTCTGATATTTGCCTGTATGAAAGTCGCTCATCCCCTAACCAGATATGTCTCATTGCTAGTTTCTTAACCACAGATCTCAGTAGGATTTCACAAAAACATTTATTTTATTTTGTAACGTTATGAGGAAAACAAGCTTGTATCTAGCCATTGATTGGAAATTTCAGTTTTGCTTTATTTCACAGTAATAAAGGATTCTGGTGCAATGTATGACTGGCAGAGGGGAGCAATATATAGAACAATGTGACTTTGCATTGTTTCTAGTGCTATATCCAAATAACACATGCCCTACGGTAACTCAGGCAGCTCCTGAACAGTCGGAGTCCATCTTGACTCTTTGTATTTTTGCATTGAATTTTATGTTTTTGTACAGTAAATTTACCTTGCGCTTCATGTCAACCTGTCATTATTACGATTTAGATTGATCCCCAGCAATTCCATTTTACAGCATCAGTATGTGTTCCTTGAAATTTGGGATGGCACTATCCCAACTTGTAAACAGAAGGTGCTGCAGCGTGCAGTATATATCAGGTGTTATATTATATAATTTTCAGGGTTCCGCACTATGAATTTCCACACCTTAGAATGAATGACAGTTACTATCACGTGTATTCTCATATTCAGAGCTACAAAACTCAGAATATTGTGGTATTTTCCTGGATACATTCTTCCAGGTTCCTCCTGTCAGAATTAGTGTGTGTGTGTTTGGGGGGGGGGGGGGGGGGGTTTGTGGCATTTTTGAACTACTTAACAAGCATCCCAATGTGGCACAAACTTCACGAGGTACAAGCCCGCAAAAAGGGAGGGCTTTAGTCTGGCTGCCCCTGTCTTTTTTCGACTCTGAGCTACTGCTTCTCCTTCCCCCTAATCACACGATTGTAAAAGCAGAGGACAGCGGACAGTGCCATATCTCGGCCTGTATGGGTCATACCTCTCTAGACAAAGCACAACACTAAAGAACAGAATTTTTCTTAGGAAAACTCTACTTCAGCAGCAGTTGTTGTATTCTTGGTCATTGTTAAGTGCGGCATTAGCCAAGAACTTTTGATTTTATTAAAATTGTTTGTCAAATATATTTATTTACAGGGACTTTTGCCAGCCCTCTTCATCAATTGGTCTGGTATTGTATCATTCATGTTTTTCTTTCGCCCACTGAACATACATAATGGGGTAGTAGTTCAGCCCATATCAGCAATTGTTTAAATTTACTGTGAGTAATATCAGTCTGCCCTTTCATAAGGAGCACATCAGCAGACAAAGTAATTCCCTCCAGTGGCAAGGATTGCTATGGCAATGTATTCTCTTTGAGGTCCAATTTTTTTTTTCTGTTTGACAATATTTTTTTTAGGTTGTCAAGGACCCAGTGCCTTCCCTAATACTTCAGTTTCTCAAACACCATGGCAAAACAATATAAGCAATGAGAGTCAAAAGGTTGGAACCTAACACCAGACCCATTGGCTTTGCAAATGATTGTAATAATTTCTGCCTGGTCCTGAACCCCAAATAATGTAATTAAAACAGCCCTTGTGGCTTACAAAAAGGGAAGTGAACTTGCTAATGTCTGCCAATTTCTACACATCTTGTTGAAATCTCTTTGATGCACACAGTAAGAGTTTTTTCAATTTTTGCGAAAACAGCAAAAGGCAACTCAAGCTTCTTCTACCATAAGGGTCCTCCAAGTTTAAAACACGTTGCCTGTATACTAGTATCCTAAATCATAATCGTCCTCTTTTGGTATTGCTTGAAATAACAAACTGTCCCAAATAACACCCAGCCCCTTACCAAAAACACTTTTAAAAGATAGGAGGACCACTCTGACCACATCACTCTGTTCCCTAATCCATTCCCCTTGCTTTCAGTTCTCCTGTTATGTTGGAAGTGCGATCAGCAAAAAAATAATTCCATACATTTGGTGGAGATGCGATACCCTTTGGTTGGTTTACCTGTTTTTCTAACATATATAACAGAGATAGTCATGACCCTGTGAACGGTTCCCACAACCTCAGGGACAATTTTTCTAGACTCTATGGGCCAGACGTAGGAGCCCTAATACCGCTCGGAAATGGCCGATTTCGGCCGTTTCCGACCAGTATTAGGGTTTTCAGATGTAGAGGGCTGAAAAATACAGAATCGGTATATTTACTGATTCGGTAAAATTGCCGATTCGGTAAATTACCGAATCGGTAAATATACCGATTCTGTAATTACAAATGTAGGTGGCACAGTTTACAGTGCCACAGGCCCTTAAGAGTCGGTATTTTACCACACAATCCTAGTGTGTGGTAAAATACCGAATTCAGGTGTGCATGCACATCTGTGCATGCACACCTGTGCAATGTGGCACACGGACATGCCCTTAGGGCATGTATGTGTGCCACATTGCACACAAGCCTGTACTTGGGGTGCTAGAGGGTGTCAAAGTGACACCCCCTGCACCCTTGCAGGATTCGGTATTTACCGATTCTGTAAATACAGAATCGGTATTTCCCATTGATTCCTAAGGGCTTCAAAGCCCATATGAATCCATGGGAAATACCGATTCTGTATTTACAGAATCGGTAAATACCGAATTTTACAGATTCGGTAATTCAGATTTTAAAATTACCTAAATCTGCCCCCTTCCCATTTACAGACTCTTAAATACCGAATCGGTAAAATTCGGTATTTAAGAGTCTGTAAATGGGAATTACCTACATCTAGCCCTAAATCGGCTATAGATATGTTAAAGAGTGAACCCTCAGTCAGTTCTACCAATACCAGGGTAGCTTTATTCCGAATGCCCTAATATTCTAATAACTGTATCGAGAGTAATGCTTATTTTTGTATTTTAACAAAAACATAATACATTTCTCTGTAGACTACTAGGAGTAAAAAAACACCGACCTTATTTGTAGTAGAAAATGACAGTCGAAAGATGTACAAAATGATGATCCTGATAGAATCAACACTGTTATTGTCTGTTAGTATAGCTAGTATCCCTATATGTTTTTTCCAATTTATTCTATACTTTTCCAAATTAGGTTTCCTCTAATTTATTTCATGCCTTAAAATGCTTATTTATTTATAGTAGTTACAAAAAATATTAATAAAGGTTGTCAAAAAACATTTATTTGGAGGCTTCTATAGTGACAGAATTAGAGTTTTCTGGTGCAACTACACTGTTACTTTCGATTTCACAATTCACACGATATGTAGAAATGGGTGAATGGGAGTAAAGTATATACACTAAGAACGTTACAATTGGTATCCTACTTCCAAAGTGTAAACGTGTGCCATGAATTAAGTATGATTGTGGCTGGGAGCCAGAATGGGTCAAAATCAAAAGGAATCTCTTGGGGTTGAGACAATAGGAACAAACTAAACCTAGCTTTGATTAGAGCACGAGGCGACGCAATGACCATGGGAATATATTATGACAAACCCTTCATTGGCTCTTTCAATTTGGGTTTCCAATTTGATACAGCTTTCTCCTTTAAAACTCAAGTCAATAAAGTTTCGGCATCTTGCTTTGGAAAGCTTCGAATGAATAAAAAAATCGTTCCCTTCCTCCCATTTGATTCACGTAGGACGGTGAATCATGCCCTAATTACGTTCCACTTGGACTACGGAAATAGTCTGTATGTAGGAGCCCCGGCATATCTCATTAACCGTCTTCAGACAGTGCAGAATTCCGCGGCCAGGCTGATTTGTAATATTCCTTATCGACATTCCATAACACCTTACTTGGCTAAACTGCACTGGCTACCAGTGAGGTACTGCATACAGTTCAAGGCCCTGGTCCTTGCCTTTAGGGCTCTCAACGGACGAGGCCCTGCATACTTGAGGCATAGACTTAAAATGACACAATCGGCACGTGACCTCAGATCAAATCATCTTCGCCTGATGCATGCCCCACGTTTTCATCTTGCAAGCACTGGGGGCCGGGCCTTTGCTGTGATCACATCCAAACTTTGGAATCAACTACCGATGGAACTTAGATTTACTACATCTGAGCCTCTCTTTCGGAGGAAACTTAAGACCTGGTTCTTCTCCATGATCTATCTCTCACCGAATCCCTCTGGTTGCCGTTCGTCTGCAGCGCCGGGACACCCCCGTTGGGGTAGCCGCGCGCTTTACAAGCTTCTAAAATAAATAAATAAATTGGCTCTGTGTCATAGACTTCAGAATCTCAAGTGGATAGAGTTTTTCCATTTACAAATGGACAGGACTCAGGTGAGGAATTTACCACACCAGTTAAATACCACAGCATCTGGATTAGGTATGTATTACCAGTTGCCATAACTACCTCATATTCTTAGTTTTCACTTGGGAATTAGATAATGTGTGAAATTTTTTGTGAAGCACCGAATTCAGACGTTTTACTTTTTTACCTGCGCAATGTCCCATAAGAAATTTCAGCAGGCTTGACCTCCTGAAATTCATCAGGGGGAAACTGTGGAGGTGAGATATTTATTGCACAACTCAGGATTGTTGGTTTCACGTACAGATCTAAATGTAATCCCCAGCTTGCAATCAGGGCCCCTGCTGCAAGTGAGAGGAATGATGGAATGTTTCCTTAAAAGAAGGCTAGGGGTGGCACTTTGAATTTTCTTTGAGGTTGCTGATTTACACCTTGCTTTTTAGCGAGGAAAGAGTCGTGGCTCTAAAGTGAAGTGTAATAACATATCCTAAAAAATATTTCCAGAGCAACATGACAAATAAGTATGAGGTCCGTCAATCCAACAGGGCCAACGGTGTCATCCAACGCAAAACAATGAGAGTAAAGTGAATAAAGATCCAAAGTATACAAAACACCAGATGGGTTTAAGTGTCCCAAACACTTTTATTGTTTCTTTTGATATTCATTTTCTGCGAGATCCAAGAATGAAACAGCCGACACCCGTTTTGTCGTATTTGACGACTTTTTCAAGGCTTAGGAAATTTCGAGTAAACACATCTATTAGGAAAGTGCATCAAGCAATTAAAACATCGATCAGTTGCTTCTACCTAGGAGCCCTGAGGACAGAAGTCAGGAGATATGGACCAATTTCAGAAGAGCCAGAAAGTTTTACCCAATAATGTTCAAGGCGAGAATTTGGACAGTTATAGCTTTAACAAATAGTGACTGGCAACGTTATGTCACAGTGGTAGCGTAGGCCATGATAAGCCTGGTATGTCACTATTTGTTAAATAGTCCTAATTAGATGTACATTTTATGGCTCTTCTGAGCTAGGTCCATATCTCCTGACGCGTTAGAAGCAACTGATCAATGTTCTGAATACTTTATGCACTATTCAAATAGATGCATTTGCTGAAGATTTCCTCAGCGTTCAGAAAGTCGTCAAATACGGCGAAGCACATGTCGGCTGTTCTATTCCTGGATCTCACAGAAACTGAATGTCAAAAGAACCAATAAAAGTGTTTGGAACACTTGAACCCATCTGGTGTTTTGTTTACTTTGGATCTTTATTCATTTGTCTCTCATCGTTTTGCATTGGATGAAACCTTTACACCTGTATATTTTGTCCATTTTAGCGCCTCTGTTTGTTTAGGGCAGTACATATCCATTGGGCAAAGGTTGGGATCAGTTCCTGAAGACTAGTGATGTGTTGCTGCAGGATATGGATAAGTCAGGAAGTTGGTTTTATAGTGGCCAGAGTAGATATAGGATGTCCATCTCAAAGGAAAACTGGATTAGGATGCAAGAGATAAATTACCTCAATCAAACCTTCACATTTAAGATTATGATCAAGCGCCTACCAAAAGCACAGAGAATAATAATGTTGAGTGACTACCACTGGAACTGTAATGAAACAATAGAGTTTTCCCAAGACACAATACATCAGATGCCAGTGTAGGCCACCTCAAACTCAAGTTTGTGTCTGATAGTGCATATCTCAAATGATGTGAATTGTACTGTTGGACCAGTTATCAGATTGCTTGCTTTAACTTTACCCATGATCACATGAAACAGGCTATTTGAACATCATACGACATTGGAACGTGGTTTGTCACACAAGAAAGATGGAGGTTGGATTTGGCTGCCGGACAGGTTTACCTTCTTCACCCTGTGTGAATGCTAGTTTAAACAATCCCTAGAACTAGAGTATTTACTTAATGCACACTCTGCCCTGAATTGCATGTGCCATTACATTACAGCAGATTAGCATTTATAAAGAACCTACACACCAAGGTAGTTCAACCCAACCATTTGATACTAAACAAAAATGCAATTTCCACATACCTGACCCCTATCTCATTTTACCTAGCTAATGATTCATATTCATGGACGCACAATGCCACATTTCTGTAGTAGCTGCTCATCATCAACTGTGTATATAAAAACGATTCGAAATTGTTTATTATGTTGTAAAGATTTATTTCTACGCCATATAAACACCAATTATTGGGCACATGAAAAAAACAGAAAACATGCTTTGTTGGATTACGTTAAAAATATAAAATGAGGTCGAAGAGAAGCAGAGAATAGGTCACATATTAAAAAATAAACGATGGTGGAAATAAGAGTGATTTATTCAGTTGCTGGCTTAAAAGTAACAGTGGGGAGGGGTTTTAGTATAAAATGAGTAAAGAATCTCGGTGAAGAACTGTGGAAGCCACTCAGAAACAAGGATAATTGGGAACCAGGGAAGAGACTGACAGTATCCAAGAATATTATGGGAAAATACTGTTTGTAGCTAATGGTAACTAATGGTAACTAATTGACACGTTTTGGGACTCTGTAAGGAACGACATCAAAATCAAAGAACATTTTTTGCGTATTTGTTTTGATGTGAGATGATCTTACCGAATGCTTATTGAATCTTAACCGAGAGCTTAGAAACCTGACACTGGCCCTGAATTTGAATTGGAAGGACAAGCCAACTTTTCAGATAATTGAACCACGGGCCTGTATGATAGCTGAGAAAGCGAGCGCCTGTGGAGGCATGGGGTTGCATTAAACACATGGAGCTCCACTCGCTCTGCTCACATTCATTAAGTGTTAACAAGACAAAGAAGTGTTCTTTCCATCATTTTAAATACTAAGAAGGTTTACTTAATTTTCTCTAAGATAATATGAGACTTAAAAATGAAATTTAAATGTTAATCAGACAACTGATGCCTCTAAAGCTTTGTTAAACATAATGGCTGGGGAAATTATAATTTGCTCTGCATTTAAATCTGTGAACTGTAAGAACACCAGGGAGGAGTTGGTTTTAACGCAAAAAAGAAAATATTCTGCATATGTTTAAATTTTGAAGAGGCGGTGAACATTTTTAAAGAGAAAGGACAGGATTGCTAAGACAATAGAACTGTGGAAATGTCAATTTGAATACTTCAATTACTTAGAATCGTTATCTAGCTAATAAACTCCCAAAAACAAACATTTAGAATTGAGGTAATATAAATCACCTTGAGATATGTCTAGAACCGGCCTCCTCGAGTGCACTGACTTGCCAGCGGCTGAGGTTAATTGAAGAATCCCACCCATTACCTTGTTGTTCCCCAGTGCAGTGTCCTAAGTGCAATGGGCACGTCCTGTTGTGGATCTGGCGCTCATTGGGCCACACAAATTACACCAATGTCTAGAGTAATTTCTAATGCTGCGATTAATTCAAGATTTTCAACCATCACCTATTTATTTTCCTCAGTGTTTAGAAACAGTACTGATAGTTTCAATATGTCACGCACTGGGGCATGACATATTGGTAATCAGGGCTCGAGCAGCCAAACTTATCAAAGATTGTGGGGTCACATCCTTGAAACGTATTTTATTGCGATGTAGCATTACAGTTCATACAGCATTTTGTAGAATAATACAAATTCTCATTGAGTTTATGTGTCCACAAAGCCTCCCCTTATTTATTTTTATGTGCATTTATTTTATTATACATTTTCTTATAACTGCAAACTTTGCAAAGTATATTTTTGGGAGTGCAGTACAAATATTATCACTAACAACCTCATAATCGAAGTCTTAATAATCCATATCTGAAGGCAAACAGTTGTTTAAGTCTGAATCTGGGTTTATTTAATAAGTTATTCGGAATATTTGTATATTGGTTACAAGGCCAAAGAGCATCAGAGCGTTTCACATGGATTAGGTTTGGGTAACTACAACAAGTTTGGATAAGAAAGTCAGAAAGCAATAAAATACTTCAATGAAGCTAATGAACAAAAACAATAGTGTCCGGAAATTAAAAAGCAAGATGCAAAGTGGAATTGCAACTTCCATTCAGGGAGTAAAAAATGGCTTATGTCTGGAACCTCGAGCATTGTCTTGTTGCATATGGATCCCTATAGCAGAGCTAGACTGAGATTAAAGTCCCCGGAGAGCATGTTCTATCCAGCAGACAAGCTAATGGTAAATCGAGTATGTAAAAGTAGGGAGAGTAAGTCTTTGCAGGGAATTGATCAGGGTAAAGACTTGATAAATCAGTTCCATTGAAATGGAGGCAGTAAGAGGTGATTGACGGCCACCATCATGCAGATCAGACATATGACTAGATGGCAAGAGGGTGTGGCCTAACGGCCAGAGCTGTCGACTTTCGAGCTGGGGAACCAGGTTGAAGTCTTGGCGATGATTTTGGGCAAATCACGTAATCTCCCTGTGCCTACCAAAGATAAATGTGTCCTTGTGTAATGTAACTGGTGCTCATGTAAAGAGCTCCAATACCTTTGGGTCGAGTTTGTGTTATATAAAACAGTAACAAAATAAAATTGTGAGAGATAATCGAGGTTCAAATGAAAGAGTTTTGAAGGCGGACAGGAAGGAAGAGGAAGTGGGTTCTAGCCAAATATTGGCTAGAGTTGTGTTTTTGTTTTTAAAGCCTGTATTTATAAGCGGTAAAATGCCACCAAAGATTTTCATTTTCTTGTCCAGACAGTTCAATTTGCAAGAATGGATATGTTTGTTACATGCAACTTTATATGTGTATCTGCCTTTGGTAGGAACCCAACTAAGATAGTGCCGGACTGAGGTATTTGATCTGATCAACCAGCTTAGGAGCCTTCTAGGGAGACTTTGAGTAGTGCAGGGAGTGTTTTAGGGATACCAGAGAGGACAGCATTCCCATAGTATATCTATTTAAGGATAGAGCTTGCGTTACTTTCTCGAGGTCTTGCTCTTGAAGGAACAGTTTGATTCTGGGCTGTTCAATTGCATTTTAGACATTGCATGGATATGTATGTGAATGATCTGTTTAAGTTGACCGTCAATGCAGCTTTCAAATATTTTGACAGAAAAGAATGACTTACGATTTGGTGGAAATTTGAGGAGGAGACACTTATCCAACTTACAGGCAGTTCAGAAACACACTTTGAGTTAGCGATATCGCAATGAGCTTGAATAAGTAAGACACAAGATCACACCAAAATTCTTTAGCTAGTTTTGGCATTGATAAGGTCTGGCATGTTAATCAATGGATTGAGTTGTTCAATAGCTCTAAGAAATTCTATCTAGGATATATCTCGAAAGTTGAACAAAGTATTTGGGATTTTCTGTGAAGGACAGGGTGTGGAGAATTTGTTCTGAGTGAGAGGGCTCAATCAGTCATTTTCACGTTGCTGCCAAAATAATGGTCACACTTGTCCCATTTATTCTCCCAATTGACTGTGTTGGAATGAATGTAGAATTTTTTGCAGCTTTGACTACCTCAAAAAGCTTCCTGTGTCTGTTTTTTATCCAATCAATCAGAGATTTCACGGCATTAGATTTCTATAAAAAA